>NW_005842445.1:103897-164789 GCF_000455745.1 Alligator sinensis
CTTCCTTCTCTTCTCCCTTCAGCGAAAAGTAGCCGCTGATGGGCCTTTCACCCGTTCCGCCCGCCTGATGGTAAGCAATATGTGCCTCTAATTGTTCGGCGTCTGTTACATGCTGTTTTCCACTGCGCCAAGGGCAGTTTCTCACTAACTCTAACTCCATCGTGTCTTCCCCACGTCCTGTTCATGACGCCATGTCGGGACCGAGGGCGGTCTAAGGCTATGGCCAGTAGCCCGGACCGTCAGGTGGGGTTTTTTCACGATGGAGTAAAGTTAGGCACGGAAGCGTATTGGTTTTACAAAGAAAGCTTGACTTACACTGCCGATGGTCACAGTGCAGGGAGGAAACTTGTTTGAGTTGCAGTTGCACACAAACAAACACAAGTGAGATCTCTTCCGAACCGCACCGAACCGAGATGAGTCATCGATGTACGACTCCACGAGTGCTTCACACGGGGGATACATCAAATTTCCACTATGACGGGGAGTGGCTAAGAGCTGATCAGGCCTCTATGTCCTCCTCCAAGACACACGCGGAGTTTGCTAGGCTCCACAGCGTGCTCAGAGTTCCCCACGAGATGGTTGTGTATAACCTTTTATACGGCTAACGAGGCAATTGCTAGCCGCCAACGTAGGAATAATTTAGAATTGACCAATAGTGGGACACTAATTTGCATACACATGGCAGGAACTCTTTTGCACCGGGGTTTTCTCTCTGCAGCTGAGAAATCCACCATGCAAAGAAAGCTCCATGTGGCAGGAAAATTCCAATGTGCCGAGGCACTAAAAATCATTGGGTTATGACATAAACAACCTCTCAATTGCACGACATTTCAGTCACATCTGTGGACCTCATTCCCATGAGCTGCCCAGAAAACCCGTGCCCTGAAGCCCCATGAGGCAGCCTGGAGAACAGGGAACTGCTGGTGAAAGGACTCAGACTCCTGCAGGGCCAGGCAGGATCTGTGGGACACCCTGCTGCTCACTCCTTCCAAAGGGCCACAGGGCTTGATAGGCCTAAATTCATGTCTGGAGCCTAAATGTAACCATCCCTGTTCGTGACTCTGGTCCCACCCCTTTGACTAGACATTCTTAGGGCTCCTCTTCCAGCTCAGTGCAGCACCACCAGCACTGGACCCAGCAGTGTCCTGGGTGCTGAGCCCTCCCCTTGGATGGTGAAGGGAGGGACATTTTGTGACTGGCATCCAACCCCCTCAGAGCTGGAATGGATTTTCTTACCTGTATCCCATGTGTAGGGCTCAGCAGGAACTCCACCTGCCCCACTAAATTGCTGCACAGTGAACAGGATCAGAGGTGCCCCCTGCCCAGATCTGGTCACTTGCTTTATCAGTAACATGCATTTCCCTAGGCCCAAAGGGGAGACCAGGAAGAAACAGGCCAGAGGCCATCACTGGTAGTCAGTGCCCCCATCCTGTTAGCAATGGCACTCCTGACCCAGGGACACCCCACAGGTCCCTTTCAAGCATAAACCACTTCCTTCTTCCATCATACCCACCATGGCACGCACACCCCTTTGTGACTGCCTTGTCCCCATTATTCATGGAGAGGGATGAGGGGGTGGTGTGAGATGGTTTATTTGCAGAACCAAACTCCTGTAAATTCCTGTATTCTTCTAATGCACATAGCCTGGGTACAGCTCACAATGTTTCAAGTTCTTCCCTCTGGTATCTTTGAAGATGCTTCCTCTGTATTCTCTAACCCAAGAAATGATAGATGCCGGGGAGGATATTGAATAGGGGACATCAATATAGAGATATCTGGTTCAGTGCTATCCCTGCACAGCAGTCACTTCTGTCATTGTCAAGAGACAAGGATACTGGTCTAGGTGGACCGTTGATCTGACCCACTATGGCACTTCTTATGGCTCAGAAGGTCCCTCACAGGCTGATAGATAAGTATCTTACCTACCCACACTGTCCTCAGCCAACCAGATGGTTCAATGTGTCTGGAGGCAGCCCACAAAAAATAGGAGAGTGACACTGTCTTTATTCACATCCCTTGACCCTGAGGCCCAAATTTGTTTCACAAGAGGCCCAGCACCCAACTACAGGCTTCCAAAAACCTGGGGCCAGTTCTGACTTGTGCTGTGTGCTGGGGCCTGTCACTCACTAAGACTATGATGAAGTTCACTACACTGTTTAATGGACCTGTCCAAGGCCTTCAGTCCCATGGTGAAATGCATCTAGGTGCTTGTGCTGCATTTTGGTGCAGAGCTGTGGACACCCTAATGACACAGACTTATAGGTCAGAGGAGAAAGCTGTGCCATGAAATCAGACCCACTTCTTTGTTTCAAAGTTGTATAACAAACCAGTCCAGAATGGGACGTAGTACTTACTGGTTCCATGATCTTCAAAATACTGAAATGACTCCTTGTTGATGAAATTCTGCATGAGAAAAAAGTGAGATCTCTCAGGTGCATGAAAACACCAGCAGGGTGCCAGGAGTTCCCTATGCAGTATCACCATAAACATCTGTGTAGAGATTATGAACATGGGCCGACAGTGTGGGGATGCGGTCAGGAAGGCCAACCGTACCTTGTCATGCATCCACAGATGCATCTCAAGCAGGACCAAGGAGGTGATCTTCCCTCTCTATGTTACACTGGTTAGGCCGCAGTTGGAGTACTGCATCCAGTTCTGGGCACGGCACTTCAGGAGGGATGTGGACAGCATGGAGAGGGTCCAGAGGAGGGCCACCCACATGATCAGGAGTCAGCAGGGCAGGCGCTACGAGGAGAGGCTGAGGGACCTGAACCTGTTCAGCCTTCACAAGAGAAGGCTGAGGAGGGATCTAGTGGCCATTTACAAACTGGTTAGAGAGGACCAGCAGGCATTGGGGGAGTCCCTGTTCCCCCGAGCACTACCAGGAGTGACAAGAAATAACGGTCACAAGCTGGCAGAGGGTAGATTTAGGCTAGACATCAGTAGGCATTACTTCACTGTCAGGGTGGCTAAGGATCGGGACCAACTTCCAAGCGAAGTGGTGCTGGCTCCTACCCTGGAGGTCTTTAAAAGGAGGCTGGATGAACACCTTGCCGGGGTCATTTGACCCCAGTACCCTTTCCTGCCATGGCAGGGGGTCGGACTTGATGATCTGCTCAGGTCCCTTCTGACCCTACCACCTATGAAACTATCACACACCAGGTTCCTCCACTTCCACTGCTTGTGTTTCATGCGCCCTATATTGAGGGGAGGTCCCTCCCCATATCTCAAAATAGGGTTGGCCCTTTCGCCTCCAGGAGTGGCCGCTGCAACCAGACCAATCGCTTTAACCCAGGCTTGCCCCTAGTATGGAAAGTAGGCAAGAGACTGGAGCCCCAGAGCCTGACTGAGAGGCTGGACACAGGCCTCAGCTGGACACAGGCAGTAATGATCACTGTGGGAAATGGTTTTCCTTTCCTGAAAGTTTTTTGCAAGTCAGAACTAAAATTTTGTTTTGAAAGACCACCATGTAAAGGTGCAATTTCCATGTACAAAAGCAACATGGATTTTTCCATATTAAATAGCACCGGGGCTCCTTTTTCTCAACACAAGCAGCAGGGCTGCGGGCCCCATTCTCAGCTCATGCTAATCTGTCTAGCTCCAGTGAGTCCACCAGAGTGAAGTTCACTTATGTCTTGTAAGGGTCTAGCCTAGAACCGACATATGTAAATTGGCAGATCTAGTAGCTTAAAATAGAAATAGCCAGGCACTCAGGAGACGACATGCACATTGCAAATAATCTACTGAAGGTGTTGAAGCTACTGATAGTGGAAACAACAATGCAGCCGTGACAACAGCGCTTTCAGATCACAGAGTCACTGCTCTGACCCAGCCCAGGAAACAGTGGTGATTAGATTTATTCCTCACCTACACACCTAGAAGCTCTCTGAGGCCACTTATCAGATGTGGTTACTACCATGGGGATGCACAGCCCACAATTACTCTAGTGTATTGCCCTGAAAGGCCTTGTGTGGAGCAACTGAACTTCTCCAAGGAAGACAGTGGGCTGCATTGTTTCATATTACATGACTTCTGCCTTGTATCGGTCTGTTCTGCTTTGTAAAAAAAAAAAAAAAAAAAGAAACATTAACTTGTACAGCAAATTTTTCAACAGTTGGTGCTGTCAGATTACTCTACAGAGCCCCTCTGGGTCTTGCCAGATCCTCTCTGCAGAAAACTAAAAGAAAGTCTTTACAGTATCCTCTTTTCCGCAGACTTCTTGACATTCAGAAATTTCAGTTTGTGAGTTCTAACGTTTTCTTGTTTTGAAATGTTGCACAGGTGCAAGGTAAAAATATTGGAACATTTTTCCTTGTTCTGTGAAATATTGTGGTTGACCTGAGTGCAAAAATATTCCACATAAAATATTACATAATTTTTTTAAAAGGCACATTGTTTCAGATCAACATCTTTTTTACAGGTTTTTTTTCCACTTTCCCAGATAATTGTACTAACAGGTTTTTTTCCTAGTCTAATTGTAGCCCTTGAAAAGCTATGCTTCTGCATGATGTTGGTTTTAGACTCAGAGAAATGTCAAGTGCTGGATAAGGATTGCTGCGTGTCTGCTCAATTGTGTGCCTTGAAAACCAGTGCAACACAACAGGATAGTGCAAAATGACAGCTCCTGCTCTCTGTTGAATATGACTTGTTTATTCTCAGAGATCTGACTCGGCAAGGTTTAAGGCTTGAGAGCCAAAATCTTTTCTGTCATTTCCTAGAATTAGTTTCCTCCAGCACAAATCATTCTTTCAGCTTTAACTTGAACACTGAGAGCTTTTTTTGTAGGCATTGGGCAAGGAGGTAAACCTTACCCACTGATCAGAGAAGACTTAGTGGTTGCATTTGATTCATTATTTATATGACAAAATAGTCACAATTGGACTCTAAGAACATGCTGGCTAGGATACAGTCAGCCATATGACGCTGCTTAATGGTATTTATGTAGCACATAAAAGAAAAAAGCAACAAATAACACTTATTAGTTATTGCTCTACAAAGAGGGGATTTCCTTCATGGGAAACATGTATGGGTTGGAACTAGTCTGAAGTCAGAATCAGAAGAAAAAAGTAAAATTTCAGAATGTTCCATGACACAATAATTTCCAAAAAGGTTAAACTAGAAATGCTAGTATAGAAAATTTCAGTGTTCTAGGTGAAGCTAAATAATTTGATTTTAATATAATATTTTATTTTTGCCTGAATTGGAAGGCCCCAAAGTTTTAGTAAAAATCTCATTTCCTCGGGATAAAACATGCTGTTAGAAAAGTCTAACACAAATTTAAAAATGATAAGAAAGAAACATAATTGAAACCTTAGCACTAGTATCCAAGTAAAATCTTACAGTGCAATCAATCAGAGAAATGCAAGGGAGAGTTATGTCACTCTTTTAGGCTTTTTTACATTTTATCACTATCACGGCAGAGTCCTACAGGGGGGCCATGATCTCCTTAAGGCCCCCTTTCTCCGTGCCAAGTCGGCCCAAGGGCACCATCTGATTCTCGCCCGCCACGTCTCTGATGTTTAGATAAAGTTGGGAGGCTGCCTTATGCCCTCTTGGTCACTTCTCTATGCTGATTCAGACCCCGTGGTTTCCCGGACTCCTCATGGGTCTTGTCCTGCAAATGGGTGTTTTGGGGCACCCTAGCCTTATACCACGCCCCAAGCCTTGCAGTTGGAATAGACATTGTTTGGTCTCTCTCTCTGTCTACACACATGCCCATCTCTCAGACCTTCTCGGTTATGCTGCCCGTCTCTCAGGCCTTCTCAAGTGCTGCCCCCTTCTCTAGGGCCTTCTTAGTACTGCTGCCCTCTCTTCGGGCCTTCTCAGTACTGCTGCCCCCTCCTGGGGCTCTCCGTGCCCACTCCGGGCCTTCTCAAGAATACTGCCCCTCTCCTGGGGCTCTCCGTGGCTGCATTGGGCCTTCTCAGTCAAACCGCCCTCTCTCGGGGCTCACCGGTAAGCTGTCCCCTTCTCTGGGGCTTCTCAGCACTGTTGCCCTCTCTCTGGGCCTTCTCTGTACTGTTGCCCTCTCTTCGGGCCTGCTCAAGTGCTGCCCCCTTCTCTAGGGCCTTCTCAGCACTGCTGCCCCCTTCTCCAGGGCTCACCACGCCCGCACTGGGGCTTCTCAATAGTGCCCCCTCTCTGGGGCTCACCACGCCCACACTGGGGCTTCTCAACCGCCCTTCTGTGGGGCTGGGGTCTATGCACCCCACAGGCAGCGCCCTTACTGGCGCTGGGGTCCCCACGCTGCTGTGGGCCCCCTATGAGGCCTCCTCCAACCCCTAATAGCCTCATCCAAACCACCAGTGTAACAACAACAAAGCAAAACACAAGCCCCTAGGCTGTGACATAACTTAAAGCCACCTGGCTAAAACCATGTTGCTCAGACATCTTAGAGCTGCCATCCTTTACTCTGCTAGAGCGGTACCTATGGTTCTCGTATCTTTGCTCCAGGAGCTCCTTTCTCTCTGGCTGCTGGCAGGGAACTGCCTCTGGCCTCAGCTCCTGGGCTTTATAAGAGCCAGGCCCTGCCCCTTACAGTCAGCTGACCTCCTGGTTGCCCTGGCAAGCCACAGGGGGGCTCCTTATACCCTGCTAGGGCTTTTCCTCTAGCAGTTTCCACCCTCTAGGAGCAGGGCACCTTAGTGCTCTGCGACAATCACCTTGGATTCTGATCCAAGTTTGAGGAACAAATGCAATAGGCAATTCTTTTTAATACCTCATTCTAGAGTGAAGAGAAACGGGTCTTCATGTCAGTGTTCCCCTCGAAATAAACCTATTCTACAATCCTCCTCACAATGCATTTAAATGAGTTTGGCTAACTGTGATGTCTTGCACCCTTCGTGCTGTCCAGCCTGTCAGAATGTAGCCCCTCCCCTCAACTCGCCTGCCACAACTTTGATGTCAAAACTACTATGAAAGGGGGTCTTCAGTGGACATCTTTCCCGGGGGCCCTCCCAACGGACGGCGGTATTACGGTAGTTTGGTGCGATGTTCCACGGGGCTCCGCCTCTCCTACACCCCATCCACTTGCCAACCGGGTGGATATCCATCAATAATGGTCTTCGGCCCTGTAGGATGGCCCAGGGCCTGCCTTCCTGGTTTCAGTTGTTTTGTCCCCCCTCTCAGGGTTTGTCTTAATTCAGAAAAATATTTCCCCTGAGGAGGAGGAGGCTGCAGAGCTGTCTCCTTTACCCCTGCCTCCTCTAGGGGGCTCAAATGCCTCCTCCCTCCTGGTGTCCGCAGGGAACTCCCCTGCCTCCTCAACCTCCACTTCCACTGGGAGTTGGAGGCGTGCCCCTGCTTTGCCTCCGGCAGGGGGCTTAAAAGTCTCCCTGGTGCTGCCTGTGGGAACTGCACAGGCTGTGTTGCTCCCTTCCCACGCCGGAGCCGCAGCCCGCCTAGTGAGCTGCCGGCCCGCACTCTCTCTCTCTGGCTCCCCTCCCGCCCTAGTTCTGATGGGGCTTTTAAACTTTCCC
Organism: Alligator sinensis; assembly: GCF_000455745.1. Taxonomy (NCBI): domain Eukaryota; kingdom Metazoa; phylum Chordata; order Crocodylia; family Alligatoridae; genus Alligator; species Alligator sinensis. The sequence goes on from NW_005842445.1 coordinate 111,376, forward strand.
GCGGCGGCCGGTACAGCCGCTGGGATTGGTCCAGCTGTTTCCCGCACCAGAAACAGCTGATTAAACAGCCAGCGTAATGCTAGTTCATGCAGCTGCGGCTGCGGTCGCGGCTCCTGCTCTGGCTGCCCTGCAGGAGGTGAGTTATCCCTGCCGGGGATCTGCTCCTGGGGCATGGGGCCTGCGGGGTTTACTGTCTCCCCTTCAGGAGCCTGTGGTGGTGCCTCGCTGCCACACTAACTTATAACAATAACCCAAAGTTTCTCTTCTCTCTTTTCGTCAGTGCTCTGGGGGTCAGCTGTGATTTTGGGGCCTTGTCACTTACCATGTGCTTTGTCTAGTTTCTAGTAAGTGTTAATATAACTTTGAAAGTTTCGTAAGTTGCACATTAATTCTCACTAAGTCCAAGGGCTAAGACTGGAAATCAGCTACATTTTTGGACTCAGCCCAGGGACCCACCAGAGCCAGTGGACTGTGGTTCCCAACCATAGGACTGTTACTGATCATCTTATCTCCACGGAACAGCACCCTGTTAATGTAACATATGTTACTAAGTACAATCAAGAAATACTCTTCACTTGAAAGGCCTACATTAAGTTCGCCGATGACACCAAACTTTGGGGCAAAGCATCCACACCAGAAGACAGGCGGGTGATCCAGGCTGACCTGGACAGGCTCAGCAAGTGGGCAGATGAGAACCTGATGGCGTTCAACACCGATAAATGCAAGGTTCTCCACCTTGGGAAGAAAAACCCGCAGCATCCTTATAGGCTTGGCAGTGCTATGTTGGCTAGCACTATGCAAAAAAGAGATTTGGGGGTCATCATTGACCACAAAATGAACATGAGCCTGCAGTGCGATGCTGCGGCTAGTAAAGCAACCAAAACGCTGGCTTGCATCCATAGATGCTTCTCAAGCAAATCCCGGGACGTCATTCTCCCCTTGTACTCAGCCTTAGTGAGGCCGCAGCTGGAGTACTGCGTCCAGTTTTGGGCTCCACAATTCAAAAAGGATGTGGAGAAGCTTGAGAGAGTCCAGAGAAGAGCCACACGCATGATCAGAGGTCAGGGAAGCAGACCCTATGATGACAGGCTGAGAGCCCTGGGGCTCTTTAGCCTGGAAAAGCGCAGGCTCAGGGGTGACCTGATGGCCACCTATAAGTTTATCAGGGGTGACCACCAGTATCTGGGGGGAGCTTTTGTTCACCAGAGCGCCCCAAGGGATGACGACTAGGTCGAATGGTCATAAACTATGACAAGACCGTTTCAGGCTGGACATAAGGAAGAATTTCTTTACTGTCCGAGCCCTCAAGGTCTGGAACAGCCTGCCACCAGAGGCGGGTCAAGCGCCTACGTTGAACACCTTTAAGAGCAAACTGGATGCTTATCTTGCTGGGATCCTATGACCCCAGCTGACTTCCTGCCGTTTGGGCAGGGGGCTGGACTCGATGATCTTCCGAGGTCCCTTCCAGCCCTAATGTCTATGAAATCTATGAAGTTATGGGAACGCTTAGCAGGTATTACCCTTCTTGAATGCTCAGACACTGGTGTTTTAAGTGTGGTTAACACTTGTTAACACAAGTGTAGCATGTAACAACCCCCTTAGGAGAACTGCATAAGCTTAAAATTTCTGAAGACCTGAAATATTTCACTCCTAAACCTCCCAGCTAAACTGCCCTTGTTTACCTCTGTATCAGGGAATTTTCATGGCCTTTCATTACAGTTCTTATCTCCTCCATCAGATTCATTCCCCATTTAGGAACTTTTCAAATGCCAAGGCTATTTGAATTTTCCAGAGAATCAAACTGGCAAATCAAACTGGCCTCGGGTCTCTGGATTGCACTTTGTTTCTTTTACACCTTACCGTGATAGCTGTATAAGAAAACACTTCCTGAACTGAAGCTGTGCAGGCAGAAGGAACCTTCCTGTGCAGGCAGAGGCAGAACATTTCCTACTTATATTTTTGAGTCACCAGCATTTCCATATCAACTGATTTCTACTTATCTAACCCTTACCGCCCTATATAAGCGTACAGAGCAGGATATGGAGAGCGTGGGGTCCTGTTACATACTCACTCTGGGCACCATAGATCCTGGTAATGATGAGTAAAAGCAGGCACAGCAACATTATCCCGAGTACCAGTGGAATGGGGGACCATGGGGAAGATACTGAGACAGGCTCTAGCAGAGGGAGAAGAAAAACAGAAAAGAGATAAGAGGAGAAGTCTTCCCACCTATGAAGCGAGGGTGGGCTGGAGTGAACTGGAGCATTTTCAAAACCAATAAGCCAAAATGCTCCACAAGCCACAGGACAAAACCCCTTAAGAGTGTCCCCCACTGACTGGACAGTCACTGACTGGACAGCAAAGAGGAAGTTTTGCGTGTGCATAGGGCTGCTGGAGCTGGAAGACAAGCAGTCTTTGCTCCCTCCCACAGCCCTACCTCTTAGTGGAAAACTCTCCCTGAGTTAGGAGACAAATTCCAGGGAGCAGTCCCCAATAGATGCATGTGCCCCTGTAAAACACGGGGTGGACATAAACATATTATTATGTACAGCATATCAATGCAGCGTGTAGATTCAGGTTACGCCCTGTACCCTGGCAGGACTGTGCAGAGGAGTGACCACAATTATTTCTTTCACCTGTCAGAGCACTCTTGAAGGCACAAAGGAGCAAGTGAACAGCATGGAGAAGAGGGCTTGGGTTTCTTGTTTCTACCATATTATATCATGTTCTATTGTGGCAGAGGGGAATCGCAATGGCTGACCTGTCATCCAGGCCAAGTGCACTTGATTGCCCCACAGCCCCTCTCTGCCCCATATGGTACTTGTGTACCCAGAATGCTGAAGGCTCTGTCTCTGGAGCTCTAGAGGAGTTTCCAGTCCAAGGTCTGATGTATTCCCAGCAGGTCTATTCCCTGCTGGGAATACATGGACATTCCTGTCCATGTATTCCCAGCAGGTCCAGTGGAGATGGTTTAGACCTGGCTGGAAGTAATTCAGGACTGGGTTGGGCTAGGATGGGATGAGAGGAAGAACTGGTGGGTCTGAATGACTGAGTGACTCAGGTGGAGCAGAAGGAGCAGCACAGAGCTATGAGTGGGAGGGAAATGGTTACCTGCCCTCAGCAAACTGACACGGTGCCATAACATGCTTCCATGAGCGTTAAGGGAATCCAAGACAATATTTCCAAATATTCCACAAAATACATATAGTCAGAGAGATAAAGAAAGAGAGAAAGGAATAGGGAAGGTCCCTCTGCAGTGGCAGCAGCCTGGCCGCTCCCATTGGACAAAGTAGACTCTCTGAGAATATTCCCCTCTGGCTACAACTAGGACTTGGCAGTTCAGTGCTTTTGAGAGCAGTGCAGTAACTTCCATAGTCAGTGTACCCATTTCTGAGAGAAGCAGCCATGGCAGACTGTAAAGCAAAGTCTGTAACCTCACCTTTAGCAATGATCTCACTCAATCCAAAATTTCCACATTCCCAGTACACATGAACCCAACCTGAGATGTGTCAGTGCCTGTCTTTTGCCCATCATTTTGCTTTCTGAGGTTACAGCTTCTTCAGTGAGTGGCAGGGAGTGTTGCTGTCACACATCAGTTCTTCCTCCAGCCATCCAAGGGGAAAAATCCAGCCTTTCCATTCACACCCAGACAGCCTGCCCTACAGTTGAACAAAATTCCCATTACCTGTGACGAGTCCCCAAAACTGACCCACATCCCTGGGACTAGATCCTCCCCCATCCCACGCAGCACAGCTGAATCCTGCCCACTCTGATGCTCTCTTACAGCAATGACAGCCTTGGGGCCCTGTAGAAGGGATACCTGCATGTGTCTCCAGGGCAGGGAGGAGTGGCAGAATGAAGAGCACTGTGTCCCAGGGGCTGGTAAACTATGTAAGTGCAGGTGTGTGCAGGGGCAGGACCTCAGAGGTCATGAGACAGAAGGGGTTTAGTCACCTCCTCCTGCTAAAGGGGACCCAGCTCCCCAGGACAGGAAAACTGACAGTCTGACAGTCTCTCCCCTGTCCTAACACGAAGCACACAAGAAGCCTCCACTGCAGCTCTGCAGCACTGTGATGTGCTGCTCCTGCCCACAGTGCACAGAGCATGGAGCTATACTGGGTGGGTGACAAACAAAGGATGGGGAATACAGCTGGGGGAAACTGCACAGACCTGGGCCAGGGCATGGTGAGAAGTGTAGAAGTATCTAAACCCCAGAGTGGAGGAAAAAAAGATCAAGATTTTTCTCATAGTATAACTGCAGCTATTGAAGAATTAGGTTGGTTCTGGATTCAGCCCCAAGCATGGTCTGTTTTCTGCACAATTGTGTGATTTAGCCCCCTGGCAGATGTTAATTTAATGGTGCAGTGGGTTCTGACCCCAACAATCAAGACACACCATTTGAGGGTCAGGGATTACATCCCAATTGCTCCCTTAATACTTGCTAGCACAGGGTAGTGTAGAATCATGATTTTTGGCACCACCCGAATAAACAAATTCAAAGTTGAACACCTGTAACCTGCAGGCAGTGCTGTGGGTATATGGATATAAACTTGCCACATGGGAAAAATGATCACTTCCTCACACTGCAACCACATACTTACAACCCTGCATACAGTCTGTTGGTGCTCAGCCTTAAACCTGATCCTTGAGGGAAGAATGAAATACCTCTGCACTACGTATACAGAAAAGGACATGGAAATTCAGGAAGTCCCATCACACTATTGCTTCCTAAAGGTTTAAACTGGAAGTGCCAAAACAAACAATTCCAAGATTTCTGATCCAAAAAAAGTGATTTGTCATATTCGATTAATATTTCCTACTTACTTTCATTTTCTGATTGTAAAAAAGATTTTCAGTAAAGTTTAAATGAAGCAGAAAATGTGCATGATCTTTATCAACCTTACAGCTTTACAACCTTTAGCAACCTTACAACCTTTATCAACCAAGGTCTCAAATATAAACTCCACTCTAGGATACTTGACTGCAAGCTTTGCACTTTCATCATGAAGATGATCCCCAGCAAATAAATGAAACTCACTACCAGCCAAGCAGAAAAAAAGAAGAGTACAAACTCTGAAGAATGGAGTCCCCCAAGGGTCAGTGCTAGCACCATTACTTTTCTGCCTTCTTCTCACAGCCTCGGTGGCACATACAGGTATCCCTTCTGCAGGGTCCCAAGGCTTTTCTTACTCTCTATCTTTTTTATGGCATCAGATATCAACTTCCAAATCTCTGAGCCACTGCCTGGTATTCTCAGTAAATATGCCAATTTCATCTGCCCCGTCTGGGCATTTTTAAAGACTGCAGCTTCTGATGAAGTGCTATCCTGTTAGACACCACAGTCCCACATGGAGCTGTTCAAGATGGTCATCTTATGAAGGGTTGTTCTGAATTGTCTGTATCTAAATCTCAGTCTGTTCAGCTTGACTCACGCTTCTCTGTTAAGGTTGTTCCCAGTGGAGGACTCATTTGGTGTCGGTATAAAACACTGTAGGAACAGGTCTGACCTTTTCCAGCAGTCAGCCCACTTTGTTGTTGCCCAGAGGTTTGGTTCAACACCCACAGTCTGTTCCAGGAGTTTGTGAGCTTCTTGTACAAATGGTTTTGTCTTCTAAGCCTCTTAAGCCTTCATCTGTTTGGGTCTTCAGTTAACATTTGGTGGAGCAGATGATTTTCATCATCTCTTGCTTCCACTGCCAGTGATGATTTTAGGGTCTGTCTTCTTATATTATTTGGTCTAATGCCCAAGCGTACAGAGAGTACATCTGCACGTAAGTTGTGCAGCCCCTTGCCATAACATGACGGAAATATAAAACCCCTAAATTAAAATGGTATGTTTCAATTAAAAATCCACCATTTCAATTTAGGGCCCATAGAGGACTAAACCCCCATCATGTGTACAAGCGCCATAGGGGCCTAACTCAAAACACCCACACTTTAAATTTTTGTCTCTGGGCCCTTGACTTACCACTCTCAGTGCCTGTCCTCCAGCTCAGTGACGAGGTTTCACTGCCTAGGAAATGTTCTTCTCCAGCTTTGATCTTCCCTTTTTCTTCCTTTCTGTTGTTAATTTTGCTACAGCCTCCAAACCAGCTGCATTAGCAGTGTCACCCTCACCACCAGCAACCTGACCATAGGCACACTGCTTTGTTGGTGACCAGGCAGGGCACTGTCAGGCTGAGGAGGTGATACAGAGGAGAGAGACAATGTCTTATATCAGGATCAGGCAAAATACAGCTCACAGGCTGGTTTTGGCCTGCCAGGCCATTCTATCCAGCTGGCAGGGCCCCTAAAAATTTAGAAAATTAATATTTATCTGCCCCTGGCTGCCTGTCAAAGATGATAGGAGCCAGGGGCAGTAGGATCCAGGGGGAGCCAGCAGCAGAACTAAACAGCTGCACCAGCAAGTCTGGCCCGGCCCTGCCCCACCCTCCAACTCCTGCACCCCAGCCCCAGTGAGAAGCCTCTGCCTAGCGGAGGATAATGGAGGCTTCTGGTCTGGGAGTGCTCCTGCCTCCCTACACCAAGGGAAATACAAATAAGAAGGAAGGGGGGATAGAGGCAGGGGAGGAACATGGGCAATTGCCTTGGTCCTCAGGGCTGGCTCCTGCAATCCTGGCACTGCATCTGGGAACCACGTGGTGCTGGTGGGTGGGGGGCAGGTGAGTGCGGAAATGGTTGTGACAGGTGAGGGGAAGGGGCAGTAAGTGCATGCACAGAGCTCAGTGACAGCTGGGCAGGAGTGTGGGGCCTGTGCTGGTGCACCAGGGCCAGTATCAGTGGGCCCCAGAGTGGGATGGCAGGAGCATGGGGTCTGGGATGGCAGGGGCTCTATGGAGCCAGGCTGCCCCCCTCCCCCCTACACACACACACCCTTTCCTGCTTGAGCAGCACAGCTCAGCTCCATAGAGCCCCTGACAGCCTTGCCCCTGTGATCCTGCTGCCCCACTCTGGGCCCTGCCAGAACTGGCCCCAGTGCAGGCCCTGTGCCCCCGCCCGGCTGTCGCTGCACTCCATGCACCTGCTCGCAGCCCCTTCCCCCCACCTGCCGCTGCCATTTTCCCACTAACCCCTCCACCTGTCACGCTTTGGTCACCACATGGCTCCCAGCCACAGCACCAGGACCACAGGCACAGCTGGAACACGATGCTGAAGTAGCAGGGGGGGATTGGGGAAGTGGCAGGAAGAGGGCAGCAGTGGCAGATGGGGGGCAAGTGGCAGCAAGTGGGAGTACGAGGCCTGTGCCAGTGCCCCAGGGCAAGGAGCAGCAGGGGCATGGACCCCAACTTTGCAAGAGTGCTGGTGGGGCCTCTGCCTCCCACAGGGAGGGGGTGGGAGGGCAGGCTGTGGACAAACCCTCCCCCTCCATGCAAGCCACAACCCTCCCCAGCCGCCCTCCCTCTACACACTCATACCCCTCACAAAACCCAGACCCACCCACACCCCCCACACACATACCCACCACACCTATTCACCCCCCACAAATCCCCCCCCACACACACACACATACACACCCTTCCCCACACTCCACATACCCATAAAACCTATACACACACTCCTACCCAAACTCTCTGACAGTGTACAAAAGTAAGACTTCATTTTAAGCTATTGTACTATCACCTCTATGTACACTACACAAACACATGCAAATCAGGACAGAAATATTTTTTTAAATCAAATGAATGAATGTTGTAGTACGTTTGATTTTTCAAATATAATTTGGTATTTTTATGGTTCAGAGATGGCAAAACCCCTTGCTGAAAGGAGAACTTCCAGGGACTTCTGGTGGCAAAGGTCAGGTGTTAGGGTGCGGGACTTCCAATCCCAAGATGGCAACCAGGGAGTGAGGCATCTGTCAAGGGGCAGGGCTACACATGCGGAGAAAGACTGGTATGGCTACAGCCAGTTGCAATGGGTAAAATTCCATGTCACAATACATGATGCCATCATGGCATCTTTATGAAATGTGCTCTCAGGACAGGGGAACTTCACTGATCCTATTAAATTCCCCATGTCCCAATTGAATCCACAAATGTCTGTATACAGATTTCTGAAATCCTTGCCTGCTGCCAACTGCACAGGCTCTTTTAACAGACACATGTTTGTGTGTCCACAGTGCAGGCATAGCTGCAAGAAATGCCCAGACATATGGCTAGAAAGCTGCTATTGAAGTACACAAAAGGAAATAAATTTGTGCCCTAGGTCTGTTCAACTTTGTGTCCTGTCCAAATTTTAACCTTAGGAAAATGTCCTCTTCAACCTGACCCAAAACCAATATCCATAGGCAGTCACCCTGCCTTTTTATTAGTAACCCTTCTCCTGCTGACTTGATCCAGGACTGAAGCCCTTCATTTTAATTTGTGTAACTTTTTCAGCCAAAGTAATATGGACACAATCTAAAACATTATTTTAGGCAACAAAAAGTTATTTTTGCACACAGAGGAAGTTACGTGTTTCTGTTACAGCCCTGCAGTGTTGAACTCATTGGCTAAGTCATCAGGCTTTACAGGTGGAGAGATACAGCCAGGAGTCCCGATGCATTTTTGAGGACATCCAGTAATCTTCACGTTCGTAGTAACACAGATGTGCACAGCCTGCATGTGCACAGCTCCTGATGGAGGGCTGAGACATTTGACTGAATTGAGCTCAGTGGTATTGGGAAAGCCCTGAACCCATGATTAGGACAAGGCCCTCACTTTTTCTATCTATAACAGATTTTCCAGAATATAGGCTAAGGAACACCTACCTTTTCAGCCAAGGAAAACCAAGCCTGACAGCAAGGCAGCAGTCAATCAAGGTAGTAGGAGTGGAGAGATATACCTAACAAGAACAGAGAACATTCTCACACCATCAGGGAAGGGAAGGTGTAAATGACTTCAGGACTGTGACAGTCAGCAACTTTCAATTTCCCAGTAAGACTTTTACAATGTTGATGCATGCCAATTTGATATTTACACATTGCTTGGATAATCTTGTCTCTGAAGGGTCTTAAGCCTTACAAGGAAAATCATGTGAATGCAAAAAGAGGGTCTGCAAAGATTGCTGACATTATTTTAGTGGTTCCAGGTCTGAGATGTCATGTTTGGTGTGTGTAACAGGGAGGCAAAAGCCTCCTGTTTCTTGAGAGGAAACTGTAGCACAGTGGTGGGCAGACAGTACCTTAGGGTAAGAATGAACACACCTGTGATGGCTGCTGAGCCACCTGACAGGAAGGGAGCAGGGCCTGAAACAACACAAGGTGTCTGTCCCTGCAGGCCAAAAGGGAAGGAGCTCCTGAGCAGGAAGGCTGAAGGGGACTGCCTAAGTGGGAAGTAGGACCTGCTGGGACGGGGAATGTGGTGGTTCAGCCCGGCAACTGAGGATACAGCCCAGAGCAGGGAAGCTTTGCTACATTCACCAGGGATCTGGGGTCTGTGTCAGGACCCAGTGAAGAGATAGATTTTAGATACAGCCAGAGGGCTTTCTTATTGAATTGTGGTTTATACTGGTGGTTTCAGTGTAGATCCAAGAGCAGGGCCACAGAAAGCCAAAGCCACATCAGAGCAGTGAATGTGAGGCTTATCAAAACAGATTGAGGCTGTTGTGAAGACATGCCAGCAGCCTGAGGCTGCAGATGTGCTTAAAAGGGCTGAGTGACCTTAGCAGCTGATCCAGTTACAGAGAAGTGGGGCATTTGCATTAGTTATGATCAGGGTCAGGTGTGGAAGCTCAAGAGCTTGGTCCAAACAGGCCTGACTGAGCAAAGGCCCTGACAGGGAGTGATACAGACAAAATTTGGGCACCGTGTACCTTCTTCATGTCACTATTTCATACCTAAAAGCTTGTCTATACCCCTCCTGACTGTGGAACTGATCCAATAACGGTTCTCCCCAGTAGGGCCGTGCAAAGCTTTGGGTGATGATTCAGTTCGGAGGAGATTCGGCCCAATTTGGTGGCCAAATCTCTGAATCCAAATCGAATCAGGGGACCAATTTAAAGATCCGAATTGATTCAAAGTTCTCCAAATCTTTGGAAAAAATGCCAAAAGCTTTGATGGTCCAGGCAGTCCCTGGTGGCTGCAGCAGGGAGCTGCAGCTGGACTCTATGCTGGTAAGAACTAGAGGCAGGGGAGGTGGGGCTCGGGGAGGGAGGTAGGGACCATAGGAGGACCTCTGCCAACCTCCCTGACCCCCCCCTTGCCCTAGCCTCCCCATGGCTGCCCCCCCCGCCCCCGCCCCCGGCCCCTTTAAGAAAAACCGCTGCCCCCCCTGCCCCAGCTCCTGGCCCTTTAAAGAAAAGCCCTGGTGCTCACCAAGTGCTGCCAGGCAGGGGAGCGATCCCTACTGCCTCCCACTGCTCTATGCTGTGTGGGAGGCTCTGCATGAGCCCCCTGACACCCCGCTGACTCCTCCAGCCCCCCCATGCATGCCTTGCCCAGGCTAGCTCCAGTCATTTAAGAAAAAAAAATAAGAAAAGCCCCAGGTCTCATGGGTCCTGCAGTGGCCTTGGGGCTTTGGGGGGCTCTGGCAAAGCTCTCCACATGGTGCAGGCCCATGGGGGGCAGTGAGGATTGCCCCCCACTGGCAGGAGTGGTGAGTGCGTGGTTTCTCTCTTTCTCTTTTTTCTTAAAGGGCCGTAGCTGGCCAGAGTGGGGCACCCATGGCGGGGCTCAGGGAGTGAGTGGGGGGGGGGGGGGGTGGGAGCATAGCCCACCACACGGCCTAGGGCAGTGTGGGGCAACAGGGATCACCCCCCTGCCCAGCAGCACCCAGCGAGCCTGGGCTTTTTTTCCCCAAAGAGCTGGGAGCTAGGGCAGGTGGGGCAGCCATTGCTGGGCTGGGACGGGGGTGGACCTGGCTGATTTGGAGATTCGAATCTGGATAGTGATTCAAATCACTGAATTGAATCACTGTCCCCCAAGCTGGCCCAATCCAAATTCAAAGTGAATACTAGCTGCTTCACACAGGCCTACTCCCTAACACAAATACCTGTATTGGTAAAAAGATCATTTTGTGCCTATACATGGTCACACACTCATGCCATACACAGGATGTGATTAATGTAGTCTCCAACTTCAGACACACTTAAAAATCCAGTCACCAGCTACAAGGAAATTTGTGCCATGTTGAGAATACTGCAGGACCCCATTCTCTATAGGGAACTTGGGGACAGACTATGTGTCACACACAGTCTCTCCTGGGCCCCCACTGTGGAGTCAGCCCCCCCTTCCATCTGCACAAGAATGATGGCTAAACTAGTGCAATTGTTCACTCATGGACTGCATGCCATATTGTATATCAGGGATGTACAGTATGCATCTTTGTTGTAGAGCCACTCCTACAACTACAAGAAACATGGGGGACTTAATTACACATATAATTGAACAGGAACACAGCTATTAAATAACTACTGCAAAAATCATGACTTCTCAAAGTGCAGAAAAACTTCCATACTGACTGCATCTGTGATGGAACTCGGACAGGTGTGCAAGCAGGGCCTGCCTGCTTCCCTTTCCACCCTCCTCAATGCTTCTCTGTATACACATCTAAGGGGTAGCTTCACTCCTTAGATGTCCACCTGGCCACAGGCAATGGAGTTGGGGTTGCAAAGGTTTTAGGGCTTACTCCTGGGGAGTTGCCATGGATATGGGGATCTTGGGCCTTCCAAGCACCTAAACAAAAAGCTGAGAGCCTGAGCTTCTGTAAGAAATATGCAGGCTTGGGCTCTGTGTCCTCAACTGGGGAGAAAACCTTCCAAAACCTCAACATTTTTTTTTCTATTTCCAAAAGTAACTTTCACTTCCTGGTAGGAAATTGTACCCTAGGGTGTTAGATCTGTTGTGATGAGTAACAGTACAAATAGTACCTTGAGTAGTCATCTTGGCTGGCATAAATCTGCTAAGATCATTTCCACCAAGTTCTCAAATGAAAACTGCCTGATCATGTAGAGAGCTACACCTCAGCCAAGGTTCCTACCAGCAAATTTTGAAGCAGAAACACACATTGGGGGGGATGTGGACAACTCAGTTCTGCTTAAAACGTTGGTCATAAAGTTGTGTTTTCTATGTAAAAAATAGCACCAATTTTAGCATGTGTTATGGCACTGGGACTGCATGGACATGCTTTTCATTTTCTAAACACAGCTGTGAAGGCTGCAGGCCCAACTCTCAGCTAGTGTCAGTCAACCTAGCTCTAGCAAGTTCAATAGAGCTAGGTTTATTTCCACCATCTATCTGTCCCAGAATAGCCATGTGTAAAGTTGCAGAAGCTATTGTAGCTGAAACAGAAATAGCCAGGCGTAGAGGAGACCACACACGTTGCACATCAGCTGCTAAAGGGGTTGAAGAAGCAAGTACTGGAAACCACAATGGAGCTGTGACCTCTGAGCTTTCAGACCACGGTGTTGCCGCTCCTGTCCAGCGTGACTCAGAGCTGGCTGCAATGATAACAAAATTTCTTCTCTACCTGTGCATGTAGTTTATCGTAGGGCAGCTGAACAGCTCAAAGGAATATGACACACTGTATTTTCTCACAATATCTGACTCCTGCATTGCATCAGCCTCTTCTGCTTGTTAAAAAGACAAAACCTGCAGAGGTGTCAGTGACAAATAGGTGCTGCTAGATCATTTACAAATGCCTGTAGGTCTCACTCTATTGTCCATGCTGAAAACAAGAACAAGAAAGTTTCTGAAAGGAGTGTTTTCCTGTAGATTTGTTGGAATGAAAAGTTTCCATTTCTGAACTGAAATTTGTTCTTGTTTAGAAATGTTGTGTAATTGTCTGTGACAGATATTAAACACCACAAGAAGACTTTACTGTAGAGAAACACATCCTTTGATCCTTTTTTTCCAGATTCTTTAATTCCAAGGCAAATCTGGAAAAAAATCAGGATTTTTCTCAGCCATTGAAGAATCCCTCCTTGGTTTCATCAGTGGACATCTGTTTCCATCACAATCTCCTTTGTTCATTCACACAAGGATTTCAGATCTGGGAACTCCCTATATGTACAAACAAATAGCACTCCCATGAGCACATGTATGGCCTCTAATAAACCAATATAATTATGACAGACCTTGAAAACCACTTTCTCCACAGCTATTCTCTCATCCCCCTGCTATAGCTAAGGTACAAGGAGACATCTTCAGTATATGGAAAGGAAATTCTAGAGAAATTCCAACAGGACCCTGACAACTTCCACCCATCCACCAAATTCTACCCATCCACCAACTCCTCCCAACAAGTTAATTTCCTACAGGGAATGTTTCCAATGGCTACATAGACAGCACATTGTATTGGAAACCAACCAACTGCTACAGCTACTTCAGGGGGCATGTTCAGAGAGGGTGTAGTGGTACGGTTGCACCCTGCTTTGATTGCTGCTCCACCCAAATTTTAGAAACAACTGCCTGGAAGAGGCAGTGGCATTTCTATTCATGTTGCACTGAGGGGCAGCATCCAGACAAGAAGGGGCATGCCATTTGTGGTGCCATAAATCTCTTTGTAGTGCCACAAACTGCATGTGATGAATATTAAAATGTGCACCATGTTGGTTGCAAAAATTTTTGGTAGCAAAAAAACCCTGGAAACAGAAGCAGCACAAGGCATGCAAAACAAATGTGTGCTGGCACAAACAGAGACTGGGCCATCCAAAGCAATGGTCTGGCTGCTGGCCATGACTCTGTGCTGCACCTGCTGCTCTCACATTGCCACCAGCTACCAGGTAAGACTTCTGGGGCCAGTACAGGTGCTAGCCCCAGGCCCTAGCTCTCCCTGGCTGAAGAGCTGGAAGGAGCTGCACAAGGGCAGTTCGCCTATTGCAGGACAGTTTTTCCCACAACAAAGCACACATGGAAGGGTGTGCACTGAGATAATTTGTACCACTGCAAATGCATTCACCTGCTCATGGGGACATGGCCAGAAATTCAATGAATATCATGACCCTCTGTCCTTTTTGTGGTCTGGAGGTTCCAGTTGTCATGGTGGATACAAAAGACCAACTCACGGGGTCATCATAAAATTCAGTTTATTAGACAGATGTAAAAGTCAGATCATAAACCTTGGGGCTGATCCCCTCAAACACATATACATTCATGCACACGGACACACACACACACACACACACACACACACAGAATAGCTAGCTATGAACACTAAGCACCAGTGTCAAGATATAACTATCCCCAAGCGCTGGAGTCCACCTTCGATGGCCAGTCAAGGCTTCTTTCAGTGCGATGTTGCTTCAGAAGGAAGTTGCCAGCTGGTCTTCTGGCTGGGCAGGCAGGGTGCTGGTCAGGACAAAGAGGGCGCCAATGGGGGTCATTCTTCGCTGCCTTTTATCCCTCTCTGGCAGACTTTGGTGACTCTCCAACTTTTGGGCTTACCCAATCCAGGGGTCATTGACCTCATGGGACGCCCCCCTTGGGGGTTGCTGGATGGCAGCTGTCAGCCCCAGGGGTCATGTCCACAGGTACGTGCAGTCTCAGGAGTCCATTGATGAAGTTTGATTACTTCACTGCCATGATGAATTGGGCTCTGGGAGCAGTTGATTGGGGCGGGAGGAGGGTTTCAGTCCCAAGAGTCAGCCTTCGGTATTGATTAGTTCAAACCGGGGCTTCTGTACCTTTAACAGTAAAGTTTTAGGGAGTTCCTGGCTCTGCATTGATCCTTTCCTCTCATTAGTCTGTGGTTTTGTAGGTGTTAATTGCCGCTTATTAACTTGTTATCCTGGCTACTGTATTATGCAATCAATCATGATTCATTCAGGGACCCGCTCAATACAGAGTACAACTTACTTTTAAACTTAAAGTACATTTGTTACAAAGTTAAAAAGCATAGAATATAAAACATAAAAGGGTGAAATGCCATGGCACATACAACAAATAGACCAAATACAATGGGAACATGGAATACTAATGCAGAATACTATTTTATACCCATAAAAGCATCTACAAAGTATGTTTTTATTACAAGTACACCTTATATTCTATAAAAATAATAATAATATAATAAAAGAAGAGGAGGGAGGAAGGAAGAAAAGGTAGAAAAGAGAAAGCATCCCCAAAAGAGGGCAAATACTGCAAAAGGGGCTTTTGCCATATGGAGGGGCTACACATAGGGTGGGGAGGAGCAGGCAACAAAAAAAGGTTTCTTTATACAGTCAAACTACCATTTCTTTGAAATGTTGCTGTCTCAGCCATTCCTGGTAATGTCACTTTTCTCTTTCGTGATCCTGATGACAGTTTTTACCTCCAGCAAAAAACCTTAACTCAAGTGTGGTAATATTAACTGAGGTGTACAAATGACTGACCATAAAGTATTGTTGGCACCATCAAGATGTTCAAGAAGGCTAAATTTTGTTTTATGAATCTGAATAGGAGATGCACATTTACCTATAATGACTACAAGACTAATGACACAATATCTTTTGACAGTTTTGACTGTTTTTGCCTAGTTTTTTGTGTTTTTTAACTTATTATGTGATCTAGCAAATCAGTGCACATTCCTATAGTTACATTCATTTTTCCTTGATCTTAAACTAAACAATATAGCACTAGGACCCTAGAATATTAGTAAATCTTCTATTTTCTCTTAAAATTGGAGAAAAATATGTGGTGTCTTATATGTGATAACACACCAGAAAATATGTGGTGTCTTGTATGTGATGATGCACCACAGCGTCTGCACCACAACATCTGCCTTTTCAAAATCCTAGATCCACCTCTGGCTACCTCCCTGCCAGCAGCTCTCAATCTAAACACACCACTAGATGCATCACTTACAGTCAAGCTCTACGTTGCAACCCTATCTGGTCTGATCCCACTTTCCTGGATATATACCTCAGGGATCTGTAGCAGGGATTCCCAAACTTAAAAAATACTATCCTACTATACTAAACCTCAGCCACTCAACTCAACAAAGCCAGACTCAAACCACACTCGGATCTGCTGCAATACCAACCCCAGGACAAGGACAACACAATCCATGTGCTTATGAACTACAAACTCCAGCTTGAACACCTTAGACACATTTTTAATAACCTCCAACTCCTCCTGGAAAATGACAACCATCTCAAGCTAGCCATCAGGGACAGACCTGTCCTGGCTTACAAACAGCATACCTCCACAAACACACTACCTAACTGCTATTGTCACCAAGGCACCAGACCATGCTCCAGAACCACATATCAGATGTGCCTCCCCACCAATACACACCATATCATCACTGGACCAAATAATATGAAGTATAACATCCAAAATTCATTTACCTGCTACACTTACTAATGTCACATATACCAGCACCTGACTACAGTTCCTGCTTGCAGTCTATATTGGACAGGATCCCTACAATTAAAAATGAATGAACACCTGTCTGATACCCATTTTAGAATCACATGCAAGCCTGTGGTGAAACACTATAACCTCCCTGGTAGTGGTTCTCAGACAACAAAACTTTAAAAACAAACTTGAACAGGAAATCATCTACAAACTGGATTGTGTCAAATATGGTCTAAACCAAGACCACAGATTTTTACCCCTTACCAGGAATAGTGTTTATAACCCCTATGTCCCTCAGTGAGTTTTCTGCTTTGTTTTTATCTCATCTACCTACTGTGCTTCTCTCATCAGTCCCCACTTCTTTATCTTCCACTTCTCCTACCCTCTGAGTGCGTCTACACATGCTATTAATTCACTGCGCAGTATCGGCACGTGTTTCCTGTTGGAGGCACATTTACTCCCAGCAGAAGCAGCCTAGTACAGAACTGCTCCCACTCTGCTCTGCCCCCCCCGTAGCAGCTAGGGGAAGCCTTAGTCTCCCCCGTGTGCTAGCCTGGGGGCTGGCAAGGAGCACAGGGCTGGGTTAATGCACGTGGTACCAGGACTGCTCTACTGGCTGCAGCAGCAGCTGTCTCCTGGCCCTGTACATATAGAGAGGGGACCTGATGTACACTGGGCCAGGAGACAGTTCCCCATGCAGTGAGCAGAGATCTCCTGGCCCCATGCCCACCAGGACAGACAGCTTCCAGCCAGTCCCCTGCTTCCCTGCCCAGCAGGAGGTTCACTAGGAGCTGTTCCAGATGTGGGGCATCTTCTGGAAAGCCTCATGCCCAGCAGGGTAACACAAGGCTCACTGGCAGCTGCTCTGCTTGGCACAGAGCTGTCTGCTCAGGAGAGTGAGTGACTTGCCCTCTGGAGTGCTGGAAGGGACCTTGGAAGATCATCGAGTCCAGCCCTCTGGCCCAGGGACTGGAAGTCAGCTAGGGTCAAAGGACCCCAGCAAGATAGGAATCCAAATGTTTCTTAAAAGAGTCCAGAGTAGGTGCTTGCACCACCTCTGGAGGCAGTCTATTCCATTGGCCTTGGGGGCTCAGACAGTAAAGAAGTTTTTCCTATGTCCAGCCTAAAATGGTCTTGGAGGAATGTGTGACCGTTTGACCTTGTCATCCCTTGGGGCACTCTGGTGAGCAGGCATTCCCCCAGATCCTGATATAAACCCCTTATATACATATAGGCAGCCATTAAGTCACTCCTCAGCCTGTGCTTTTCCATACTGAAGAGTCCCATGGCTCTCAGCCTCTCATCATAAGGCCTGTTCTCTTGCCCTCTGATCATGCACATGCCTCTCCTCTGGACTCTGTCAAGCTTCTCCACATCCTTTTTAAATTGTGGAGCCCAGACTGGATGCAGTCTCACCAAGTGCAGCCTCTGCAAGGCTGAGTACAGCAGAAAGATGGCATTCTGAGATTTGCTTGAGAAGCATCTATGGATACAAGCCAGAGTTTTCTTCACTTTACCAGCTGCAACATCACATTGGTGGTTTATGTTCATCTTGTGGTCAATCATGACCCCCAAGTCCCTTTCAGCCGTGGTGCTAGCGAGCGTAGCACTGCTGAGCCTATAAGCGTGATGTGGGGTTTTTTCCCCCTGAAGTGGAGTACCTTGCATTTTTCCATATTGAATGATATCAGGTTTTTATCTGCCCATTTTCT
Organism: Alligator sinensis; assembly: GCF_000455745.1. Classification (NCBI taxonomy): domain Eukaryota; kingdom Metazoa; phylum Chordata; order Crocodylia; family Alligatoridae; genus Alligator; species Alligator sinensis. The sequence goes on from NW_005842445.1 coordinate 129,340, forward strand.
AAGCCTGTCAAGGTTGGCCTGGATAACTAGCCAAAGTTTGGTGTCATTGGCAAACTTGGGTAGTCTGCTTCTGACACCAATGTCCACATCGTTAATACAAATGTTAAAGAGTATAGATCCAAGGACAGGGCCTTGGGGACACCACTGGTTATGAAGCACCATGATGATTCACTTCCATCGATTACCACTCTCTAGGTCTGACCTCGAAGCCAATTCCCCAGCCATCAGACTGTGATGTAGTTGAGGCCACAGTTGGCTAATTTTTTCCATGAGGCCATCATAGGACACCAGATCAAAGGCTTTTATTAAAGTCCAGATATATGACGTCAATTCCTTCTCCCTTGTCCAGGTGATAGGTCACCTGGTCATAGAAGGAAATGAGATTGATCAAGCAAGACCTACCCGCAACAAACCCATGCTGTCTGTCCCTTAGGATGTTGCCATCACCCAGTTTGTTAAGAATGGTCTTTTTGCTATTTTTTCCAAGATTTTCCCAGGGATTGGGGTCAGGCTGATTGGCCTGTAGTTCCCCAGATCTACTTTCCTCCCTTTCTTGAAGATAGGCACCACACTGGCCTTCTTCCAATCTTTGGGCACTTCACCTGAGCACCACAAGTTCACAAAGATCCTTGCCAGTGGCTGGGCTATGATGCCTACCAGCTGCTTAAGTACCCTTGGGGTGCAAACTGTTAGGACCAACTGACTTGAAGGTGTCCAGCCCCAGAACAGAGTTAGTAGGGACACGGCCACCAAAACCTGCCAGTCTGGTTCGGGCCTGATCACAGGTGGATCTCCCTCTACCTGAGCCTGGTGGTGGAAATGACTGTGATGAAGGAAATTGGGGAAAGGAAGTGATGTGTTTGAGCCTGTAGTATCAACGTTTTTTATCTCCAAGGAAAAAGCACCAAAAAGGAAACTTCTCTGTTCCTTAATCCACCCTAAAGGGGCAAAAAAATGAAGAAAGAGTCCACCTTATTTCTAGTACACCATCGTAGAAAGATATCTCTCCCTGGAATATTTGCCCTGGTTTGTTTTTCCTTCTGTTCAAGGTCAAACGAACTAGTAAATGTGAGTCAGGAAGGAATTTTCCTTACATCAGATTGGTAAAACTGTTAGGGATTCATCCTTCTTCTATAACAGTGATTCTGAACCAGGGTACTGCAGCATGCCATAGTACAGTGATATTCTTTTTAGGGTAGTGTGGGTTGCCACCCAATATTAGTACTGTTAGGTGTGCTGGCCAGGAGCGGCCCGAGGCTTTCGGGGGCATGCGGCAGGCTGTGGCCAGCAGCCCTGGCATGTGGGTCGGGGAATTCAGCACAACAGACTAGAATTAGGCACGGACGCATAGCGGTTGATTGAAGATTATTTTACTTACACCGTAGATGGTCGCGGTGCAGGCAGGAAAAACTTCGCTTAAGTTGCAGTTACAAACAAAAAGAAAACTCACTTGAACAAGACCCGTAGAAAACTCGAGCCTCTTAAACCCGGAATGAGCTCTGGATACCACCATGAGAGTCCAAAAGGTGACTCTCCACGAAAGCGCGCAGGGAAGGGTACGTCGAGGGATCAGGCGGCGACAGGGAGAGGCTAGAGGTTGATCAGGCCCCTGTATCTTCCTCTAAGGCACACACGGGGTTTGTTAAGCTCCACAGCGCTTAGAGTTCTCCACGAGATGGATGTGGAGTCCTCCTAAATGAGGTCCTCCCAGGAGATCTCCAACTTGGGCGGAAACTGCTCAAGCCTCTTATACGGCTAGCAAGCTAATCACTAGCCGCCACGTGGGAATAATTTAGAAACAGCCAATAGTGGGAAACAAATTTGCATGCAGGTGGCGGGAACTCCTTTGCACCGGGGTTTTCTCTATGCAACTGAGAATTGCACCGTGCAACGAAAGCTCCTCGTGGCGGGAAATAATTCTGCAGTGCTGAAGCACACACAAAATCATACCCTTTGGGTCATGACATTAGGCATGCAAATATGTACACACAATATATAAGATAAATACAATGTTTTTTAAAAGGAACCATGGTATCAAGAATGCTCTCTTGTGGTCTCTCTAAATTCTTTGCAACATAAGATCTGCTCTGTTGTTTTTCAGTAGTCAAGGAAAAATTGACAGCTAAGAGCTGGCATTTTCCAAGGGGTACCCTGAGTCTAAAAAAGTTGAGAACCACTGCTCTAAAGGTTTGAGGCTTGTCTGTATCCTAGAATTTTCTGAGCTATATTGACCAACTGTTTCCTTGCCATTGAAGTGACCTCATGTCCTCTGCTTTTACCCAAAGGATGTTAGCTTCTTAGTTTTTCTATTATTGTGCTTTGAAGCTGTGTGAGGATTCAGAGTGGAGATTCTGAGTAATCCTTGGATAAAAGATTACTGGGTAATGAAGTTCACAACATGATAAATGAAGAAACTATTCTGGTTCAGGTCTTTGACTGTTCCTGGTTCTGGGGAGAACTGAAGTGTATCACAAACCTGTGACTTGCACCAGATTTTGGAACCCAGCATTTGGTTGCATTAGACAAGATCCAAAGAGGACAATGGTGGGGGAGGGGGTAAGTGAACTAAAAGTAACAAAGATTCAGGAATGTATTAATTACCAGGGCAGAAGAAGAGTCCTGCATTCTTCCTGGCAAAGGTACCCCATATGTCAGAGGCTGTAGGGGCAGGGAGGGTAAGTGTAAGCCCCTCACACCTTTCTAAAACCTTTAACATCCTTTCTTTACACCCAATAGCTTCACATGCCTGGCATGTTGCCAGGGAATTCTCCCTGTGATTGGCGGTTGAGGGCTCTGATGTCACAGTGGCCACGAGCAGATGTCAGTTGCCCTGGGATGCTGAGTCACAAAGCCCCAGAACAGAGCTACCAGGGACACGGCCACCAAAACCTGCCAGCCTGGTTGGGGCCTGATCGCAGGTGGATCTCCCTCTACCTGGGCCTGGTGTCTATGAGGAGAAAGCCAAAGTGTGAGTAGGAGGGAGGAAGATGGAGCTTCTTCAGGGGTGCCTTCACCTGCTGCTTTGGATAGAAGAAGAGGAGGTAGGTCCTGGGTTGGCCTGAGATTGGAGGAGGGTAGAGGAGAGAGAAGGAGGAGGTGGGGAATCTGCTTCAGCTGCCGAATGACATACCAGGAGTGCTGGGCCCAGGAAATCCAAGGCACGCACTAGTCTCCCAGAATCAAACTTAACCTCCATCCATGTGTCGTAATTCAGAGGCAAGCATTTCTCACTCACTACATGTTACCCTACACCCAACCATCCTTCCATCTCTCTACCAATCTCCACCCCTCCTAATCTCTCCTGCACCTTCCTATTTCAGCTCCTCCCTCTCCATGCTTATGTCACCTCCTTCCAGCTATCCATCCCATCCTATCATGTACCTAACTACCTCTCTTCTAGTACCTTTGTCTCTCCCTGATCTCCAAACTAGCCTTCTCTCTCAGCATCAGCCTCCCTGGGATGTCAACACCTGCACAACACTATGATGGTTTTGGTTTTTTGGTTTTTTGTTTGTTTGTTTTTGGGGGGGAAGGTTCATCTGCTCTATTGCCCGTTTTTGCAGCAGCAAGAGAACATTTCGTTTTAGAGGCTGTTGATACTCAGGGGACATGTGTACAAAAACAGGGTGTCTTGACTCCCATATGCAAAGCTCCATCTGATCCCTTTGCTGTTTTCACAGTTCTGGGGAGAATGCTGTGGAGTTCAACTTTTTATAGGACATGGCCTTCACTGTGGGGCAACAAAGTTTGGTAAAAACTTAATCATGAGAAACCACAGGGGAGAGACCACAAAGGGGAGGCCAGGGACACACAGTTTGCCATGACAGAATAAAGAATCTTCTATGATTCCTGCAATCCTGTCTGCTCACTTGTTTCCTAGGGGCATCAACTTGTGGGTGGAAGGGAGGGAGCTGAAGCTCCTTTAGGGGTGCCTTCCCCTGCTTCTTTTGCTGGAAGAAGAGGAGGTAGGTCATAGGTTGGTCTGAAGTTGGAGAGGAGTAGAGGGGAAAGAAGGAGGAGGCAAGGAATTTGCCTTGACTGCCTGACAACATACCGGAAGTGACAGGTTCAGGAAGACCAAGGCACATGCTAGTCTCCCAGGCACCAATTGCACCTCCATCCATGTGGAGGGCAACAAAAATGGTGAGGGGGCTAGGGCACATGACTTATGAGAAGAGGCTGTGGGAACTGAGCATATTTATTCTAGAGAATAGAAGACTGAGAAGGGATTTAATAGTAGCCTTCAAGTACCTAAAGGCAGGGGTGAAAGAGGATGGAGCTAGACTGTTCTCAGTGGTGACATGACAGAGCAAGGAGCAATGGTCTCAAGTTGCAGCAAGGCAAGCAGGGGGTTGGACTAGATGACCTCTAGAAGTCCCTTCTAACCCTATTTGTTATGACTTCACTGGGGGAGGAGTAGGTTTGGGAAAAATATAATAATGAGAAACCACAGGGCAGTGATCATGAAGGGGAAGTCAGGGACACAGTGTTTCCCATGACAGCATAGAGTCTTTCATGACTCCTGCAATCCTATCAGCTCATTTGTTTTTCTGGGAGCATCACGAGGCCCTTACATCCCTACTGGTCACAGTCACTCTTGGAAGAGCCTAGAGCTGACATCCCTACAAGCTTTGACTGAGACATGCTTTCCCCTCACTTTTGTACCAGGTCTCCCAGTGGCCCTAGAGTGGAACTTAGATGGAAATTCATTTCCCTTGGGTCTCTCAAATCTAGACAAGCTGAAGATGCACTGACTTTCTCCTTCACACTTACCCATGGTACCAGTCCCAGGTATGCAATCTCTCCAAGGTGTTGTGCTCCATTTACTGGGGTCGCTCCCAGGGCCCTGATCTATGTTGGTCCTGGTCAGAAGAGAAATGCGTACTGCCTGAACCCCTGCTGCACCAGGTTAATGGGGTCTAAAGCAGACATGGATGCTCAATGGGTGAAAGACCCTTTATGGCAGAGGAGGGGTACATGTGACCCATACTCTGCAGGGCTGGGCTGGGGTGTGCTGAAAATACAGGCCCTTATCCAGGATTCTCCTACCCCTTCCCCGACCAGAGAGGTATCTGGGCAACAGGTCAGCTTGCTGGGCCCCTGGCTGCCTGGGAAATCCTAAAATTGTCTCTACGCTCTGAACATCACACTTGGACCATGCTGCCAGTACCTGCTTACTCCTGTTCCCAATTGCTCCTGTTCCTTCTTAGATGTCTTGACCTGGATCAAACCCTTGCCTTCACCATGGCTTCATCTCTCTCCTCAGCTTCCTATCTTGGACTAGGACTGATTCCTGGATTTGACCTTGGGTTCTATTCCACTCAATCCATGACCAAGCATGATCCTCTCAGACTGACCACCTGTGCCCCAGACACCCCTTACAGCAGGAAGCCCTGGCTGCTTTGAGATGTGCTTCTCCTGAACACAGTGTGCACAGAGAAGGGACCTGTACTGGTTCAGTGACTGCAAAGGGGTGAGCCTGGGGGCTGCTGCCCAGACCAGGGGAGTGGTGACAATGGTGGAGCAGTTGGACACAAGCATGTGCAACACAGATGTCCCTTGGAGTCAAGCTCAGTTTATGAAATAACCAGACCAGGATGTCAAACCCTTCAGGCAGAATCTTAAATCGACTGTAACAGGCTTCCTATACCACAGCCTTTCAGTGACATCCATGGGCCTCATTCCCTTGGGCTGCCCTCAGAACTCATGCCCTGAATCCCCTCAGGCCAGCCTGGGAAGAGAAAACCACTGGCAAAAAAACTTAGACTCCTGCCCTGTCAGGCAGGATCAACAGGACATTCAGTTGCTTGACCCTTTCAAAGGGCCACAGGGCTTGACAGGCATGAATTCATGTATAGAGCCTAAATGTAAGCACCCTAGCTGAATGACCACAAAGGGGTGAGCCTGGGGGGCTGCTTCCAAGACCAGGGGGGTGGTGACAATGGTGAACCAGTTGGACACAAGCATATATAACACAGATGCTCCTAGGAGTCAAGCTCTGTTTATGAAATAACCAGACCAGCATGTCAGACCCCTTGGGTAGGATCTTTTATAGACTGTAACAGACTCCCAATTGCATGGCCTTTCAGCGACATCTGTGGGCCTCATTCCCTTGGGCTACCAAGAAAAACCATACCCTGAATCCCCAGGGGGTGGCCTGGAGAATAGGGAACTACTGGTGAAAGGACTCAGACTCCTGCAGTGCCTGGCAGAATCCACAGGACACTTAGCTGCTTGCCCCTTTCAAAGAGCCACAGGGCTTGATATGCCTGAATTCATGTCTGGAGCCTAAATGTAACCATCCCTGTTCATGTCACTGGGCCAGGGTCTTTGACTCGATGTTTTCAGGGCCCCTCCTCCAGCTCAGCACAGTGTCACAAGCACTGGAACCAGCAGTGTCCCAAGTACTGCACCCTCCCCTTGCATGCTGAGGGGCAGGACAGTTTGTGACTGGCACCCAACCCCCCTCAGAGCAGTGATGTACTATCTTACCTATACACCACATTCAGGGCTCAGCAGGAACTCCCCCTGCCCCACTCAGCTGTTTCACAGCACATAGGATCAGAAGTGTTACCTGACCAGGAGAACTGGTCACTGCTATTTTCTCAGTGACATTCAATACCGTAGGCCCAATGGGGAGACCAGGATGGCACAGGCTAAAGACAATCACTGCCAACAACCACTTCCTTCTCCCATCAGACCATCCAACGCACATACACCTATTCCTTACTGCCTGACCCCCATTATTCCTGCAGAGGGACAAGGGGGTGGAGCGAGATGGTTTATTTTCAGAACAAAATTCCTGCAAAATCCTGTAGCAAATAGAGGCTATGGAGTCTCCCCAGGGCAAATCTGGAAAGCCCAGCCTTCACAGCTCCTGCAGGGTGGCAGGACCAGATTGTTCCCTGTATACAATGGGAGGCATCTGTGTTGGGCTGGGCAGTCACTGGGGATTACAGGTTTCTTCCTTGGGCCTGTGATACAGTCATACAGACCATTGGCTGTTGCTCATGTGGTTGCCAACAAAGCACAAACCCATCACAGAGCCTAGAATATAAGATGTAACAGAAGGACGCCATCTCTGCGGGTTCCAGCAGATGCAGCTGGGCTGTGGGTGATGGAGATTGTGTCAAATTACACATGCATGAAATGAAAGAATTTAGGTTTGCCTGTGTCTATGTAACATCCCAAGTGCCCCAGGCTGGTAGTCCCAAGGTCCCTTGATGTAGTTCAGGTCTCCGCTGTTCACCCTACAAATGGCACCATAAGAGCCCAGGCTGTTTTCTGGTGGGTCCATTTCATTCCTGCAGCTGCATGTTCCCTCCTTTGCTAAAACCATCTCCTTCATCGGTCCCCACTGCATCACCTGTCTCTGGGTCAACGTACTTAATTTTTTCTTACTGGTTTCTTCATCTTTTCACAAATGCAGAATAGAGCTTCTTCACACCTGCCCAGCTTAACTGCCCCAACTTGGAGATACACACAAGCACCACCTGCATCAGTTCCATGACTGGGTTCTGGGAGCTGAATCCTGGAATGAAGAGTCACATTTTGCTGTTCAGGTCCATCCTCCTTGAGTTCAGTGCACCATGACATAGGACCAGGAATTCTCTGTCCTAGTTCTACTAACAAGTGGGGACATTTAGGCAACAGCCTATCAGAAGAAAGGGCAGATATTCTGAAGGCTACATGTGTCAGAGGAGACTCTCCCAGCACAGGGCCCTTGCACTCTTATGGCACACAGTACAAGGGAAGGTGCGGTCAACCTTTTGTGTGAACCAAACTTCACTTAAGGAAAACTTTTATGCTCCAGAAATTCCTCCTGGAATCAAACTTGAAAAATTGAGGTTTCTGTGCTCCTTTTCCTACAACTAAATACTTTTCCCAGTGGTGATTCCGGTCCACACACTCCCACATACAATCCATAGACTGCACAAGTGCAGACACTATCCATGAGATAAATTCCTGTATCACATGGCTCTTCCTTCTATACTGCACTCATAATGAATCAGCCTTATCTCCACCCACCAACCCCAGGGCCCCCATGGATCTAACACTGCCAACCCTTGATTGATCTCAAGTGTCTGCCCTTCCTTATGGTGAGTCAGTCTACAAGAGTCATGGGAATGGCCCTTAATACAGACAGTTTTAGAGAGAGAAGTGATTTTAGGATAGTGAGTAGCTGTCATGACTCTTCCAGCTCTGTGGTGTTGAACTCATGAGCTAAGTTGTCCACCGGGCTTCACATGGATACAGTAACTAGTCCCAAGACACTGCTGAAGATGTTCTATAACCTTCACATTTCCTGTAACACATATCAGTAGTGTAACTCAGGATGGGTAAGTGGGGCACTGGCCCTGGAAGCCATCTCAGGGGGGAAGTCACAATCACCCCCACCCTGCTGAAGTCCATGCCCCAGCTGTAACAGCAGCCCCATGGTGTTGCTCTTGCAGCAGCAGCTGGGGACATGGACACCCTGTTGTTGCTGTAAGAGGAACAATTGAGGCAGGCAGACCATACTGCAGTGCCAGCAGCAGCCACAACCACTGCAGCTGTGGACTGTTTTTGAATCTGTATCATGGATAAGACTCCTGCACACCTCCACCACCACTCTCCCACAGAGTTTGCTTAGAGCACAAACTCTTCTTGTTATGCCCCTAACACACATAGCCTGTGTACAGCTCATGATGTTTCGTGATATTCTCTCTGGCATCTCTGAAGATGTTTCCTCTGGCATCTCTAACATAAGAAATCGTGGATAGCAGGGAGGATATTGAATAGAGGATTGATCACTCCAGAGATATCTGGTTCAATGCTCTCCCCATAAAGCATCCACTTCTGGCACTGCCACAGACAAGGATATTGGGCTAGATGAACCATTGGACCATTAATCTGACCCAATATGGTATTTCTTATATTATTATGGTGGGATGGGTCCTTCATGCTGTATGAGCTGAGCTTATCAGAAAGTCCCTCACAGGCTAATGGAGAAGTGCCTTATCCATACATACATGCTGTCCTCATCCAACCAGCTAGTCAATGTGTCTGGTTCTCACAAGAGAGAGGGGAGTGATGCTGTCTTTCTTTACCACCTTTGAGCCCTCAGGGCAAGATTTGTTTCACTAGAGGCTCAGCACCCAACTAAAGGTTTCCAAAAACCTGGGGTCAGTTCAGACTTGTGCTTCCTGTGGGCCCTATCACTAACTGAGTGTAGCATGAAATGTACAACACTATTTAATGGGCCTGTCTGAGGCCCTCGGTCCAATGGTCAATCACACTCAGGTGCTTGTGCTGCATTTTGGTGCAAAGTAGTGGACAGTCTAGTGACACAGACTTACAGGCCAGAGGAGAGAGTTGTGCCGTCTGCCCAGATCCACTTCCTTATTTCAGGGTAGTACGACAATCCAGTCCAGAACTGGAAGTAGTACAGACTGCTTCCACGATCTTCATAATAGTGAAATAACTCTGTGTTGATGAAGTTCTGCATGAGAACAGGATTACATGGGAAAGAAAGTGAGATCTCTCAGATGCATGACAGCAGCAGGGTGCCAGGAGTTCGCTATGCAGTATCACCATAGAGAGACATCCATGTAGAGATTATCTCCATCGACAGCCTCAGTATCCTGCATCTGCCTAAGGACCTGTGCTAGTACAATCAGGCAACATCTCAAATATCCTGCAGGTAATGCTGTAATACACACAACTAAACAGAAACACAAGACACAGAAATATAACTAAGCCTATACACATACAAACCACCCACTGATTTCTACACAATCAAAGAGACCACCAAGGTCTTTTGACCATTCACAGACCTCCCCAGCACTCAGAACCCCACTCTTGGCATTGCATGGTCAACACTTGGATGGAGAAACCCAGCCCCAGCGCCTGACTCCTGGATGTTTCCTTTCACTTAGCTGATTTGCACAAATATATCAAAAGTAACACAAACTCACCATCTCGACTTTGCTATCAATTGTGAGCAGGCTAGCAGAGAGAGAATGGCAGGAGGATTTACACTCTGCCCACGGTCTTTTTTCAGGAGAAAAGAGGTAGGACCTGCTCTCGCTGTGACTCCACCGCCCCGGACACTTCTCTGTAAAAACAAACACCACATCAGCTCACCACATTCATGATCTCTACCATGCTGAGGACATTGCGTCAGGAACAAGAGAATATCACACCCACTGTTTTCCTCCACTTCCACTGCTTGTGTTTTATGGGACCTGTGGTGAGGGAAGCTCCTGCCCCACATCTCAAAATGGGGATGGCCTTTCCCCATCTTCCCTCCCTCAGGAGCAGTAGCTACTGCCATGCAGGAAACACCAGGTGCTGGCTTCTCTGACCATCTGTGGGATAAGCCAGACCAGCCAGAGAGCTACCATCAACTTGGCTGAGGCCAGACCAATCACTTCAGCCCAGACCGGGGTAGAGGGATGAGAACATGTCCCCAGCAGGGAAGGTGGGCAAGAGACAGGAACACCAGTCCTTGAGTGAGAGGCACCGGTCCCAAAGCTGGACGCAGGTGGTAATGATCTCTGAGGGAAAAGCTTTTCCTCTTCTGAAAGGTTTTTGCAAGACAACAGATTTTCCTGGCCTAAACTCAGACAAAATGCAAAATACCATACAAAATTCATTAAATCAAAAACCCAATTTTATTTGCATCAAGTGAAAATTTCATTTATATAATCTGAAACATTTCCATTTGATTTAGGTATTTTTTGTGCATTTTTTGCAACGTATCTTAAATTTGGAAATGAAGCATCAGATCAGGAAAGTGCAATCTTTCATTTATGCCATTTCAGAAGAGTTTTTGCACCTTGTAGCGGCACCTCCAAGGGGATCCTTTATCCAAGGCCCACAAATATTTGGGAAGGGAAAAACCTTTGCAGTGCTAGGACAGCTCCACATGCACCTTTGGCCCTACTCTAAAAGCATCTCGTATCCCACAATTTACCTTTGTCGGGAGACTGATCCTGTGGCATTTCTGGAACGGTTGTGTTTGGGTCTGGGCAGGACACCGGACACTGAGTGGGGTTTTCATTCTCTTGACTCAGCCCCATGACTGAAACATCAGAACAGCTCAATGGCATCTGTTGTGATACAGGCTTCAGCAGAGCTTCGTAGCAATAATGTTCTCTGTATCATGGTGACACACAAGCCCTAGCTGCACTAGTATGATTGGATGGAGCAGTTTTCCATGAGGAAAGTGAAGATTTCTCAAATTAAGGCCCTCTAAATTGTTTGCCACCACCTCACCTTCCCACCCACCTCCCCAACTTTCCATATGGAGGTCTAAAAAGGTATCCAGGCACTCTGGCCCTTAACCTGACATCTTGTCCTTACAGGTATTAGAGCTAGAATAGCAGAGGCTTCCAGGATGCTCCTTGGGGGCTGCCATGGAGCTTTAGCTGCTCTGGCTTCTAGGTAATAACCCATGGAGGTATTTCATTTCTTCTGAAAAATATGCAGGTTTTGGCTTTTTGCCCTGATTTGGAATGAAAACATTTCCAAAAGCGCAATTACACCTTTTCTTTGCAGACATGAAATATGGTCCCTGCCCAGCTCTAGTAGCACAAATGCAAGGTAGTCAGGCCTATAAAAGACCACACCCATTGCATAGCATCCACTAACAGCTGAAACAGCCCTAGAGGGAGTTCTGGAAACCACAATGTAGCTTTTATACCAGAGCTTCCAGACCACAGTGTCACTGCATCTGTCTAGGATGGCCCAGAGCAGGCTGCAACAGTAATCAGGCTTGTTCCCAGCCAGTGCAATTGCAAGAGTGAACACAAGACCCATCCAAGAATTTTGTAACAAAATTATTTCTCAAAAGAAAATGCAGTTTCTGCAAATCTAACATCTTCTGTGAGGATGCTTCAGTTTTATGTTTTTCCATCAGAAATAACATAACACTTTGATCTACTGAAGTGAACTGAATTGGTATCTGTCAAGTCAGTTTGGCCTTAAACTCAGAGGAGCAATGGGTAAAGATGCTGTGTTGGAGGCAGGCAATGGAGTCAGGGCACAAATGTTTCCAAGGCCCTTCACAGCCTCCTTTAGGTCCTGCCTCGAGGGCTTCCAAGCCCCAACACAAAATGCTGAGAGACCTCATTCCTGGAAGACACTTCCAGCCTTGGGCTTCATGTCCTGATCTGGGATGAAGAAACTCCCCAAACCACAGCTTTTCTATCCCACATTATGAATTTGAGGAGTTGGCCAGGTGTGCCTGCCATGGTTTGGGAGACTCATTGTAATGCATAATGGTGCCAAGTGCCCAGAGGAGCCATGCTGGCTACCACAGACCTGCTGAGATCCTCCCCACAAAACTGCACAGTGCTCTCCAACCAAAAGTATTGCACTGCTGGCCCATAGCAGAGATCTGCTCCACATCCCAAGCTCATATCTCCAAATGAGGCATCTTTCAAAGTACCAGACCACAGGCAGGGATGTGCAGAGCTGAAATTCTGTTTAGAAAGTTCACCAGGTAAAGATGCAGTTTCCAAGTACAAAAACAACATGGATTTTGCCATATTAAATAGCACGGGGGCTCCATTTTCTAGCCAGAAGCAGCAGAGCTGCAGGCCAGATTCTCAGCTCATGTTAATCAACTAGCATTTCCATATCAGCTGATTTCTACGTAACTAACCCCTACCACCCCATATAAGTTTACAGTGCAGGATATGGGGAACTTTTGGTCCTGTTAAATACTTACCCTTAGCACCGTAGATCCTAGCACTGATCAGTAAAAGCAGGCACAGTGACATTAGCAAGAGTATCAGTGGAATCGGGGACCATGGGGGAGATGCCAGGGCAGGCTCTAGCAGAGGAAGAAGGAAAAACAGACAAAAGATGAGAGGGGAAGTCTTCCCACCTATGAAGTGCGGGTGGGCTGCAGTGCACTGGAGCATTTCCAGAACGAATAAGCCAGGACACTCCACAAACCACAGGAGAAGACTCCTCAAGAGTGTCCCCCACTGACTGGACAGTCCCGGTGACTGGACAGCAAAGAAGATGTTTTGGTAGCAGCATGTGCCTGAGGCTGCTGGGGCCTGGAAGACAAGCGGTCTTTGCTCCCTTCCCCAGACCCACCTTTCATTGGAAAACTCTCCCTGAGTTTCTTGTCTCTACCATGTTCTGTCACGGCAGAGGGGAATTGCAATGGCTGAGCTCTCATCCAGGCCAAGTGAACTTGATTGCCCCACAGCCCCTCTCTGCCCCACACTGTACCTCTGTGCCCAACATGTCGAGGGATCTGTCTCTGGAGCTCTGGAGGTGTTTCCAGTCTGAGATCTGATGACGGTGAGGTGTCCTCCTGCCCATGCATTCCTAGCAAGTCCTGGGCAGCTGGTTTGGACTCAGCTAGAAGTGATTCAGATCTGGGCTGGGCCATCAGGAGGAACTGGTGGGTCTGAGTGACTTGGGTACAGCAGAAGGAGCAGCACAGAGCTATGACTGAGAGGGAACCAGTTACGTGCCCTGAGACAGCTGTCACATTGCCACAAGAGGCTTCCACTATGCACTAAGGCAATCCAAGACAGTATTTCCAATTATTCTAAAAGATACAAATGGAGAGATACAGAGGGGAAGAGAAAAAGTCTTCCTGCAGTGGCAACAGACTGGACACTCCCATGGGTCAGGGGAGAATGAGAAGATCTCTGAGAGTATTCCCAGCTGGCTGCGACGAGCACTTGACACTTCAGTGTTTTTGAGAGTTATGCAGTGACCTCTAAAATTTTTCCATTCCCACAGCACATGAATACAACCTAAGGCACGTACCGGTGCCTGTCCTGTGCCTACAGTTTTGCTTTCTGAGGTTACAGCTCCCTCAGGGAGTGGCAGGGAGTTGCACCGTTAGTTGGCAGCTCTGCCTCTAGACCCACAAAGGGAAATATCCAGGCTTTTTGTGCACACCCAGACAGCCTCCCCTGCAGATGAACACAGTTCCCTTCACCTGTAACCCATCCTCAAAACTAACCCTAGTCTCTGGGACTAAGTCCTCCCTGATCCAATACAGGACAGCTGAATCCTGCCCACTCTAAAGCTCTCTTATGGCAATGACAGCTCTGGGGTGAGGGAGAAGGGATACCTGCATGTGTATCCCAAGTGGTGATCAGTGGCTGGCGTTCAGGAGGAGAATGAAGATCCATGCATCCCGGGGGCTGATGAACTGTGTGAGTGCAGGTGCATGCAGGGGCTGGAGCTCAGAGGTCATGAGACAGAAGGGGTTTACAGTCACCTCCTCCTGCTCAAAGAGGCCCAGCCCTCCCAGGACAGGAAGCTCTCCACTTCTGTCCTCTCCGCTGTCCCAGCACAAACTGCACAGGAAGCCCCCGCTGTGGCTCTGAGACATGCTGCTCCTACACAGAGTGCACAGAGCATGGGGCTGTACCAGGTGAGTACAGCCGAGGGGTGGGGGACACTGCTGGGGGATACTGCACACACATAGGGCAGAGCATGGTACAAAATAAAGCATCCACTATACACGGGCATGGAAGACAGGAGCTCAAGTGTGAGCAGTGGATTCTACAAACATTATTCCCTTAGCCTGTCTCAAAATCCAGGCTCTGAAGGCTCGGGGATTGGCCTGGATATGTGGGCAGGATGCATGGTATGTGGCCTTATCAGCACTTTTAAAGGACTTCAGTGATGTAAGGGAATGAATATCTGTGTGGGCTCTGAACTGTAAACACCTGTGTTTGCACCAGTTACACAAGTGATAATTCATCAATGACCCTTATCCTGCTGCTGTAACCCTAAGTCTGAGGAACAGACTTTGCAGTGAAGATCGCCCCAGATTCTAGCACTCGCAGCTCTTTATGCCTTGCATCTATGTTCTACCCTTGCATAATATAATCAGGCTAAAAATACATCCAGTAACAGCCTGCACAACACATTCTGCTTGGTCATCTCAGGCAAACTTATGGAGGTGACGAAGGTAGCAAGTCTCATGGCTAAGGCCAAGTGTTTAACTGGGCCAGGTGACTTGCACCTAAAATGTCACCTGGGGATGTGCAGTGCTGACATTTTACTTAGACAGGCTGTGATGTAAACCTGCATTTTCAACCCATGAAACCGCCTTGGGTGGCACTTGGGCTGCATGCAAATATTTTCCATCTGGTAAACTTTAGCAATAATGTACATTCTTTAGAATCCATTCATCTGGATCTAGAATGTACATTAATAATAATAATGTATTGCTCTTGAGGACAGTCTCCCTGTGATCCATGATGGGGAGTCTTGTGGCCTCTGCCCATCTCAAACGTTATTTCCTTAGCCTGTCTCAAAACCCAGGCTCTGAAGCCTCAGGGATTGGCCTGGATAAGTGGACAAGGCTCAGAAAGGGGTCTGAGGAACACTTAGGACCAGTGGGGTGCTGGGGAATCCTAGCAGGGGTTCAATGGAACTGGGGTCATGCAAAGGTAGCCTCCCTGTTTATTATTATACCATCAAGCCATGGCGGGTGAGACAGGAAGGCACCCTAGGGGTGCAGTGGACACAGCCACTAAGCCACCAGGGGGCCTCACAGCCATCCCTGAGACCCTGACCTTGGTACAGGCCACAGCGCATGTGTGAGTGCCAGAAATACACAGGCATGTGGCTAGAAAGGGGTTGGGGAGGCACACAAAGGGAAATCACTTTCTGCCCTAGGTCTGTTCAACCTTGTGCCCTCTCCAAATTTCAACCTTAGGAAAATATATTCCTCAAACTGCCCCACACCAAAATCTATAGGCAGCCACCCTGTCTTTTTATTGTAATCCCTCTCCTGCTAACTTGATCCAGCACTGAAGCCCTTGATTTTAATTTGTGTAACTCTATCAGCCAAAGTAATGTGGAAGGAATCTAAAAAAGATCATTTTAGGCAACTAAAAGTCATGTTTGCATGCAGAGGAGTTGCATGTTTCTGGTAGAGCCCTGCAGTTTTGAACTCATGGGTTAAGTCACGAGGCTTTGCAGGTAAAGAGATACAGCCAGGAATCCTGATGCATTTTTGAGGACATAAAATAATCTTCACTTGTTTGCAGTAACACTCCTGATGCAGGGCTGGGACCTTTGACAGAATTGAGCCTAGTCATATTGGGAAAGTCCTGAACCCATGTTTAGGACAAGCCCCTCACCTTTTCAGTCTATGACAGGTTTTCCAGAATAAGCTAGGGCACACCTCTCCTTTCAGCCAAGAAAACTAACCCCAAGAGGAAGACAGCAGGCCATCAAGGTAGTATACTACAGAGAGATACCTAACAAGAACAGAGAACATCCTTGCACCATCAGGAAAGGAAAGGTGTGGGTGACTTCTGTACCATGACAGTCAGCAACTTCCTAGTAGGATATATGACTTTTACAATGTTTATCCTTGCCAATTTGATATTTACACATTGCTTGGATAATTGTGTCTCTAAGGGGTCTTTTGCATTACAAGGAACCTTACTGGCCAGGTTACTCACCACCTGGATAAAGGAGATGAGGTCACAATCATTTACTTGGACTTTAGGAAGGACTTTGATTTAGTGTCCCATCAGGCTCTCTAGATAAAACAAGGGGATTATGGGCTCAACAATTCAATGGTCAGCTGGGGGGGGAAATTGGCTGTGGGGTCAGACCCAGAGAGTACTACTAAATTAATCTGTGTCGACCTGGTGGAAGGTAGCCAGTGGGGTTCCCTAGACTTTGGTACTTGGACCAGTGCTTTTCAACATCTTCATCAATGATCTGGAAATGGAGGAGGGGTGGTGTGAAGAACACACTGGCAAAGTTTGCCAATGACACTAAGCTGTGGTGAAGTGTGGCCATGCATCAGGGTAGGCGGATGATCCAGGTCGACCTAGAGAGATTAGTTACATGGGCGGACCAGACCCAGATGCTGTTCAGCACTGACAAGTTGTAACAGACCACAGGCTCTGTTACTTCCAGGGACGTGGGCAGCAACAAGGCAGCCTGCAGCTGGCTGCAAGCCTAATTAGGCAGGACTGCCTGATTGGAGAACAGAGCCCAGCTGGTCCTTATAAAGCTGGGCCCTGAGCAGCAAGGCCAGAAGACTGCTGTCAGCAGCTGGAGAGGCACCACTGGCTGAGCTGCTGCTCAGTACAACTTGGAGGTAAGGGAGGAGCTATTGGGGAAGGCCTGGGGACTCCGGGATGGGGCTTGGAGGCCCAGAGAGGGGCTTGGAGCCCAGAGATGGGGCTTGGAGCCCAGTGCATATATTATAAACATGATAAGGCCCGGTATTAGTCCATGAAATATCTGCAACGCATGGGACACAATAAGGGTCGGTCAGAGTTGTGTACATAGGCCCTTGTCATCAGGGCAGGTAAAGGGCAGCCTCCCCCCTAATGAACATCATTCAATCATGAACATCAAGGTGGGGAAGGCGAGGTAGATGGGTGGTTTGCCCAGAAGCAAGTGGGTGGGCCTATGTTGAGACCAGGCTCGGGACTCCCACTTTTTACAGAAGTGTAAAGTGGTCCATCTGGGAAGGAAAAATCTGCTACAAACTTGCAGGCTCGGTGGTGCTATGCTAGCTAGCATCACGTCCAAAAGGGACCTCAGGGTCATAATTGACCATAAAATGAATATGTGCCACCAGTGTGTTGCTACACTTAGCAGAGCAAACAATACACTGGCATGCATCGACCGATGCATCTTAAGCAAAACTAAGTAAATTATTCTCCCACTCTACTCAGCATTGGTGAGGGTGCAGCTGGAGTACTGCATCCAATTCTAGGCACCACACTTTAAGAAGGAGGTATTGAAGCTTGAGAGAGTCCAGAGAACAGCCACTCGTATGATTAGAGGCCTGAAGAGCAAGTCATAAAAGGAAAGGCTGACAGATTTGGGACTGTTCAGTCTACAAAAGAGAATACTTCTGCGGGAGGGTTGGTGGCAGCTTACAAATATATCAGGAGAGAGCATCAGGAGCTAGGTGAAAAACTATTCACCAAAGCACCCCAGGAGAAAACCAGGAGCAATGGCCATAAATTCCTAGAAGAAGGATTCAGACTGGATATAAGGAAAAACTTCATCACGGTTTGTGTAACCAAACCAAACTCTGGAATAGAATCCCAGTGCGGGTGGTGCAGGCACTTACCCTGCAGACCTTCAAAAGGAGACTGGATGCACATCTTGCTGGGGTTATTTGTCCCCACCAGTCTTTCCTGCCCAGAGCAGGGGGACTAGACCCAATGATCTCACAATGTCCCTTCCAGCCCTGAACTTCTATGAATCTGTGAATCTGTGAAAATCATGAGAATGCAAAAACTAGGTCAGCAAAAATTGCTGACATTATCTTTTCTCAAATGTGTGGCTTAGTGGTGCCATTTCTCAGGTGTCATGTTTGGGGAGTGTAACAGGAAGGCAGAAGGCTCCTGTTACTTGAGAGGAAACTGCAGCAGGATGAGCTGTCTCACGAAACGCTGGCAGCTAAGGACCTAGCTACCTGCTAGGGGAGTTGTAGCCAAAAGCCAGCAGTAAGAGCCACAAGGGACAGGCAGCCATGTTGCTCAGGGCTGAGAGATGCAATCAGCAGCTAAGGAGCCACAAGGGCAGGCAGGCAGGAGCTTGGGGTGAGAACAAACACACTTGTGATGGCTGCTGAGTCGACTGAACAGAAGGGCACAGGGCTTTCATCCTCCGGCCCTGCAGGCTGAAAGGGAACAATCTCCTGAGCAGGGAGGCTGAAGGGGACTGGACTGCCTGACTGACTTGAGAGGCTCTGATATCTGCAAACAAGATGCCCACAGGCTACAGGGAAGTAGGAGCCACTGGACGGGGAGTGTGGTGGTTCAGCCCAGCAGCTGAGGATACAACCCAGAGTGGGGAAACTTTGCTACATTCAGCCAGGTAGTTGGGGTCTCTGTCAAGACCCAGTGTGGAGATAGATTTTGGATACAGCAAAAGGGCTTTCTTATTGCATTGTGATTTATACCAGTGGTTTGGAAGTAGCTCAAAGGGGAGAGTGAGGAAGCTACGGTGGAGGGCAGAGGGGCACATTGTGGGCTAACCCACAGAGGGGTGCCAGGAGCACACCAGTGTTTTGAGACTTGCTAGGGGCTGGAGGCATAAACCGGCCTTGAGCCTAATAGGGCAGCAGCCTAGGGATGGACTACACCTGAGCACAACTCAAGCCAGATAAGGCCAGGGGCCCCAGATAGAGCCGAAGCAGGCTCAGTGCTGAGAATGGACTGGAGACAGGGCTAGGAGCCCAGACAGAGACAAAGCAGGCTCAACACCAGGAGCAGTGCTGAGAAAGATCTGTGGCCTGACACAGGTGAAGCAGCTTCAGTGCCCAAAGCAGGGAAGTGGGCCCAGGACTAAAGTAATCAAGATAAGGGCTGGAACCTAGAAGCAAGAGCAAGCACAATGGGCCTAGGCTAAGGGACCCAGTGAAAGAAAGGGGACTGAGGCCACAAAGTCTGAGGCCCCAACAAGGATATAGAGGCCGGAGGGTAGCGTGATATTGGGCTGGGGCCAAGTGCCCACCAAAGTCATAAATTGGTAATGCCTGCAAGGCATGGACATATCTGTAGGGGTGGTTCAGAGACCATGAATATCCCCTAAGGCTGCAAGTACCTTGAGGGCACGAGCGGGCCGCAAGGGCCCACCAGGCATAAAGTCGGATTAAGACCAGTAGGGTCTGGGTGAGACCTGCCGGTGGTGAGAAAAACTGAGGACTTGCTCTAGGACCCTTAGGCAGCCTCCCTTTCTAACATTCAATAGTTACATCCATATGTGGCAGGCGAGAAGAAGGGGAAAGTAGCCTAGAGTCAGAGCATAACAAGACTGAATGGCCATTAGCAGGGAAAGTCTCAGCAAAAGCAGCCTCCCCAGCAACCCAGTGCCCGAGTCCACTTGGCTCAGAAACCATAGGGCACTTGGCAGCATGTCAAGATGGAATAATACAGATGTAGGGAGATGGAGTTCCTCCAAATACAGCTTTGTGGGGACAAGAGGGAAACGGGAAATTTAGAAAGGTTTGGAGCCAGTTGCGCTATGTGTCTGTTGTTTCCTGGGTGTCTGATAGCCTTTACAAACACTGTTAAATAGCACTGTACTAGATCCACAGTGAATCACACCCAGGTACTAGAGCTGCACTTTGTAGCAGAGCTGAGGTCAGTCTTGTGACATAGACTCACAGGCCCAAAAAGGCAACTAAGCCATCCACCTCTACTCAGATTCACAGTGTAGTCCCCAAATCTTATGACTAGGGACCTAACAAATACATGATTTAATGGATTTCATGGAAATCATGTAATGGCAATTTCTTGTTAAATAGCTGGTTCCCCGTGAAAAAGCATGGGGAACTGGTTATATTCAGAAAACCAGCAAAGAGCCAGCAAAAAGCTGTCTCCTCGAAGCGTGGGGGGAAGGGGAAGGGAGCAAAGAGGGGCAAAAAAGGGGCAGACTGCCCAACTCCTGAAGCAGAGGATGGAGGGCATGGGGGAGAGAGAGAGGCAGGAAAAGTTCCCATCTCTCTGTCTCCAGAAGGGGAGATGGAGCAGGGAAAAGCCTGCCATAAGTCCTCTTATCCTGAAGGGGAGGAGGAGGGCAGGATTAGAGCTGAGTTGTTGGGTTTTTTTGAGGGGGTTAGCCTTTATTTTAGTCTCTGTTGCTTTACTTTAGCCAGGTAGCTAGCTTTATACTTCAGTTGGGTAGAGAACTGTTTAATTACCACACTTAAACTGTTTTTTTACACAGTAATTATTGCCCTCTGCCCCAATTACTGAATTAACAAGCCAGGCAGCTCCAGCTAGGGTTTTCAATCAATGCCTAGGAGGGGTCAGACTTGCAGCGCTCCCTAGCATTGCTGCACCTTCAAACTGGCAACCCCAGCCATGATAAGGCTGTGCAACTGGGGGCCTGGTACTGTTATAGCCATGTAATGGGCCGCCAGGGCTCATGAATTTGGTAGGTCCCTACCTATAGCAAAAACAATCCAGAATAGATAGTAACATGGAAGGCGCTCCTGAGGATCAGAACACTGCTATCTCTTGTTTTATGAAACCTTGCACAAGGCTGAGATTAAATGAACTACAAAGAACACAAATTGTCTCAGGAGCTTGTAAGGAAAAAGGCCTGGAAAGACTGCTAAAGTCCAGAGAGTTCCCAGAGCACACTATCACCATACGTTATGTTAAGAAGTTATCAGAAGGTTAAATTCTCACTTGCATTGTACTCACCCGCTCATTCATTGCCAGCTGCTCAAACCAAGCCCATTGGAGCTGATTTCTACCTGCCCGAGGTCTAGTCCAGAGCTGAATTTTTATGGGGGAGTTTGAAGAAAAACTAGAAAGACATTCTGGCAGAGAACAAAAAAATATTCCTTTTCCTTACATTGTGCAAGTCTGTAACACAAGGATGCAGGAGCATCATGCCTTCAAAGAGCTCTGGCCACAGACTTCTTAAGGATTTAAAGGAAAACCATGTTGTGGAGACCTTTGATTTAGTAAGTATCAGTCATGAGAGATCAATACCTTCCCAGAAACCCAATGGTTGCTGATTCAGATGAATTAATTTCCCAAGTTGAACTGCTATGAGTCTGCTAAAACTGACTGTAGACAGTCCCATTCCTTTCATTCCTCAGCTCAGAACCTGCAACACCCAGAACATGGTGGGGGATGTGAAAGGCTTCACCTTCACTCAGTCTCTCCAGCAGACACCATCTCCTTCAGTGCTCAGGTAACAACAGAGCTGAGGTCTGAGCCCTGAGGCATGTAGACCCCAGCAGTGTCCCAAGGGCTCAAATCCTCCATTGAGCTCTGGCACTCACAGCTTAGGAGCCCATTCGTGGCTTTGCTACTATTGATCTAGCTACCTCAGGCTTCTTAACAAGCCTTTTAAGCTGGGCTATACTGTCTGCCAGATGGCAGCAAAACAACCCTCCTTCCTCAGCAGGGCTCCTAAAATATGAGAAGGGCAAACTGAGGAGTGAGTTGCCAACAGGGAAACTGGCCTTGGTGGAAGGTGTTGGAGGGATGTTGTAGCCATGATGGTGCAAAGAAAATGTGAGAGGCCAGGATTTGCGTGGGTAATATCTTCTATTGGACCAACTTTATAGTTGTGAGTGGGAGGTTTCATTTGGGACATAGGTGGCCGAGCCAGTGGGTAGGCCCTGAAGGGGAACAAGGAGATCAGGTGGGTGCAGGTACACATTACTGGGCAGCAGGTTAAGGTCTGGATCAGTGGATTAGAGGACAAGGGGCCTGGTCCCTGAAAAGCCAAGAGAGAAATCCAACAGGAAGTCCAGGGTACAAACTAAAATGAGAAGCCAGGAGAATTAGAGCCAGGTGCCGAGTGCCAGGGAAGCTCCTATAGCAGGGTCAGGAAAAGCCAAAGCATGTCAGGAATCAGGAGAATCAGAGAGAGCAGTGAATGCAAGACTTGCTGGAGCAGTCTGAGCCTGTTGTCAAGGTATGCCATCAGCCTGAGGCTGCAGGTGTGCTTAAAAAGGCTGAGTGGCGGACAGTCAGCAGGCAATCCAGCTGCATAGAACTGGGGCAGCTGCATTAGCCCGGGATCAGGATCAGGTCTGGAAGCTCAAGAACTCAGTTGAGTCAGGTCTGACTGCACAGAGGCCTTGACAGGGAGTGATAAAAAAAAATTGGGCACCAAGTACCTTCTTTTAGTACCTGAAAGCTTGGTTATATGCCTCCCAACTGTGGAATTAATCCAGTAACAGTTCTCCTCAACACAAATACATGCCTTGAAAAAAATATCATTTTATAGCGATCCATGGTCACACACCCATGCCATACACAGGACATAGTAATAAAGTCTGCAACTTCAGATCCACTTAAAAATCCACTCACCACCTGCAGGAACGTGTGTGCCATGTTGAGAGCAAGCAGGGCCCCAAACTCTACAGGGAACTTGGGGACAGACTATGTGTCACACACTGTCCCTCCTGGGGCACCAAAGTACTGCCACTGCAGTCTGCTTCACCCATCCTGTCTGCTGCTCTACTGGCTGGTTTGGAGGCTGAGAACCCAACAGTCTTCCCTCCTGGCCCCCACTGTGGGGTCAGGCCCTCCTTCCACCTGTACAAAACCCACGGCAAGGCTAGTGTGATTGTTCACTCATGGACTGATGGTAATATTGTGTATCGGGGTGTACAGTATGCACCTCTGTTGTATCATAGAATCATAGAATCATAGAAGTAGGGTCGGAAGGGACCTTGTAGATCTTCAAGTCCGACCCCCTGTCTGGGCAGGAGGGAAACTGGGCTCAAGTGACCCCAGCCAGGTAGGCACTGAGCCGCTTCTCAAAGACCCCCAGGGTAGGAGCCTGCACCACTTCCCTTGGAAGTAGGTTCCAGATCCTAGCCACCCTAGAACCACTCCTACCCCTACAAGAAACATGGGGGACTTAAATGCAAATATAATCATACAGGAACACAGCTGTTGAACAACTATTATAAAAATGATGGCTTCTCAAAGTGCAGAAACACTGCCCTACTGACTGCAGCCGTGATGGAACTCAGGCAGGTGTCACAGAGGGGCCCGCCACTTCCCTGCCAGCCCACCTTCCCACCCACCTCCCTGCTTCTCCATATGCCTGTCTAAGGAGTGGCCCGGGATGCCTGACTCCTTAGATGCCCACCTGACAGAGACAACGGAGTTGGGGTTGCAAAGATTTGAGGGCTCACTCCTGGGGAGCTGCCATGGAGCTGGATATCCTGGGGCTTCCTAGCACCTAAACAAAAAGCTGAGGGCCTCAATATCTACATGAGATATGCAGGCTTGCATTCGGTGTCCTCAACTGGGGAGAAAACCTTCCAAAACCTCAACATTTTTTTTCTATTTCCAAAAGTAACTTTCAGTTCCTGCTAGGAAACTGTGCCCTAGGCCGGCAGAGCCCTTGTGATGGGTAACAGTGCAAATTGCCTGGAGTAGTCATCTTGGCTAGCACAAATCTGCTAAAATAATGTCCACAGAGTTATCAAATGAAAACTGATCGTGTAGAGATCGGCACCTCAGCTAAGGCTCGGACTAGCAAATTTTAAAGCAGAAACGCACACTGTGGGATGTGGAGAACTCAGTTCTGCTTAAAGTCTATCATAAAGTTGTATTTTCTATGCAGAAAATAGCACCAATTTTTAGCATGTGTTATGGCACTGGGACTGCATGGACATACTTTTCATTTTCTAAATACAGCTGTGAGGGCTGCAATTCAAACTCTCAGCTAGTGTCAGTAAACCTAGCTCTAGCAAGTTCAATAGAGCTAGGCTTATTTCTACTGTCCATCTGGCCCAAAATAGCCATGTGTAAAGTTGAAGAATCTATTGTAGCTGAAACAGAAATAGGTGTACAGGACACCACCCACATTGCACATCAGTTGCTAAAGGGGCTGAGGGAGCCAGTACTGGAAACCACAATGGAGCTGTGACCTCTGAGCTTTCAGACCACAGTGTCGCTGCTCCTGTGCTCCATGACTCTGAGCTGGCTGCAATGATAACAAGATTTCTTCTCTACCTATGTATCTGCACAAAATAAACTTACTTGTCAAGGGCTCAGCAGGACATGAGCTGCTGGGGCAGGGTCTCCACCTGATTTGTGAGGCTTGCTCTTATGCTCTCTCCCATCTCATTGACTGTTAAACATCAGAGCACCCAGAAGCTCTTCTGCGTGTTAAAAAGAAAGACAAAAAACATCAAAAGGTATTGGTAAAAATAGTTGCAGCTAGTTCATTTACAAATGCCTCTGGGTCTTGCTCTGTTTTCTGTGTTGAAAACAAGGGGTGCCTGTAGATGTGCAGGTTCTGAGTACAATGTTTCCCTGGGATTAAAAGTTTCCATTTTTCTACTGAATTTTGTTTGTTTAGAAATACTGTGCGGGTGTGTTGACCCTCCACAAGAAGATTTAACTGTAGAAATGTACATCCTTTGATCCTTTTTTTGCCTGATTCTTTGATTCCAAGGCAAATCTGAAAAAAAAAAATCAGGATTTTTCTCAGCCATTGAAGAGTCATGTGTCAGAATGATGTTGCTTATGGATTCAGCCAAATGTCGAGTGCTGGGTGAGCAGTGCCTGTTGTGTAAGTAATCTCATGACTTAGACAGACATTAATTTAATGGTGCGATGGGATCTGATTCCAACACTCTCATGTCCTGCCATGCTATATATGCATGTCAGGATACATCATTTCTGGATCAGGGATCAGATCCCAGTTGCACCCTTTCTACTTGCCAGCAGAGGTGTATCATGCAGGCTCCTGGCACCTGAATTTGAACTTGATGCATGAGGGAAACTTTTGTACTACAAATAAGAAAAAAAGTTTGGAAATTCAGAAAGTCCCATGACACAACTGATTCTAGAAACTTTAAACCAGACATGTAAAAACAAACAGTTCCAAGATTTCTGCTTAAAACAAAGAGATTAAACTAATATTTCCTAGTTTCTTTCATTTGCTGACTTGGAAGCCAAAGTCCTTTAGTATCATTGTCATTTAATAGTTGGAAAATTGCTGATGAGAAAATGCACACTGTCATGTAAAATACAATGAAGAAATATAATTGAAAAGTTATCACCAAAACCCTAGTATTTTATGGTAAGGGGACAAGTGGCTTGGCTTCATTGTATCTCAAAATATAAATGGATTTTACCCTCCCTCTTAAATTGATACAGATTATTTAAGACACACGTGGTACAGAGATGTAGGTATTTAGATGACTCAATAACAGTGGGAATAAGACATTCCAAATATTCAGAGGTCTCACTGGATATCAGGCTGCACCAAATGCAACAAAAGAGTATTTTTCATCTTCACTGGGCTCTCCCTGACCTTCAAAATATATATATTGTCAGCAGATAAATGCTGGAGATGAAATGCATTGTAGACATTCCTTGGCCAGATGTTCTGGTCATTTCCAATTGGTCAGTTCTTTTTGCAAGGTAATTATGGCAAGAGTTAGGGTGGTTGTGAACAATACCACTGATGCCTTCAGCCAGAATGTGTAGTCTTGAATATGCCAAAAAGCTCAAATTGAATTCTTCTCATTTTGCTTTCCTACTCCAGTCCTTATTAAAGACAAACAGGATTGAAGTAGGATATTCCCAAAAGTTGAACCTCGTAGGGTTCCCCTGACATCTGTGGAGGGAACCATGCTTTTCAGGTATAGCTGCTTGGAAAACTTTACTGCAATTTAAAAAGATTTTTAAAAATATTTTGACAACTAAATCTTCATCTTATTTTAATGGATTATCGCTCCTGCCATACTTACATTTTACTCTTTTATCCTTGGTTCTTCATTGCTCCCTTTTCTGTACGTGCAGCCATCCCCAGGGGCAATGGCATTGTCCATTGTGGAAATGAAGGCAAAGCTATAATTCACTGTTAGTCCCACGCCTTGACTCACCTTCCTGCCTACCCTACTGTCCGTGCATCAGGGCCCAGCCTCTTCTTCCCTTGTCTTCCTCTGAGCAAAGGCCTCCACGTGCCCATGGCATCCAAACTCAGGCTTCATTTGGCCACTGAAAGTTGTTGAATTACAAAGGAGACTCTGGTCCTCAGGCAGCCAGTCCAGGATCTGGGACTGGAGACCAGAGCTGAGCCAGGATGTCAAATATCAGGGGAATGCCAGCTTTGGCAACACCTGGCACTGACTGCAGCTCATCATTGGCCCTCATGAGAACTATTCACCAAGGTCCAGGGTGCAAGCTAAGATCAGAAGCCAAGAGCATTAGAGAGCCAGATACCAAGTTCCAGGGAAGATCCAAGAACAGGGTCAGGGAAAGCCAAAGTCTGGTCACAAATCAGGAGAATCACAAAGAGCAGCGAATGGGAGTTTTGCCAGAGCAGACTGAGGCTGCTGTTGAGGCATGCCTGCAGCCAGAGGCTGCAGCTGTGCTTAAAAGAGCTGAGTGGTGCTCTGTGACAAGCTTAAGCTACAGGGGTGGCCATGTAGCTCCTGCCCAGCTCAGTCTCTAAGGTAGACCTCCCGTGCTTACTCACCTGCCAAACCTTGTTTTTGTGAAAGATTAGTTCAGGGAGGCTGTGCACAGGCTTTAGAATGAGCCTTAGAATGAAGCTTAGATCTCCAGGCTCCCTGACTGGCAGTCCCCGGTTGTGGTCCCTCCTGGACCTTTAGCCCCTCCTGGGCTCTGACTCTGCCCTCAAGCCAGTTGAGACCTCCAGGCTCTCCGGCCAGAATTGTTCCCCTGGACTCAGTCTCCTGCCATGACCCATCCTGGACCCTGGCCCCACTCCTGGACCAGTTAGGATCACTTGGTTCCCTGGCCCTGGCCATCTCTGTCTAGAGCCCCTCCTGGCTACAAGCTTGAAGTAGTATGCTTGAAGCCTGCAGCAGGGCTTAAGGCTAATCCCTCAGTGTAACTTAAAAACAAAACACCCATGCCCTCTGGCATCACCCAAACTTTCCCTGGACTTAAAATAAGAAACACCTGCCTGCACAAGCAAGACTCTCTCTCTGCCCTGGGAAGCTTCCTCCTGTTCCCAGGCTGGCAGGATCACCCACCCAGTTTCATTGTCACTTTGGGAGCCCTGCTGCTTTACTGCCAGAAGCTCCTCTTTTCATGGCTTTCAGGGATGGACTGCCTGTCCGACTCAGGCACAGGACTTATATGGCCCAAGCCCAGCCCTCTTCCCATAAGGTGAGTCTCTAACCAGGCCCCCTCACCTCCTTCAAGCTGAATCTCAACTGATTTTGTTTTTCAACTTTCTTGGGTTATCAAGATGCTCATCCATGACTGTCTGCCATATGGTGTTGGAACTGAGTACAGGATGGACGGGAACCTTTTCAATCTCTCCCACTTCCATGCCAAAACCAAAGTTACTTCAGCCTCAACTGTGGAACTTCAGTATGCTGATAATTGTGCTGTAATTGCACATACAGAGGAGGTCCTACAAATGGCCCTTAACTGTTTCTCTAAAGTCTACCAGTGCATGGGACTGGCGCTTAACATTGGAAAAACAAAGGTGCTTCACCAGCCTGCTCTGGGCCAATCAACTCCACTGGCAAAGAGCCTCACTGATGGACAGGAGATAAAGAATGCAGAATATTTTGTGTTGCTCAGTGTCCCAGCCGCCTGCAGAGGGTTTGGGATTGAGAGTATGGTCGGGGGTAGAAAGGTAAGAAAGGTTTATTGACTTAACAAAAACACAACTACGGGTAGTAACAAGACAAACAATGACAGACAAGAACAATTTACATTGGCAACTTATCAGCAGTCCCCCCTGATGCCTGATGTACAAGTGTCTCTTTCCACAAAGCTCAGAAAAGTCAGGCATCCTGGATCAGCATTGTCTGAGAGGTACCAGGAAGGACCCTGGAATTCAGTTCTTGGGCTCCTCGAGGTCCACGGGCCCACTGATCCAGGCCAACAGCGAACTAATCCTTTTCACAGAGCTGTATCTTCCTTCAGAATGATTTCCAGATATTCCAGCCAATTTATAGCTTCTGAATGGTACTGATAGCGTACAACCACTCAGATTCTTTTTACTTTAAATGTCCTTAGACTGACCAATAACAGTACAAGCCTTGCATTCCTTTGATAAAGTTAATTTTAACTATGCCACAGGGCCTTACTACTTCAAGGCTTTGCTAAATTTACTAGGCCTTACTTTATATAAGGCCTTACTACATCTTAAACTTTAATTAGGCTCTTAGCAACAACATATAGCTTAATATCTAAACAAATACAGAAAAACACTTGGTCTAATCTTCAGAGAGGCTTCAGCAAGCACCTTTATTACACAAACATAATTTCAGCTGTCACAGCTCAGCAGTCATGTGGCAAACAAGGCCAACATCAGCGAGGAGATCCAGGATAGGTTCTGATGTGTCATCTCTGCCTGCGGTAAAGGAATCATCATGCATTCAACAATCATGGTATGAGGGCTCAAACAAAGCTCCTACTGTATAAGGCTGTGGTAATCCCATCTCTTCTCTACAACTGTGTAGCTCAGGTAACCTACAGGAACCACCTGAAAAGCCTCAAATGCCATCATCAGCACTACCTCTAAAAGATCCTTGGCATAAATTGGGAGGATCATCACACAAATGCTAGTGTTGTCACTAATGCTAACACCACCAGTATGGAAGAACTGATTATTTAATATCAGCTGCAGTGCACATGCTTGATGCAAGTTTACCAGAACAACTGCTATATTCCCAAATAAGCCAAAGACAAAAGACGTGCAGGGGCCACAGAAAATACTGCAAGGACACCCTCAAGACAAACATTAAGTGTGGCACTGACACCACAAATTGAGAAAAACTAGCCCAGGACAGGGCTATATGGCGACACATTATGAGAGAAAGTGCATCTTACTTTGAGGAAAATAGTCTCACCCTGGAGGCAGAAAAACAACAGAAACAGAAGGAAAGGAAATGTTCAGCTATGTTTACCTGGCTGGGGTCATTTGAGCGCGGTTTTGTCTCCTGCCCAGGGCAGGGGATCAGACTAGAAGATCTACAAGGTCCCTTCTGACCCTACATCTATGAATCTATGCCACCCTGGAGGCAGAAAACCAACAGAAATGGAAGGAAAGGCCATTACTGAAAACTCGTGGTAATTAGGAAAAGTCCAAGATGATAGGAAAAGGGCAAACATACTGGCTATCCTTTAGAAAGGGAAAAGAAAGATCCAGGGAACTACAGACTGGTCAGCCTCACCTCAGTCCCTAGAAAAAGCATAAAGCAGGTCCTCAAGGGGTCCATATCTAATCACTTGGAACAGAAGTAGGTGATTAGGAACAGCCAGTATGGATTAACCAAAGGCAAGTCATGCTTAACCAACCTGATTACCTTCTATGATGAGATGCAAACAAGCAGTGCAAGGTATGGCGGCGGTGGTGGCTGCCGCGTGCAAGGTGCCCTTGCCCACCCTGGCCCTGCTTCTGGGAGTGGGCACAGAGTGAGCTGATGTGGGGAGCCAGCAGTGCCACTCACCCCTCTGCCACCGTGCCCAGGGGGTGCAAAGCCAACAGTGTGCCCTCGTTGCAAAGAAGGCTAACAGCATACTGGACTGCAGTAGGAGTGTTTCCAGCAGATTAAGGGAAGTGATTATTCCCCTCTATTCAGCACTGATGAAACCACATCTGGAGTACAATATCCAGTTTTTGGCCCCCTTCTACAGAAAAGATGTAGAAAAATTAGAGAAAGTCCAGCAGAAGGCAATACAAATGGTGAGGGGGCTGGGGCACATGACTTATGAAGAAAGGTTGATGGAATTGGGCTTATTTAGTCTGGAAAAGAGAAGACTGAGGCCAGATTTAATACCTGAAGGGAGATGTCAGAGAGCATGGAGCTAGACTGTTCTCAGTGGTGGCAGATGACAGAACAAGGAGCAATGGTCTCAAGTTGCAGCAAGGGAAGTTTAAGTTAGATATTAGGAAAAAACTTTCTCGCTAGGAGGGTAGTAAAGCACTGGAACAGTTTACCCAAAGAGCTTGTGTAATCTCTATCCTTGGAGGCTTTTACAACCTGGCTAGACAAAGCCTTGGCTGGGATGATTTAGTTGGGGCTGGTCCTGCTTTGAGCAGGGGGTTGGACTAGGTTACCCTAATTTTCTATAATTTTAAACACTTAGCTTTAGGCTGGAAGCACCAGGCAGCCACTCTGCCAGCATATTCCACTTACTCATCATGCTATTACCAGGCAAAATGTGATTTACACTTGTCCACCATGCAGGCATATAGACCCATCTTCATGTGTGAGTGCTACAATGTGCCTTACATGGCTGGAACTTGCTATTGGTGCCTCAAGGAAAGTAGGACTTTGCCTATAGTTCAGCATTTACAACAGGAAAATAGCATGCATTGGCTGTCACCACAGAGTAGCTGGCACACTGTAAGTCCACACTCCAACCTCCCTCATGGAAACCTCTTCCTGAGGCCATGCCCTCAAAGGAAAACATGTGTTGCACAGATGGGAAGAACAGCACTTGAAGGAAGCTGAGCACCCTGGATTGATCCCAGACCATCACTGGAAGACCAGGAAAATTCTGCAACCCCCCCATCCGTGCAAAAAGAGAAGAGAACCAACCTCAGCAGCAGGAGCACCAAGCTAAACTCTGCACCCACTCAGCTACATGGTCATTGAGGATAAATGCTATCATCTTTTACACCAATATTTTTCAGCAGATTATTGGGGAATGAGAACAAGATCCTCATTGCACTGTTGACTCATGTTCACCTTCTGGCCAATTGTAACCCCCAGGCCCCATTCAGATGCTGTGCCAGCTAGTGTACCACCACCCATCATGTAGTTATGGTGAAGGTTCTTCCTACTCTGTTAACCCTCATCTGATTCCATTCTGCCCATAATGCCAGTCTGTC
Source organism: Alligator sinensis (assembly GCF_000455745.1). NCBI lineage: Eukaryota > Metazoa > Chordata > Crocodylia > Alligatoridae > Alligator > Alligator sinensis. Next base: position 160,630 of record NW_005842445.1, read on the forward strand.
AACGTCATCCTGGATCCTTACCCTAGTATTAATCCAGAGGTACTAGGCCAGGGGCTGGCAATGAGCATGGGGCTGATCCCAATGCACAGAAGGCCAAAAGAGCTTTGCCTGCTCCAGCAGCAGCTGTCTCCTTGCCCCATATTGGCAGGGGACCTGATGTGCACCAGTCTGGGAGACAGCTGCCTTTGCAGTAGGAAGAACTCTCCTGGCCCAATGGCCATTGGGACACATAGCTTCCAGTAGCCCCCTGCCAGGCAAGGAAGCCCTGTCCAGCAGGACGTTTATTGAGAGCTATTCCAGGTGTGGGGCAGCTGCCAGAAAGCTTCTTGCCCAGCAGGGGCCACAGGGCTTGCCAGCAGGGAGCAGGCAGGGGCTGGGAACCCAGCTCCAACCTGCCCCCTAGAGCAGTTCTGCACGGCACATAGCTGGTTGCTCCTGGGAGCAGACGGGGCTTGGGAAGCCAGCCTCCACTTGCCCTCTTTTGCTGCCAGATGTGCACTGGGAGCTGGGAGCCGGGAGCCAGGACAGAGGATAGAGAACTCCCCGATCCTGGTGCTGATTGGCTGCCAGCACCTGGCGGAGGGGGGTGGAGCTAGGAGCTGAGCCAGCACCATGACCAGGGACAGAGAACCTCCTGTCCCCTGTGACCCCCTACTAACTTCACAGGTACACACCAACTATGCAGTAGCCTAATTACTGTGTAGTAAATGCTCCGCACATGTACATGGTGATGAGTTACTGTACAATAGATTAGTCTTCTGTGCAGTAAAGCATCTCATGTAGATATGCCCTCAGTATCCTAATCACTGCTTCCTATTTATGAGCTCTGTTTCCTGCAGTTCCTTCATAGCCACCAGAGCAGGGAGAGGTGAAGAGTTCATCTTGCAAGTCAAGTGAACAGTAAGTTATGGAGGAGCCAGGAAACCAGGGACACCGTGGGAGTATAGCCCAGGGTGGAGAGAATTTTAAAGCACTGGTTTAGAGCAGCAATTCAGGGAGAAGAGAGGAGGCTCTAGGAACAGGCCTGTCCATTTTTGATACAAAGGGGCTGTCTCCACAGGTTCAAAGGAGTAGTTAGGCCTCCCACAGTTTTTTTCTTGGGCTACAGCATAGGCTGGAGCCAGACATCAAGTTGCAGCAGGTCGTCCTTTGTCCCACTTGTTCCCTGCATAAGCCCAGATGAAAAGGCACTGGCTCCTCTTGAATAATACTGCTCTGAGCCTCTTCCCCAAGCTGTTGGACTCACCCAGAGATGACTGTCAGTATTTGCATTACTTTGGGGAAACCACAGTTGGAGAAGAGGATGTAACCACAAGAGAGCTCTCGGCGCAAGAAGGACCTGAGAGGAAAAGAGCTCCAGGACCTGAAGAGACACCCAGAAGAGATTGATGTCATATATCTTGACTTTAAAAAAGCCTTTGATCTGGTATCTCATGATCACTTCTTGGCAAAACTGGCTAACTGCTGCCTCAGATCCACTACAATCTGCTGGCTGGGGAATTGGCTCCGTGGTCAGACCCAGGGGGTGGTGGTTGACAGAAGTCAATTGTCATGGTGCCCTGTGACCAGTGGGGTCCCTCAAGGCTCTGTCCTTCAACCTATTTGGTTCAACATCTTCATTAATGATGTAGACATTGGTATCAGAAGCGGACTGGCCAAGTTTGCCGATGATACCAAACTTTGGGGTAAAGCATCCACACCTGAGGACAGGAGGGTGATCCAGGCTGACCTTGACAGGCTCAGGAAATGGGCGGATGAGAACCTGATGGTGTTTAACACTGAAAAATGCAAGGTGTGACCGCTAAAAATTGTGTCTGTGTGGTGAAGGTGCTTGCTGAATGCTCTGTGAAGATTAGACCAGGTGTTTCTTGTTGTTTGTTTTATGTATGGAGCTGCAGTAAGGCCTTGTATGTATTGAGGCTTCATAAGTTTAGTAAAGTCTTAAAAGTAATAAAGCCTTGTATGTAGTGACGCAGATAAAATTAACCTTATCAGAAAAATGCAAAGGTTTGTATTGCCATTAGTCAGTCATAAAGAAAGTTCATAGTGTAAAAATATAAGTAGCTGTAAGTCAACAGCATAGCTCAGAAGTTATAAATTAGCTAGCACATCCAAAAATCAGTAAAAGGAAGATACAGAATTGTAAGAGAAGCTACTGATTTAGAAATTAGCTGCTGACCTAAATTTGGTGGGCCAGTAGATCTCGAGAATCCTGAACATTGAATACCAGGATCCTTCCTGGTACCCCTCAGACAGTGCAGATCGGAGACGCCTGACTTCGCTGAGCTTTATAAAAAAAGAACTTGTCATACATCAGGCTTCAGAAGGGACTGCCGATAAGTTGCCGACACGAATTGATATTGTCTGTCGTTGTCTTGTTATACTATGCGTAGTTGTGTGTTTGCTAAGTCAGTAAACCTTTCTTACCTTTCTACCCCTGACCACTCTCAAACCGGAAACCTCCCACTGGTGGGTAGGACACAAGGTCACCTTGGGAGGAAAAACCTGTAGCATGCTTATAGACTCAGCAGTGCTATGCTGGCTAGCACTATGGAGGAAAGGGACTTGGGGGTCATGACTGACCACAAGCTGAACATGAGCCTTCAATGTGATGCTGCTGCTAGTAAAGTGACCAAAACGCTGGCTTGCATCTGTCACAACCCAAGGGTGTGATTTTTGTTTGTGTGCGCCTCGGCACTGCTGAATTTTTTCCCGCCACTCGGAGCTTTCTTTGCAGGGTGCATTTCTCAGTTACAAAGAGAAAAACCCGGTGCAAAGGAGTTCCCGCCACCCACATGCAAATTTGTGTCCCACTATTGGCTGTTTCTAAATTATTCCCACGTGGCAGCTAGCAATTGGCTTGCTAGCCGAATGGTTTCCGCCCAAGTTGGAGGACTCCACAACCATCTTGTGGAGGAGGAGGACTTCACATCTCGTGAAGAACTCTAAGCGCTGCGGAGCCTAACAGACCCAGTGTGTGCCTTAAGAAGGCTATAGGGGTCTGATCAACCTCTGGCCTCTCCCCATCGCCGAGCGCGATCCCTCGACGAACCCCTTCCCTGCGCGCAAGTTCCACGGAGCCTAGCAAACTCCGTGTGTGTGTATATCCAGAGCTCTTCTCCGAGTTGTTTTCTCCGGTTGATTCAACGGGCTCGCCTTTTTAGAGCTTTCAGCCAGATTGGGCTAGAGTTCGCGAGGTTAGAACTCTTGTCCGCTCTTCTTTTCTATCTGTAACTGCAACGCAAGCAAGTTTTCCTGCCTGCACCGCGACCATCTACAGTGTAAGTAAAATAATCTTTAATCAACTGCTACGCATCCGTGCCTAATTCTAGTCCGCCAGCCTGTATTCCCCGACCCACATGCCAGGGCTGCTGGCCACAGCCCGCGCCGCGCGCCCCCGAAAGCCTCGGGCCGCTCCCGGCCCGCACATGGCGACGAGGATGGGATCAGGGGAAGGCACGCTGGAGCTAGAATTAGTTAAGAACTGCCCTTGGCACAGTGGAAAACACCAAGTAGAAAACTTCTTGGAATTGGAGGCGCATATCGCTTACCACCAGGCGGGCGGAATGGGTGAGAGGTTTATCAGCGGATGCCTTTCGCTGAAGGGAGAAGAGGAAGCTTCCGAAGACAGAACCCCAAGAGAGAGGGAAGTGTATTTTCACCCCGCAGCATTTGGGTGTATAATGAGTGATGAGCGGATCCTGTTCAGGCCCCTCGACACTGTGTCCCTCGCCAGAGTCAACCCGGCAGGAGCAGTAAACCTGACCCTCACCCGGGAGTGTGCCCGTTGCCTAAGAGGTGCTCGGCAGAGTGAAGAACCGGTGCCGATCGACTGGTTCGCCCCCTTTATGCTGGTGTCTAAATTAAGGGGTTGCGAGCTTCCATCCAAGCTCCGCAAAGATCCGGAGACGGAGGAACACGCCGCCAATGAGAGGGTGGCCCCAGGATACGACAAGGGGGGAGTGCTAACTGCAACTTTTCGCACTGTAACCGATCTAATGCAAAAGAATTTAAGTTTAAAAGCCCAGCTGCGTATGGCCGTTCAAGTGGTCCAAAAAGCGGATGCGAAAAAGAATCCTGAAACGCCAGTCCAAGATGGCGCCGAGCAAGAGGGAGACCGCATGGAAGAACCGGAAGAGAAGGGTGGAGCTTCGGAGAAA
>NW_005842445.1:165942-170211 GCF_000455745.1 Alligator sinensis
GAGACTTGAGTGGTTTCCGCCCAAGTTGGAGGACTCCACAACCATCTTGTGGAGGAGGAGGACTTCACATCTCGTGAAGAACTCTAAGCGCTGCGGAGCCTAACAGACCCAGTGTGTGCCTTAAGAAGGCTATAGGGGTCTGATCAACCTCTGGCCTCTCCCCATCGCCGAGCGCGATCCCTCGACGAACCCCTTCCCTGCGCGCAAGTTCCACGGAGCCTAGCAAACTCCGTGTGTGTGTATATCCAGAGCTCTTCTCCGAGTTGTTTTCTCCGGTTGATTCAACGGGCTCGCCTTTTTAGAGCTTTCAGCCAGATTGGGCTAGAGTTCGCGAGGTTAGAACTCTTGTCCGCTCTTCTTTTCTATCTGTAACTGCAACGCAAGCAAGTTTTCCTGCCTGCACCGCAACCATCTACGGTGTAAGTAAAATAATCTTTAATCAACCGCTACGCGTCCGTGCCTAATTCTAGTCTGCCGGCCTGCATCCCCCAACCCACGTGCCAGGGCTGCTGGCCACAGCCCGCGCCACGCGCCCCCGAAAGCCTCGGACCGCTCCCGGCCCACACAGCATCCATAGATGCTTCTCAAGCAAATCCCAGGACATCAATCTCCCCTTGTACTTGGCCTTGGTGAGGCTGCAGCTGGAGTACTGCGTCCAGTTTTGGGCTCCGCAATTCAAAAAGAATGTGGAGAAGCTTAAGAGAGTCCAGAGGAGAGCCATGCGCATGATCAGAGGTCAGGAAAACAGACCTTTTGATGACAGGCTGAGAGCTACGGGACTCTTCAGCCTGGAAAAGCACAGGCTCAGGGGTGATCTGATGGCCACCTATAAGTTTATAAGGAGTGCGCACCAGGATCTGGGGGAATGTTTGTTCACCAGAGCGCCCCAAGGGATGACAAGGCCGAATCGTTATAAATTCCTCCAGTACCATTTCAGGCTGGACATAAGGAAGGACTTCTTTACTGTCCGAGCCTCCAAGGTCTGGAATAGCCTGCCATTGAAGGTGGTTCAAGCACCTACTTTGAATGCCTTCAAGAGAAATTTGGATGTTTATCTTGCTGGGATCCTATGACTTAGCTGACTTCCTGCCCCTGGGACAGGGGGCTGGACTCGATGATCTTTCGAGGTCCATTGTAGCCCTAATGTCTATGAAATCTATGAAAGAGAGGAGACTCTCCAGGACACAGACTGGGGACCCAAGAGGGTACCCCAACTATCCAGGGCCTGACAAAGGAATCTTAAGAACCCGGCCAGGTAAGAATCAGCCTGGACATCCCTCCTTTAAGAAAGTTGTTGGGGAAATTGTGGAAAGGAAGTGATGTGGTTGAGTCTGCGGTACCAAAAAGAAAAAAAAAAACAACCAGAAGAGACTTGCCTCTTCCTTAATCTATCCGAAAGGCAGAACAAAATCAGAAAAGAGTCCATCTTTCTCCCACCGCATCCTGGAAAGTTTCCTCTCCCTGGAAGATTTGCCCTGGTTTGTTTTTCCTTCTGTTCAGGGTCAAACCAACAGGTAAATGTGAATTAGGAAGGAATTTTCCTTACATCAGATTGGCAAAAACTATTTGGGATTCATCCTTTTTCCAGCATCCTGGAGTACTGTGATATTCTTTTAAGGATACTTCAGGGTGCCATGAAATATTAATACTGTTAGACCTGCAATCATATACACACAATATACAAGATAAACACAAACATTTAAAAAATGGACCCATGGTATGAAGAATGTTCTGTTGTGGTCTTTCTGCATTCACTGCAGCAGAAGAAATGCTCCACTGTTTTTCAGTATTCAGCAAAAAAATTAAGATTTGGCATTTTCCAAGGGGTACCCTGAGTCTAAAAAGTTGAGAAACACTCCTCTATAGGTTGGAGACTTGTCTGTATCCTAGGATTTTCTGGGCTATATTAACCAACTGCTTCCATGCCATTGCAGTGTGTTCATGTCCTCTGCTTTTACCAATGGCATGTTGTCATCTTAGTGTTTCTATTACTTTGTCTTGCAGTTTTCTGTGTGAGGATTTAAAGTGGACATTTTGTGGAATCTTTAGATAAAAGGGTAGTGGGAAATGTAGTGCAATGGACATGATAATGAAGGAGCCATTCTGGTTCAGGTCTTTGACTGTTCCTGGTTCTGGGGAACTCTGAAGTATACCATAAACCTGTGCCCAGCACCAGATTTTGGAACCCAGCACTTGATTTCATTACACAACATCCAAAGAAGACAATGGGAAAGAGAGCTCTATACCATGGAGCGACTTGAGAGTAACAAGTATTCAGGCATGTATTAATTACCAGGGCAGAAGAAGAGTCCTATATTCTTCCTGCCACTGATACCCTATGTGTTGGAGCCGGGAGGGGCAGGGGTGACAAGTGGAAGGCCTTCACACCTTTCTAAAACCTCCAACCTCCTTTCATGCCTTCCTGTGTCTGAAGAAGGGTGACTGCACCTGAAAGTTTGCTAAGAACTTTTTCCCAACGATTCAGTTGGTCTAATAAAAGATATCACATCCACTCAAAGAACCTTGCCTTCTTGTGTCCTTAGACCAACACAGTTACAACCAGGTGTAGCTGGTGAACTCAGACTGGTGGGGTGGTAGAGCATCCCACGGGAGGTCAGGGTGTTGCAGAATGTTGGTGGGGCGGGGGTGGAGAACAGTTTGCAGCTGGCTGGGCACTCCACCCCTTGCAGGGAGGCTGTAAAACCCCCTGCTCCCAGCCAGCTGCAAACTACAGCCCCCTGCCCCCATTGCTGGCTGGCTGCAACCCACCCCCTCATCCCCATGAGATGGTCGACCGCCACACCACTCTGAGTTCGTCAGACACACCTGGAAACCTTCTTTCATTACACCCAATAGCTTCACATGCCTGGCATGCTGCCAGGGAATTCTCCCTGTGATTGGCTGTTGAGGGCTCTGATGTCACAGTGGCCATAAGCAGATGTCAGTTGCCCTGTGCTGCTGAGTCACAAAGCCCCAGAACAGAGTTACCAGGGACACGGCCACCAAAACCTGCCAGTCTGGTTGGGGCCTGATAGCAGGTGGATCTCCCTCTACCTGAGCCTGATGTCTAAGAGGAGAAAGCTGAAGTGTGGGTGGGAGGGAGGGAGCTGGAGCTCCTTCAGGGGTCCCTTCACCTGCTGCTTTGGATGGAAGAAGAGGAGGTAGGTCCTAGGTTGGCCTGAGATTGGAGGAGGGTGGAAGAGAGAGAAGGAGGTGGCAGGGAGTCTGCTTTGAGGCTCTTGATACTCAGGGGACGTGTACAAAAACAGGGTGTCTTGACTCCCATATGCAAAGCTCTGTCTGATCCCTTTGCTGTTTTCACAGCTCTGGGGAGAATGCTGTGAAGTTCAACTTTTTATAGGACATGGCCTTCACTGTGGGACAACAAAGTTTGGTAAAAACTTAATCATGAGAAACCACAGGGGAGAGACCACAAAGGGGAGGCCTGGGACAGAGTTTGCCATGACAAAATACAGAATCTTCTATAATTCCTGCAATCCTGTCTGCTCACTTGTTTCCTAGGGTATCATGGGACCCTCACACCCCTACTGGTCACAGTCACCCCAGGAAGAACCGAGAGCTGTCATCTCTACAAGCTTTGACTGAGACCTTCTCTCTCCTCAATTCTATGCCAGATGTCTTCCCTGCCCTAGGAGGGTATTTGGCTGGAAAAAGCAATCAGGACTTGTAGTAGAGATGATATCTTTTATTAGACCAACAAGATTTTTGCAAAAAAAAAAAAATTTTAATTGTAAGTTTTCGGGCACAAACACCTTTCATCAGGCACTGGAGAAAAGATTGTAAAAGTTTTCCCGGGTAGAAATGAAAGTTCATATTTCATAGGATTTCACAGATGAGTCAATAGATGGAAACCTCCTCTGGGCAGTCAGCTCATAGCTGGTATGGAGCCTCTCACCTCCTGCGAGGATATGTAATGATGCAAATTACCTTGAAAGAAAGGCAGGAGAAGGATCTCAGGTTTCAGGTGGTCACAGTTGCTTCCTGCTTTGGAAAATATGAAGATTTCATTTTTTTAAATTGGCTAAAATTCAATATCTTCCATGTGTCAGGTATCCGGCTTGTAGCTGTATTGGTCTAGAGGAAAAGGCAATCAGGACACGTAGTAGAGATGATAACTTTTATTAGACTAGCAAGATTTTTGCAAAAAAAATGTATTTAATTGCAAGCTTTCATCCAATGCCTGATGAAACACCCTTCATCAGGCATTGGAGAAAAGATCGTAAAATTATCTTGGGTGTCATTTCCCTA
>NW_005842445.1:170242-198393 GCF_000455745.1 Alligator sinensis
TACATTTCCATCCAGTCTCCCATAAGCCTCAGCAGGCTAAAGTTGCACCCCCCATCTCATTCTTGCTCAGCCATGATGGCAATCCCAGGTACGTAGCCCCTCCAGAGTGTTATGGTCCATTCACTGGGGTCTCTTCCAGTGCCCTGCTCTATGTTGGTACAACCCCTCCTAAGGCCTTTTCACTTGTGCCAACCATGGCTTGGTGCTAAAGCTGTCAGTGGGAGACCCAGTCCTGGGGCAGAGGAGACATTGCAAGTGCCTCGGCCCCTACTGCACTCTGTCAATGAGGACTAGAGAAGATCTGTATACTCAACAAGTGAAAGACGCATTATAGGAGAGGAGGTGAACATGTGACCCATACTCTGGAGGGCTGGGCTGGGGTGTAGTGAAAATATAGGCCCTTAACTAGGATTTTTATACCCCTCCCCCACCGATGTCTAAGCTGAAAACCACCTTTCTGGGCCCCTGGCTGCCTTGGAACCTCTCAAACTATCTCCAAAATCTGAACCTCAGATTTGGACCATCCTGCCCAGTCCCTGCTTGCTCCTGTTCCCAATTGCTCTTGTTCCTTCTTGGATGTCCTGACCTGGATAAACTTCTTTCCTTGATCATGGGCTCATCTCCCTATTAATTTTGTTAATCCTGGACTAGGATTGATGCCTGACTTTGACCTTGGCTTCTACTCTTCTCTTCCACTAAATCCCTGATCAAATACAATCCTCTCAGACTGACCATCTGTGCCCTGGACACTCCTTACAGCAGGAAGCCCTAGCTGCTGCTTTGAGATGTGCTGCTCCTAACCACAGTGTGGACAGAAAAGGGACCTGTACTGGGTGAGTGACCACCATGGAGTGGACCTGGGGGGCTGCTGCTAAGACCAGGGCGGTGGTGACAATCATAAAGCAGCTGAACACAAGTGCTCCTCTGAGCCAAATTCTTTTTTATAAAATAACCAGACCAGCATCTCAGACCCCTTGGGCAGGATATTTTATGCACTGTAACAGACTCCAAATTGCATGGCCTTTCAGTGACCCCCATGCCCCCAGTAGTGGGCCCCATGCCTTTGGGCAGCCCTCAAAACCTATGCCCTGATGTGTTACGTCTCAGCTGTGTGTTCTTGGGCAACCCTGGCACAGGATGCAGTCTGTCTGACTCACAAAGGACTCACCCCCCCTCCCTCCCCTCCTCTACCTAAACGAAACTGATTAAGATGCAGTGAGAGACGCACCTAAGACCCTCAAGATAAGGGTGACAAGAGTGAACCAACTGCCCTAGGTCTCATTTTCTAATCTGGATTTACTAAGGACTTTTCCCCCCCAGACACACACACACAGCTCTAAGTTTAATAGGCATCTCGGGCCGTACATTCCCCGGTCCCACTATGGGAGGCCTATTTAAACTTGATTGACTAAAACTCGGTTGCCGGGTTAGGGAATGCTGAGGCAAGAGACCGAGTCAGAGGGGGTATGGGCAACATTTGAACAATGGTTAAGGGTTCATCACAGCATCCAGCCTGCTGGAGCCCTAATCCCAGGTGTTGTCATATCTTTCCCGAGACGACTGGTGGGAGTCCTCTCCACAAAAGGTTATGAGCACCCCAATAATTGTTTTAAGTCTGTTAAAAGACTATAGTAAGATCTGGAAAAGTCATGCTAAGCTGAGGCTTGTGCACAACAAGTAAAAATCCAAAATCCTGATGCTGCAAGCTATCTATTGTTCCTGAAGAAACCATGAGATATCCCATCAGTATATCTGCCACCCATAGGAATTTCAAGCTGGCTCCCAAGTATTTGGGTTACTCCCTAATCTTAAGTGTTTCCTGATTATCAATCAGTTTCCTGAGATGGTCCAAACCAGATAACCCCTTGTCAATAGAAAAGACAATGATTTACACTACTGAGGGTGCTTCGAAGCAGCTGAACTGAGGGTATAAAAATCTGTAAGTGTGTGTGCTGCTAGAAGAGGAAAAGGAAGGAAAAGAAGTAGAAGCAGGAGGAAAGAAGGAGAAGAAGAAAACCCCTGTGCTGACACCATCCCCTGTCGTTCTTGGGACGCTGGAAGAACAGATCATCTCTCTCTTCAAGGATTGTGCTACGGACTGTGCCTGTCAGCTTTGCAGCCTGAGTACCGTGGACTAGGTGAGATCCCAGCGTTCTCTGTCTTCTTTCTAGGCATAAACTTCTGAACCTGAACTGTATCAGTTAAGCTTGAGCTAAGTTTCCCCAAATACTTAGTGAAACCAGGGTAGTATTGTCATTGTTGGTGTTTGTTTTTCTTTTGCATGTCTATTACTACTAGTACTATTATATATTTCATATGCTTAGCAATAAATAACTTTTATAGTCAAACTGGTAGTAATTGGGTATATTTTTCCTTCTCTGCTTCTCTTTCCTCCCGTGCTCTGCAGCAACGCTTCTTTTACCTATGCTAAAGATCCCTGTGAAGCCCAAATTATTGTGGGGTCTGCTCATCAAGAGGCCAAAGATTGGGACGTGCTGAGTTTGAAACACATAAGGGGATCAGCTTGTACAGGCTGATTGACCCAGTTTGACTCAGACGTGCCCTTATGAACTGAATGCTGGCCCATGAGGGTGTCAGCTGGACACCCAGCCGGATTCAGAGGGATTCTGTTTACCTGTGTGCTTGTGTCTGACTGCATTTTATTGTTGCTCTTATGAACTGATTCTTGGCATATGAGGGTGTCAGCCTGTCCATGCTGATCAGCCCGGCCAGGTCAGGCGTGTCACGTTAATTTGAGTGTGTTTGTGTGTATGACTGATTTGGTGACTAGAGGAACCCAGTTCCATTGAGATTGAGTCCTGCAAGATAGCTCCATTGAGGGTGAGGGCTTGCAGAAGGGAGAGATACAGCTCCATATAGTAACACAAGCAGCACATTGACAGAATCACCAAGACCCTAGAAACTATCCCTAATAAATGAGCACACCCCAAAGTAATGGGCAAATTTGGTAACAGAGGCTCCATAGGGTGGACTGGAGACTAGGGAACCACTGGTAAAAAGATATAGATTCCCACAATGCCAGGCAGGATCCACAGGACACCCAGCTGCTTCCTTCTTTCAAAGAGTCACAGTGGCTTGACAGGCCTGAATTCATATCTGGAGCTTAAATGTAAATCATCCCAGTTCATGTTGCATGGCCCATGCCTTTACCTTAATGATTTCAGGGCCTCTCCTCAGTACAGTGACACCAGCACTGGAACCAGCAGCATCCTTGGTGCTCAGCCCTCCCCTTGGATCATGAAGGGAGGGACAGTGTATGGCCAACATCTAACCTCCCTCAGAGCAGGGATGGACTTGTTTAACTGTACACCATGTGCTGGGCTCAGCAGGAGCTCCCTCCGCCCCACTAAGCTGCTGCACAACACACAGGATCAGAGGTGCCCCCTGTCCAGGAGATCTGATCGCTGCTGTTTTCTCAGTAATGTGCATTTCCCCTGGCCCAATAGGCAGACTAGGACAACAAAGGCTAAATACTATTACTGGCAGCAAGTGCCCGCTTCCCCTTTCCAATGGCACTCTTGACCCAGGTACACCCCACAGGTCCCTTTGGAGCATGGACCACTTCCTTCTGCCATCAGACTCGCCAAGGCATGCACACCCATTCCTGACCACCTCACCCCCATTACTCATACAGAGGGACAAGGGCTGGTGGGAAATGTTTTATTTGCAGAACCAAGGTGAAATTCCTGTAGAAATTCGAGACTATGGAGTCTCCCCAGGAGACCTCAGGAAAGCCCAGCCCACAGGGCTCTTGCAGTTCAGCAGAACCAGACTCTTCCTTGTATACAATAGGAGGCACCTGTGCTTGGGCAGGGCAGTCACTGGGGATTGTGGGTAATTTCCATGATCCTGTGAAGTACTGCTGTAGCCATATAGTCAGTTGGCTGCTGCTCATGTGGTTGCCAACAAACCACAAACCCATCACAGAGCCTAGACAATAACATGTGAGGGAAGTAGAAGGATCCCATCTCTTCTAGCTCCAGCAGATGCAGCTGGGCTGTGGGGGACAGAGATTACACGTGTGTGAAATGAAATGCAATGAAATTACACATGTGTGAAATGATAGGGGAGGCAGAAAGAGTTCAGGTTTGTAGGTGTCTATGCAACATCCCAGAGTGCCCCAGGCTGGTAGTACCAAGGTCCCATGATGTAGTTCAGGTCTCTACTATTCTCCCTGCAAATGACAGCACAAGAAATCAGGCTGTTTTCAGGTGGGTCCATTTCATTTCCACAGCCACCTGTTCCCCTCTCTGCTAAAGCGATCTCCCTCATCACTGATCAGTCCCTGCATCACCTGTCTCTGGATCAATGCACATATTTATTTCCTGCTGCTTTATTCTTCTCACAAATGCAGAATCGAGGTTCTTCACATCTGCTCAGCTTAAATGCTGCACTTTGGACATATACACAGCCACCACCTACATAATTTCCATGCTTGTGGTCCGGGAGCTGAATCCTAGAATGAAAAATCACAGTTTGCAGCTCAGACCCATCCCCCCAAACGCAGCGCACCGTGACACTTGACCAGGAGATCTCTGTCCTGGTTGTACTGACAGCAGGGGACACTGAGACAATAGCTAAAGAAGGAAGGGCAGAGATACTCAAGGATAAATGTGTCAGAGGAAAATCTCCCAGCACAGGACCCCTGCACTCTCATGGCACATGGTACAAGACAAGTTGTAGTCAACCCTGTTTGCAGACCACACTTCACTTAAGAAAAACTTTGAATTTCCAGAAAGTCCACCTGGAATCAAATCTGCAGAATGGAGGGTTTGTTACTTCCTTTCCTACAACTAAAAAGTGCTGTCAGAGGTGTCTCTGCTCTGCACACTCCCATATATTATCCACAGACTGCACAAGCGCAGACACTATCCACCATGAGATGAATTACTGTATCACATAGATCACCAGTGTATTATTCACTGGCAATCCACCAGCCTCCCCTCTTCCAACTAACCCATCTCCCAGGGCCCCCATGGATCTGAAACTGCCAACCCTTGAGCGACCCCAAATGGCTGCTCTTTCTTGTGGTGAGTTGGTCTGCAAGAAACATGGGAATGGCCCTTAATATGGACAGTTTAAGGGAAAGAAAAGCAAGTTTAAGGCAGACAGCAGCTGCCAAAACTCTTCCAGCCTTGTGCTCCTTGACTTATGAGCTATGTCAGTCACCGGGCTTCACAAAGATACAGTAACTAGTCCCTGTACACTGCTGAAGGTTTCCTATAACCCTCATGTTTCCTGTAACACACATCGGTAGTATAATTTGGGGTGGGTGATTGGGGCACCAACCCTGTAAGCCAACTGAGAAGGACAGTCACAATCACCCCTGCCCTTGCTGGAGTTTGTGCCCCAACTGCAAGAGCAGTCCCATGGTGTTGCTCTTGCAGCAGCAGCTGGGAACAGACACCCTGCTGCTGCTGTAAGAGCTACAACTGAGGCCAGCACACTGCACTACAGTGGCAACAGCAGCAGTAGTGGCAGCAGCTAAGGACTGTTTTTGAGTCCCTGCAATGAGGAAGACTCCTGAGCAATTCCACCATCACTCTCCCACAGTTTGCCAAGGATGAAAACTGTGCTTCTTATGCCTCTAACACACATAGCCTGTGTACAGCTCATGTTGTTTCTTGATCTTTCCTCTGGTATCTCTGACATTTTTGCTGGCATCTCTAAGACAAGAAATGGTGGATGCAAGGGAGGATATTCAATAGGATATAGACACTCTACAAAGATCTGGTTCAGTGCTCCCCCTGTCTAGCACCACCAGAGACAAGGATATTGGGCTAGGCAGACCATTGGTCTGACCCAGTACAGCACTTCTTATGTTCTTCAGGAGGGATGGGGCCCTCATGCTGTATGAGCTGAGCTCAGCAGAAAGTTCCCCAGAGGCTGATGGACAAGTGCCTTTTCCACACATGCTGTCCTCAGCCAATCAGTGCCTTATCCACACATGCTGGTCCAATGTGTCCAGCTGTAGCCCACAGGACACAGGAGAGTGACATTGCCTTTCTCCACCACCACCCAACTACAGGTGTCCAAACAGCTGGGGCCAATTCTGACTTCTGCTGTGAGCTGGGGCCTGTCACTCACAGAGGCTATGATGTAGTTCACAGTGCTGTTTAATGAACCTGTCTGAGGCCCTCAGTCCCATGGTGACACACACCCAGGGGCTTGTGCTGCATTTTGCTGCAGAATTATGGATACCCTAATAACGCAGACTTACAGGCCAGGGGAGAGAGCTGTGCCGTCCGCCCAGACCCACTTCTTTGTTTCAGAGTTATACAACAATCCAATCCAGTATGTGTAGTAGTACAGAGAGCTTCCCCGATATTCAAAATAAAGAAATGACTCTGTGTTGATCAAATCCTACATGAGAACAGGTTTAAATGTGAAAGAAAGTGAGATGTCTCGGGTGCATAACTGCACCATCAGCGTGCCCAGAGTTCCCTCCACAGTATCCCTGAAGACCTCTCTATAGAGTTTATCTCTGTAGACAGGCTTCATATCCTGCACCTGCCTAAGGGCCTGTGCCAGTACAGGCATAGTGAATCTCAAGCACCCTCCAGGTAGTGCTCTAGTACCTGTCACACACACACACACACACACACAGACACACACACACACACAGCTAAACAGAAACATGAGACATGGAAATACAGTTAAGCCTATAAATGTACAAGCCACCCACAGATTCATTTCCAGTCAGAGACCTCCAAGGTGTTTTGCTCGTTCACACACCGCTCCCCCTACCCCCCCCAGCACTCAGAGCCCCACTCTTGGCATTACCTGCTCAACACCTGGTCACTGAAACCCACCCCCAGGGCCTGACTCCTGCCTGATTCTATTCACTTGCTGATTTGCATCAATATGTCAAAAGTAACATGGTCTCACCAGCTCTTCTTTGCTGTCAATTGTGAGCAGGCTGGCAGAGTGAGAACTGCAGGAGGATTTACACTGCCCCCAAGGTCTTTTTTCAGGAGAAAAGAGGTAGGACCTGCTCTCGCTGTGACTCCACCGTTGTGGACACTTCTCTTCTGGAACAACACACCGCATCATCTCACCGCATTCCCTGACTGCTCCCATGCTAGAGACACTGCCATCAGGAACAAGAGAATTTCACACCCACCATGTTCCTCCACTTCAACTATTTGCATCTCATGGGCCCTATGGTGAGGGGAGCTCCTGCCCTACATCTCAAAATGGGGATGGACCTTTCCTATCCAGGAGCACAGCTGCCGCCATGCAGGGAACACCAGGTGCTGGCTTCTCTGCCTGTCTGTGGGACAAGCCAGACCTGCCAGAGAGCCACTGCCAGAGAGCCGCCAGCATCTTGGCTGAGGCCAGACCAATCCCTTCAGCCCAGACTAGACTAAGGAGGTGAGAGCTTGTCCCTAGTATGGAAGGTGAGCAGGGGACAGGAGCACCTTTCCTAAATTCAAACAGAAGGCAAAATCCTAAAAAAAATCATTAAATCAAAAACCCAATTTATTTTGAATTCATCAATTGAACATTTCATTCATGTAATCTGAAACATTTCCATTTGATTTAAACTACATTTCTCCTTTGGATCAGACCAGGAGAGTGCATTCTTTCATTTATGCCTTTTCAAAACATTTTTTGGACCTTTTTGCAGCACCAACTTGGGGATCCCTTATCCAAGACCCACACATACTTGGGAAGGGAAAACGGCACTTTGCAGAGTAAGGGCAGCCCCACATGTACTTTTGGGCCTGTCCTGACAGCATCTCCCTTCCCACAATTTACCTTTGTCAGCAGGTTGATCCTGTGGCCTTCCTGGAACACGTGTGTTTGGTTCTGGACAAGACATCGGACACTGGATGCGGTTTTCCTTCTCTTGGCTCAACTCCATGACTGAAACATCAGAACAGCTCAATAGCATCTGCTGTGATACAGGCTTCAGCAGAAATTTGTAGCCATAACTTTCTCTGTGTCATGGTGACTCACAAGTCCTAGTTGCGCTCCATCAAATTATGGAGCCATTTTCCACTAGGAATGTGATGATTTTTCAAATTGAGCCCTTCTAGATAGTTTGCCACAAGCTCGCCTTCCAACTCACCTTCTTAGCTTTCCATATAGAGGTCTAAAAGGTAGCTGAGACCCCCCCAGGCTCCTTAGATGTTTTTGCCTTAGACGTATTAGTTAGAGCTGCACGGGCTTCCAGGATCACCTAGGGGGCTATGATGAGGCGGGAGCTGCTCTGGCTTCTAAGTAACAAGCCACAGAGGTATTTCATTGCTCCAGAAAAATATCCAGGTTTTGGCTTTTAGTCCTGATTTGGAATGAAAACATTTTGAAAAGCACAATTATTTTTTTCTTTGCACAAGTGAAATGTGGTCCCTGACCAGCTCTAGTAGCACAAATCCAAGGTATTTGGGCCTAAAGAAGACCACACACACTGCCCAGCATCTGCAAAAAGAGCTGAAGCAGCTGTGAAAGGAATAATAGAAACTAGGATTGTGCAAAATTTCACCAAGTGTTTTGTTTCAAAGCTGTTTTGACCCCTTTTGAGCTCAAAACAGTGAAATCAAAATGAAACAAAAAGCTTCAAAACAGCTTCAAAATGAAATGAGGGAACTCAGAACATTTCGAAAGTTTCAAAACATTTCGAATTTTGAAACAGCCCGTTGGCGGGAGGCAGGGGAGAGATAGGGCTGTGCTCCAACCAGCACCACTAGCCCCATAGAGCTTATCCCGGTGGCAGGAGGCAGAGCGCTGCCTTGGCTCTCCCCACCTCTTGGTGCTGGGTTGAGTTCCATGGGGCTGGCGGAGCCAGTCAGATCACAGCCTGGTGGTGGGAGGCAGGGAGAGCCAGGGGCTGCGCTCCAACTGGCTCTGCCAGGCCCACGGAGCTAAGCCTGCCCTCCCAGTGCTGCCAGACTCCTCCCAGGGTGTGGGCCCCAACATCTGCATGTGGGATGATGGGAGGCTGCCGCTACTATCTGGGCCCAGCGACAGCCTTCCTTGGCACTGGGCACGGGCTGCACCAAGCACTGGTCCCAGGCAGTAGCGGCAGCTTCCTGTCATCCCGTTCATAGATCAGGGGCCTGCACCTCAGGGAGGAGTCCATCACAGCCCTGCATCCCTCTTGGGGGCCTGGAGCCCCGGATCTGCACGCCGGATGACAGGAGGCTGCCACTGCCAGCAAGTGTCATGAGTTTTGCTTTCAGCTGTTTGAGGTGAAGTTTTCCAGAAACCTCTGCAACTATCTCCTTGAAACTTGGCAGAATTCATTCCCTCAGAAGGGGCTACCATCCCGGCAAGATTCATATGAATCAGCCAAAAAACAACAAAGTTATAGATATTTCATTGATTCTCCATTATACCCTATGGCCAAATCTGTTTTTGGCATTTTCATGATTCCCCATTATAGCCTAAAGCCAAAACATCGAAACATGTCAAAACAATGGAACAGTTTCAACAAAACGAAACGGAACAGTGCTTCAAGATGAAATGACTAAATGAAACACTGTCCCTTCAAAACAGCAAAATGGACGTCAAAACGAACGGGTGCTATTTTAACACAGCCCTTCTAGAAACTACAATGGAGCTGTTACACCAGACTTCCAGACCACAGTGTTACTGCTTCTGTCCAGCATGACCCAGAGCAGGCTGCAACAGTGATGAGGCTTGTTCCCAGCTAGCGCAATAGAAAGAGTGACCACTAGACCCAGCCAGGGATTTTGTGCCAAAATTATTTCTTAAGACAAAATGTTTCTGCAGAATTAGCATTTTCCGTGAGGAAATTTCAGTTACACGTTTTTGCATAAGGAAGATCATAACCTTTTGGTTTGTTGAACTGAACTGAATTGGTATCTGTCAAGTCCGTTTGGCCTTAAACTCAGAGGAGTAATTGGTAAAGTTTGTGCCCATGGTCAGCTACGGGATAGATAGTTGCTGCTGAGGAGGAGATTTTGGCAGGGTCACCAGCTCCAGGGTTAACGCAGCAGGTGCTGGATATATGAACCTTCTCGTGTCCCTCTACTGCAGCTTCTACCAGATTTTCTTCCCAAGTGGTAATGGGAAATGCTGAATTGGGCAGCAAGAAAAGTGGTTGCAGGAAGAACCAGCCTTAGGGGAAAAGGCACCCTGGGACAACTTGTTTTTTGGTGCCCTTCCCTCCAGCCCCCAACCAGGGATGTGTGGTAAGTGGCTCATGGCTCTACCCCTAGTTCCAGCCCCACACTGTCACCACCTCATGATCCCAGCTCTGGCCCAGTGGGACCACATCCCACTCCCCAATGCCATTCCCTGTCCACCTGCAGCCCCATCCTGTCCACCTGGACAAGCGTGCCCTGCATGCAGGGGCCCATGGAGACCCCACCTGCCTGCTCAGTCCAGCACCCCCAGCAGAGACTGCAAGGCAGATGGACCCAAGGCCAGATAGGATCAGTGGGCATCTCCCCACCATCCCCTCTTCCCCCGCCATGCCAGGGAGAGGAAACAGCTGTGACAGGAGGCTGAGTCTTGGTCAGCACCACCCCCACCACCCTCAACAGCTCACCAAAACTGCCTAAGTGGTCCTCCAGCTCAAAGAATTGCCCACCCCTGGGTTGACTCCTACCGCCACTCCCCACAAGCAGAGCCTCAAGCCCCCAACCTCCATTCTGCTGCTCTCCATCCCTTAGTCAGCATCTGGGGCTTGTGCCCCACTTGCCGACACCTAAATATACTACCAGTGAAGGGGTCATGAGGCCTCCTGCATGTCACTGTTCATATATTTGCTGCCTTCCTTGTCTGCCTGTCAGGGAAGACCTGCCCAGACTATGTCTCTCAGGATGCATCGCACTCAGCTGTCTGACTCATGTGATTGATCATCCTGAGAGATGTAGTCCCACCAGGACACCTGCAAAGGGCACAGATGGCAAATGCACAACTCCACTCAGGCACTATGTGTGCCCTTCCCCAACCCCTGCCCTGCTTTCTGCAGGTTAACGTCAAACTGATTCAAAATGAAATAGGTTTGATGGGTGAAAAAGAAAGAAAAATGTACAGTGAAGTGAAGTCACGGCTAAGATTACAGGACAAAGCCAGACTCATCACCATGGGGTGGGTCCTCCCAAATGTCAGTGATGTCTGTGAGCAAGGATGTCCCATAGCAAAGGACTCCAACTAACAGGCCCCAAACTGAACTTACCCAGTTTAGATAGAAATTGTTCCAGCAGGGTGTGTGGGGGATGTCTATATTTTCTCCATCTTAGCATGGCGCTGCTTCTGTAGACACCAGAAACTTGGCTCTTTTCTACTTTACTGGTGTCACAGGCAAAGCTCCTGGAGTTACCGTCACCCGTTTGTTGCCCCCCCCTATCCTGTCATGCTCCCACTCCAGCCTCCCAGGGTCTCACCCTGTTTCTTCTCACCCACCCCACCTTATTGCTACAGTAAGGAGAAGAGGCTGCACTCTGAGACAGGTGAACCTAGGTGCTCTCAGTATTCACTCTTCAGCCCTACATGCCTTAAGAGCTAAATCTATGACCTTCAGCCACCTCCATAGTCACACCCATGCCTCACAGGTGTCACTGTAACACTGGAGCCTCCTGGCCCCATGCCCACACTCTCTTCTTCTCCCTTTCCCTTACTCCCCAAGCCTGGGTCCCCTCTTACATCTGGCCATTTTGCTTCAGCTCAGTTTGAATTTCATTTTTGCACTGAAAATCCAATATTTTTCTTTACAATTTTCATTCCCCCAAATCAAAGGGAGGACTTGGGGCCTAGGGATCTGGGTTACATAATACCCAAGGTCTTGATTTTATTTCTGGCTCCCAGTCTCTGTCATGGACTCACAGTTTGTCTTGAATAAGAAGGCACTTACTAAAGAAAGCCACTACAAAGACACTCCACACAGCTCATGTTTGTCTTTCTCATTGACCAGGTCCCACATCCTGCTTTGAACTGCATACAGCCCACAGAGAAACCTAATACTGTACTGATATCCTGCAAGTAATGCAGCATTTTATTCTCCTCCTTGAACCACCAAAAAACAGTGCCTGCTCTCCATAACACTGATATAGATCAGATTCACAGGGACCCGTCTCTCCTAAACTTACCCTTGATACCCAGTATTCCAGTTGCTACCAATAACATCAGGCAGAGGATCCCAAGAATAACTGCAGTTAGTCGCCATCGCAGAAGTGGAACTGAGGGATCTGACAAAGAAATGCAAATAATGCCTCATAAGTATATTGCCAACCTAGAAAATTACAGAAAACACCATGTCACAAATGAAATATGTTCATGTGGAAAGAGCTCATGTGGGCAGCTTTAAAAATGTCTCCTAAAATACTTGTGCTGGATGGAGGGAAGGGGAAAGGAATAAATAAGTGGAGTACCAGGAGAAGTGAGCAATCAGTGAAGGCTGGTAGCATAACTAAGGTATGGCACCTGGGGCAGCAGTCCTTGGGCCAACTTGGGTGGGAGATGAAAAAATAGCCTCATGATTGGGTCGGTGGCAGCTGAAAGTTGTCCCAGCTGCCCAGGTTGCCAGCTGACTTGCAGGTGAGTGCATAGACACTGAGCTATGGCAGGTACGCACACAGGACCTTTTCTGTTCCCGATACTAAGGCTCGTAGTCACAAGTTCCACACAATTCCAGTTTTGGGCATCTAAGTCTGCTCCATTGCCACAAGGGGCATGTGTACAGGCTATGACACTACTCGGGGCAGCTACATAATCATTCACACACACAGGGCTACATATCCAGCAACAAACTTCCGCTGGATGGGTAAGCACTAAAAATACCCTGTAGAGGAGTTCTCAACATTTTCATACCAGGCCCATTTGTAAACATAGATGGCCAGTCCCAATCCAGTGCCCCACACTCCTGACCCACTGCCCCTGCCCCCAGGCCCCAGCTCCCCAGTGTGTGGTGTTGGGTGTGGGGGTGTGGGGCAGGGAGAAGGGTGTGGGGGCCCCAAGCAGTGCTTTGCAAACTGGAACGCCATGGTTTCCCACATTTTTTCCTTTAAAGGAGAATTCATTTTTAAAGTTTGTTTGCAACGCTTTCATATATTCTTTGAAACCACTTCTAAGTCAGAACCCAGCAGTTGAGAAACAGTGCTCTAGAGAACCAAAATATTGCCACTTAGATGACCAGGAAAGAACAGCATGTCACTCTAAGTGCCCTGTTGTGATAAAACTGTCCTGAAACTAACAGAATTGGTGCAGTTGGATACTGGTGGAAAGTATAACTAAATGGCCATGGGGATAAAAATCTACCTATCTCTACCATTCAAACACTAGATATCATACCCAGAACAATTCTTTCCATTGTTCCAACTACTCCCTGTGGTCAAGGAACTAATAGCCCTAGTGATTAAAAATGGATTGTGGCATTAGTGGACAGAGGTGGACTGTTGCTCTTAGCTTCCTTGCCACGACCAGTAGAGTACAGATGCTATCATGGCTGCAGGAGAGTACAGAGGAGCACTGTCTAGGCAGTGGGAGATAATCCAGCATCAGGTTAATTGGGAAAATGCCAAGTGGCCAAAATATATTCATGTGACCCATTGTTTTGGGGTGTGATGTGATTTTCCAGACAATCTTGAGGTCCTGGATTACAATGATTAGGATTTGCTGGTTTATTGTTTACTTCTACATTTTTATTTGCAATACATGATATTGCATGATATTAAATTATGTGCATGTTGATTAGTCTGAGTATATAAGATATGATCGCAAACTGCATCTGGCTGGAGGAGCTGATGGCAACATGGTGGGGCTACTCATGGCAAGGTAGCTCCCATGATAGATCACAATGTTGCAGCCTCCAAAGTAAAATGAGTATAAGGCAGCACAAAACCTTAGCTCCCACTGCCTTTTGGGTACTCCTTAGCTGGAGGAAAACTAAGAGACTTCATCCTGACAGAAATGTGCCCTCACTGAGTTGTTAGGCAGTCAGCAGCAGTTTGTATCTATTGCTTTCTGGCAGAAGCTTCAGCCACCAAGGCACTGAACCTCTGGACTTGGTCTGGCCTTTCGATTGTGTCTCAATGTAAGTGGTAGGCCTTGGGCAGCCTCCACGCTTCCATACATTTGCCTAGGCATACGTGTTGAAGGTCTTAGTGACTAGATCTCTTACACATACACCATGACCCAGAGGATCAACAGTTGCCTACTAAAACATAGCGTCATGTCCTTAGGGGCACGGTCATTATGGTAATTGGCTTATGAGTCACATTAGGAGTGCAGGTAACTCAGGTTAGCAGTCATGGGGCATGTCTACATGATCATTAATGTGTCTTAGTTACTGCACACTTAGTTTAATACTGGCTTAATGAAGTACTAATAACCATGCCAGTGCACGGTTATTTTGTGATGCTTACTGCACATTAGCCTAATAATACTGTGCAGTAAGCTATTAGCATGTTTTTTAACCACCAGGCTACTGCACAGTGTTATTAAGCTAATGCACAGTAAGCGTCTTATATAGACATGCCTATGCTGATGCATAAAGTCTTAACTCTGAAGGTCTGCAGCTCAAGATTCTTTCAAGTGTAAATGCTTTGGAGTACAGACCAGGTGGCTTCTTTGGCCGTAATAGATATGAAATAAAGTAAGATCTCTCTAAATAATTACATCAGTCTTTCCCATGAGGATATATGCAGTGAGCGGTTTTGTAAGTGCACAATTTAAAAGTTTATTATTCATTATTTGGGTTTTTTTAAAATCCCAGCTACATCAGCTGAGACTCTCAGATTGCACTATAAAATACAAGTGAGAATCTTTTGCTCATTCATTATGGAAAAAACCTGATCCCTAAATGAAATAATATATTTATAAAAGATTTGATGGACAGAAGAGGAACGGAATGGCCAGGAGAAGAGCACTTGTATTGTAGAAGCAGTAAAAAGCTGGTTACAAGTTGAGGGGCTGCCCTGTGCTAGCAAATGACTCAGATGAGAAGTCCCATGGGTTACATATCACCTGGCAGGTGGATTTAGTACAAAATGAAGAACCCATGCATTACATGTTTTTATCCTGATGGTGATAAGAGAAAGATGAGATGTTCCAGGACTGCTCTGAAACCAGGACAAGGTTACCTTGATTTCTTCTCAGTTGGCTTGGGCTTCCCTCAGTCCCTCTTCCTTCTGCTTGCTGAGGCCTTGCACTTCTCTTCTGCTCAGGTGGTTTTTGGAACTTCAGCTCAGAGTAAGTTGTCATTTCCTTCTGTGCCCCTGGTGAGAAAAGGGGAACACACGGTTTAGACTTGGATTTGCAGAGGGCAATAATTCAGTGTGGCAGAGGCCAACATGATATCACAACAGGGTTCCCTGTTTGTCTGTAATCCCACACTGGAAGAAAAACTGAAAGGTTTTTGGAATGGTTGCAGCTCAGGTAAGCTGCCCAAGACAAATGGGCAGGTAAGCAGCCCAAGACAAATGGTCACCAGAAATATCCCAACTCAATTTTGGGAGACAGGAATGATAACTAAAAGAGGACATGTGGAGAGAAGTTACCAGTGACTGGGATATCAACAGTGGAATAACTGTGAATAACTAAGACCTGTGAATAATTAAGGTCATGTGTAAAGAATTATTGTGTGGACAAAATGGAAGTTCCCTTGAAGGGCTGAATATTGAGTTTGATTAAATGGTCTGCATTGAGTAAATATGTGAGAAATTGTGGGGGGGCAAATATAAAATTAATTGAAATTAATTGAAAACATTGCAAATTCACAGAGGCTGATACCATTGACAAATTCAAGCCAAACTCAGTAAAGAGTTCTGACAAAAAATGGGGAAATTTTTAGTTTAAAAAGAGATTAAATACTTTTTAGTGTTCCTGAGGAGAAAGGTTTTGACTTCTCATTATAAAATGATGTCGTTTCACACATTAGAATATGGTCCACGTCTATTAAACAAATGGGAAAAATGTTAAATGGCCTGAAAACTCTTTCTTGTTTGTGTTAAGCAAAATATTTCTGATGGACCCAAACCAATTTTATTTATTGTTGATGATGCTGATATTTTCCTTCACCTAGTGAATGGAAAAATCCTTTATTCACACAGCTCTGTGTCCAAGCACTTATAGGCAATAAAACCCCAGCCATCATTCGATCCTGGAAAATTCCTGTAGCCCTCAAGAACTGGATCCTGCAGGAGCTGATACAACACGTGATTGTCAAAGCCAGACTGGGCCTGTCCATATGTGATGGAGACTTTTTCTGCTCGGTGAAACAAAGGGATTAAGGCCCAGGTTCTTGCCTACCCCTAAGCGAGTGCAGGACTGCTGGAAGGAAGACACCACCAGGAGCTCTGCTGCACCTTGTGCTGTGTGGTGTTTAGTGAGAATACAACTGTCCCTGCACTGGTGCTACTCAGGATGCTGGGTGCATTAACAGGAGATCGTTGGATGAGATGGCCCTTGAGGTCCCTTCACAGCCAATGACTCAATGATTCTCTTACACAGCTCCTGGCAATCTAAGATGGAAACTGACTATAAACTCTTAGGGAAAATTATGTAATAGCCTTTGATGAAAACGCCCCATGAATGCAAGGGCTGCCATCAAGTGCACACAGGTGTCAAGTTAGCATATGCCGATTTCTTTGGCCATAACAAATTCCTTTTAATACCCTTATCAGAAGCGGAGAGCAGCCTTGAACATGCTCTAGAAGGGCCATTTTAATGTTGTTAAAGCATACAGTAGCCGATACAAGAAACTTATACAGAACTGAAATCTTCAGAAACATGAATTTTGAATGATGCCTATTGGGAAAAAAGAAATCTCACCACCCATTCATCATTTTGGTATTATATTTCATAAGATGGGATAGTCGATGTAATATTTAAAAGGAAAAGAACATCAGTCAGTTCATATATCATGAGTACAGGAATGCTGGGTTGCTTATGAGATTGCTTTCTGGGTATGAAATCAAGCAAAGAGAAGGCAACACAAATGAGTGAAATGGGTTTGAAAGGTCACATGGTTAAAGAATTGGAAGTTCCTAAAAAAGTTCAAGTATGTTGAGGAGATGGCTCTACTGTTTTCTACTTTTTGGTAAGCAGAGTTTATGTAATGGTGGTGAAACCTATTAAAACCAATCACAGCCCCCAAATGAAAGAATGTTTTTACCATATTTACTCAAATATAAGACAAGGCCTAAGAAATGGAGTCTATAAATTATCCATATATAAATTTGATATCATTTCCCAGGCATAGAAACTATTTATTGGATGTTTGTCTTGAATTTTTCCCCTTCCCACAACTACAGCAGGGAAAATACGTCTAGGGAGAATCAGGTACCCCTTGGCCCTCTGCCACCCCCAACTCCTTCCCCTGGCAGACCCTTCCCCTCTCCTTATTATCAGACCCTGCTCTCCCTGATCACATGGAACTGAGGAGCAACTTTGAAAAAACTGACTTTGAAATAAACATAGTGACAATAATTTACATATAGTACCTATAGATTTAGTCCACTCAGAATTGATGCATATTACATTGTTTTGAAACTGCTGCAAATTTTAACACAGGTACTAAACACACTTTTATAACACGTTGGCATGTACGTATGTATAGAACAAGCTTTGGTTTTTTTCTTGGCTTAAGGCCAAATTAATTCCATATTCCAAATTGACTTTTTTTTTTTAACTCATATCTCGGGTCAAATCAGCTGAATCCATTCTGAATTCCATTGACTGAGCAGAGCTCAATTGTTTAAATCTATGTGGTGCTACCACCATCAAGTATCTTCCCTCCTAGACTCTTCAGGCAGGGGCTTGAGATAGTCCCAGGCTGCATCTACACAAGATGCTGAATGTGCAGTCATTACTGCACAGTCATTTAGTACTTGTTTGTAAAAATGCTAAATCAATGCACACATACCTGAGTTTCTTCACAGTAGCATCACCAAACAGCTTTTTCATGACGCTAACTGTACAGTAGCTCATTACTACTGTGCAGTAACACTGCGTCATGCTTTCTGTCAAGTGATGCTACCACGCACTAGTCACAGGGTGTTGCACAGCCAGTGTCTCATGTAGATGTGGCCCAACAGTGCTATCACTAGTAAGCATCTTACCTCCCAGACTTAAGCCTGGGGCTTCAGATACTCCCAAATCCATGTCAGGCAGCCATTGTGCAGGCACCAAGCCTGGAGAGCTTGGGGTTGCGATGTCCCCAAGTCTCACTTGTCCTTACCCAGCAGGTCAAAGAAGCAAGTTAAGAAGAAATCCCTCAGCTCCATAACAAAGGCATGTACCTGAGACTCTCCCACTGGGAAGGTATAACGAACTCTCATAGAGGAGCCTGTCTACAGTCTACTGGACAGATCTCCATCTTTCAGTATACACTGTCATTCAAAGTTATCAGATATCCCCTGGAAAAATACCTCACAGTATTTCCCCTGCCAGTCAATTCCAAATTGACTAATCCTGTTAGTTCAAAGCCAAAAAGCTCCTGACTTATTGTATGGTTCATTGAGTTAGGCCCCACCAGTCAATAGTGTTTCAAGCCATGGTGACCCCACAGCTCATCACTGCTTAGTATGTGTGTGTATTCCAGATCCTGCCCCCATGCTATTTAGCCCCCACTCATGACTGGAACTAAGAGTTCTTGTCATAAGTCCTGGGATCCTCCAAAAATTGATAAGTAGATGAGGCATAGGGAAACCTGGTCCAGCTCCACCTCATGGAGGGCAGGGCCACACTAATCATTTGCAATAGGCTAAGAGAGAGGCCAGCAGAGGGATACTGGCTAAACTGTTTGGGGACTCATTTGGTGATGTTTGCCAAACATTTAAATCTGGTAAAACACTGGAAATGAAAAAGAGAAGTGCAGCTCAGCTATAGGAGTCAAGAGAAAGACAAAATGTATGCAATGTAGTGGTTTACCATGACTTTTAAAAAGTGTCGGTGCTGAGGGGAGCTGTGCTCAGGTGGGCTGTACTGGTCTATTGTAGTGACACTAAGCTATTCCTGTGGTAGGTTCCTATCAACATTTTCAGCACTAAGAAAATATGGGGGAGATTGTCTTGTCCTTTTCAAGTGCCAACCAGGCTCATTACACCTGGGGGAGCAATTGCCCGCACCCCCTTTTTTAAGGTTCCCATCAGTTTTGTGGCAATGGGGGACTGCTTTATGCCTTTTAGCCTAGCAGCTTTTTGTCTTTTTGGTTAGGAACAAGCAAAGATACCTGTTTGACTCCAGGGAAGGGTGTCAGAACTTCATTCAGCCTTTCCTAGCTCTGGCCTGGTTAACAGTACCCCAGTGCTCCATCTCTTCTGGGGGAGTAATTGCCCATTTTTTTGAGAGCCACACACAAAAAAGTTATCAGCATATTTGCCAAGTATGGGCCAGGTGCTCTATAATCATGCTTAGTGCTGCCTTCATTTAATCAACTTCATAACTGGTTTCCATTTCTGAGCAGATACTGCTTTTACAAGTTGTTCAAAGATAAACAATGTATTTAATGCCGTTTCCTTATATATGTGTGTAAGGTATTTATCTACAGTGATGTTTGCTTCCACACCATACCTTTGTCTGCATGTTTCTGCCTTTTAGAATGATCAAATTTCAAGTCCGAGTAGGTTATCACGTGCTCAGCCATTTCCAGCACTGCTAGGGAGACAGAAATTAGAGACTGGGTTTGAGACGGCTGAGTCATTCAGGTGGCACTCTATGAGGAGCTGATGGGTTTATTAAACATCCTGACACACTGAGATAACTCTAACAGAGGCTTATGCTGCTGCTTTTTCTTGTTTGCTGTATTCTGTAATCACATCAGAAAAGTCCACAGGCAAAGGATGTTAAATTTGCAAAATCAATCAGAAGTTAGCAGAGACCAGAATTAGACGGTCCTACCAGAAGCGTAGCAAGGTGTTTCAGTGACTGAGATAAAAGTGGCAGTGGGCATGGAAGGGAAATGATGCTGACCACGGGAGAGCAGGTGGGGTAGTGGGGAGGGGGAGCATAAGCTTGCCTGCTGCTGCTCTCTGTGTTTGGATAGCAAGTGTTACAGCAAGTGGCTTGAGCTTGACTGCTGTAGCTGAGGGCCACATCTACTGCATAGTGGTGCAGCAGCCTGGCCAGCGCAGACTCCCAAGAGCCACTCCAGGTGCCCTGTTCAGTCCACCCACCCCACCCAGATACACTTCTGGACGCAGGATGCGCCTCCCACAGCAAAGCCCGGGGCAGCCCCATTCCACTCACCTTGCTCACACCCCCCACAAATACACTGCTGGGCATGGGGCTTTATCTGCCCCGCTCCTTAGAGCCAATCTGCACAGGGCTGCCTGCCCCTGCCACGGAAAAGACTCCTGGGGTCAGGAATGACACCTATATCAGCCCCTCCTCTTAGCTGGCACTCAGAGCTGCTGCCCCCCTCACTCCACTGTAGGTACTTTACTGAGGCTGACACAATTTTAGTTCAGCCCTCTTGTGCAAATGTATCGTGATCAAATCTTTAATAACATGATCAGATAGCCCGGGTGTACACGGGCATGTACCCCCTTCTCCAATTGAAGGGAATTGTTAGCTGGCAGGTGTGCTACGGACAAAACTGCAGACTATTCATAGTTCTCCTCTGGCCCAAAGGAGCCAGGCCAGGACAATCTAGAACTTAACTATATACAAATGTATTATTATTTACCTAAATGGATACAAAATAGACATAAATATAAACATATGTACAGATACACACACACATACACACACACATATATATATTTAACAATATATATTCAGGGATATGTAACTATAAACCTTATTCTCTACATTGCGTCACCTCCACCAGGGTTCTAGGTAAGTAACAGGAAAACACAGGTAAGTGATAGCAAGTTATCCCAGAGGATCCTCCAGGCAGAGTTATAGACTCTCTTAACTACTGATACACAAATACAGAAGTAAACAAAATATAAGGCACAATATTACAATTTAAGCCAGCCCCCCGAAGTGCTGCCGGACCTGCAGGGTGCAGGCTTAAACCAGGTCCGGGGCTCTCTGCCTCACTCATGTAGGGGCCATTACCTGATTGATGGACAGGCTCCACCAATCACACTGGAGATTCTCTGAGCCCAGACATGCCGGGCTGTTATTGATAAGTCCGTCACAGTAATATACTACAGCCACCGATGCCCCGCGTCATTCAGCACACAGGATGGATGGCATTCACTGAATAACTGAGCAGTGAGTGAGTTGGTGCATTATGAGGAACCCTCCAAATCAGAGCAGTCACCACATACATGAATGAATCAGTATAACAAGTTATTGTCATAATTTAATGAATGGCCCCATGTCCTAACTGCTGTACACTATTGAAACTGTCTCACAGAATTAACCACTCCCTTGTGGGCTTTTCTATGGTAATCTAATTGCAGTTTCTTAGACCAGGTTCCAAAGGATATTTGGGATCTTACAGGGTGAGGCACCTGAAGTCCCTTTTTGGACCTGTAACTCTGTGCTTTATAGACATTAGTGAATTTATCTTCACAACACCCAACATATTTCATACATTCACTAGATAGGAAACTGTGACACAGAGATTAAAGCTAAATTGCCCAAACTGGCCGCATCTGCATGACATGCTGACTGAGCAGTAGACAGCTACTACTGCACAGTAGTGTCATGTGGCAAAAAATGTGATGCGATGTGATTGCACGGTAGTATTAGGCTACTGCTCAGTAGCATTGCAAAAAAGGTGTTCTTCAGCGCTACTACATAGTAAATTGTTTATAAAAGAACTAAAGGATTCTACCATCTGGTGTAGACACAGCCACTGTGAAGTAATTCTGGGTGCACAATCCAAGGCGGCTGGGATGTATCTTTGCAGAGCAGTTCTGTTTACAGCATTTGGTCTATTCAAATGCTGGCTCCCACTGCCCTCAATGGCAGTCCTAGGTGCTCAGCACCTCTGCAGATCAGACCGCAGGCTCTCACATCAGGCACTCCAACAAGGAGGAACACACGGAGTGGCAGTGAATAAGAAAGGCCCAGTTTGTGACATGCCCAGAATCACCCAGGAGCTCTGTGGCAAAGCCAGGGGCAGAATCCAGTTCTCCATGGCAGCACCCGGCTGCTTCACACACCAGAGGGTCCTTTTTGTGCTCAAAACCCCTGCCTCAAGCATTAGCAGAGGTGCAAGCAAGTGAAAACGGTCTTACGGAAATCATTCGTAATCCTTTGTAATAGGTGTTGTTACCCATTCTGCCTGTAATAGCTAGGAAGAGTCAAATTTTCTCAGCAAAAAAAGAAAAGGTCCTGTCAGAGAACATAAGTCTAGTGTCCAGTTTGATAGCCCTGTATACAGTCTTGCAGTGGATTATATCAACATGACGAATATTTCCATCTGACATTTTGAACCAAAACCATATTTTTTGTGTAGAAAAGCTGCACTGACAGGAAAAAAATGTCCTCACAATGGTTCAACTCCTGACTTTTCAATAAAGACTCTTTACAATTCCTTTCATTTTACCTGCCTGTCCTGACCTGGAACAGACAGTGCTTTCAAACTAGTAAAGTTTCATATGAAGGTATTAAGAACAACACATCTGAATCCTGAGAGGAGCAACATATTCGAACATCTACAATTGGCTAATATTCTGAAAACCTCTCTGGGTGTAAAGCAGATGTTTAAAAGCCAGCAAGACAAGGCCCCTTCCATTTGATTTGGCTGAAAGATTAATGTTGTAGTGAAATCAGTATTCTGCTCTCAGGCATTTCTCATCATCAGGAAAAGTTACAAAGTACTGTATTATGGTGTGATGGATCTAACTTATAAGGAACCAAGAATCCATTACTGACCGGCAAAACTCTTCTGCACTGGCCTTCAATGCAGCATGAAAATACATGGATTGAGCCTAATATGACTCCCATTCTATGGTAACATTTGCAAGAACAATATGTAGGACCAATGTATCTCAGGAGCTCTGCCTGGCTTGTACCAGTGTGAGAGGGAGCAGAGTCCCAGTGGTAAAGTACAGAGAGAAGCCACTTGCCCACGGTTTCTCCAAGTAGTCAGGGCTACAGCTCCTTCATACAACCAGGCCAGACCCTCTGCTGATGCAAAGCAGCATTGTTCTCCTGGAGCCCGTGCAGCTCTGACACCAGCATGAGGTCAGGCCCATCATGTCTTAAGGAAAGTGATTGAATCTGAGTCTTGACCCTCCTTGAAATGTGAGCTCCTTTCAGATTACTCTCTTCGCCCATCTCCCATGGTACATCTCATCCATGTGAGAGGGCACCACACACTAACCTGTCCCTGTGGGGTTAGCCCAGCAGTCAGTCTGTTATCTCTCTTCCTTAAAAGAACATAACGAATACCTGCAGCTTAGCCCACCTCCCTCTTCCTCCTCCCTGCTCCTGGCAAATGTCCCGCATCTCATGGCCTTCCCATCCTTGCAACCACTGCAAACACAAAAACAAGTATTCCCCCTTGGTTCCCAAAACCACACCCCAGCCTGTGCATTTTCCCAAATAGTTCAGGCTTTCTTGTCGGGCAATGCCATCCTCTAAAACAGCAAGTGTAAACAGTTTTCTGCCAGAGCAATTGCATTGCCCCACAGTCCCCTCCTCATCCAAAGCTTTCCAGCCTGGTACCTTTATTTATTCTCCACGGTTCACAAGCAGAGGATGAGGCGTCCTGAGCTAGAACACGAAGTGCTGTGTCTGCTCTCCTCCGGCTGACGGATCTCCATGAGAGGAGAGCGGATAGTGATGACTGGCTAGATTGGGCTCCTCCTGTAACCCTACAGGAAATGCTATTTGCTATTTTGAAACA
This sequence comes from Alligator sinensis, assembly GCF_000455745.1. NCBI lineage: Eukaryota > Metazoa > Chordata > Crocodylia > Alligatoridae > Alligator > Alligator sinensis. The sequence continues at coordinate 193,989 of NW_005842445.1, forward strand.
CTGAGCTTTCCTAGCTGTGTGACAACATGGGCCTTTTATCTTCACATTATCAGAAACTATCCAACCTGAAGACCTTGCTTCAAGGTCTGCATAGTGACACTGAGGAGTTGCGGTTTCTTAGCAATGGTCTGAGCTGCTGTCCACACTTTATGGGCTGACATTGCTCAAATTGCTCAGCTACTTCATTTCCTAGTTAAGGCCACATTGCAGTCAAGCACATGAACATGAGCTTAGCTGTAAAACACCTGTGGCTATTCATGTGCTTATATCTGAGCACATGCTAGAGAAGTGCTTTGTCCCATGAGGACTTGGCACTTAATCAAGTTTCCCCTAAGCACCCGAGCTATGTTCAGTGCAGGCTCCAGGTAGCTCAGAGACTTTCAGCTCCAAGGTCAGGCTGCACACAGTACTTCACATGTGGCCCAAGGTTCAGCTCCCTGTCCCTTTCATGGGGAAGTTGCTGCATTTCACATTAGCAGAAATGCTGGGTACTGTCTAAGGGCAGGGCATATCATAGGGCTCCTATAAACATGCAGCAAGGTTGCTCCAACATGCTGTAAATCCAGTGTGTCAGAGCAGACTTGATTAATTGATTCTCACGGAGCACGAAAATTAATGTGCTCCAGCAGCCTCCAGTGTCACACGTATCAGCGTCCCTCCACTGAAAAATGGTGGCAGGGCGCTTGAAACTAAAGCTCGTTTGATGAGTTTTAGTTCAAGACTCCCCGCTGCCATTTTTTAGCACAGGGACACTGATTCATGTGATGGTTGGGCACTTTTAATTAGCTTAGTTCACAAATTAAAGAGCCCCTTCTCCTCCCTGAGCACATCTATAAACTCCCAGTTTTTTACACCAATTCAACCAGCGTGGATAAGCAATGTAGCCACTCTCTACCTTACTCAATCCAATATTAGATGATCACACGAAAAAAGGGGCAAGAATACACTGCTGTAATTTCATCAATGTACAAATCCTTTGTCCACAGCTTTTCTCAAGGTAGCTGGTAACTCAAGGCAAACAAGCTTATTATCTGCTCCACTTGCGCTTAGTGACAAAACACTGGCGTTGCTGTCCGCTTTGTGCAGCTACCCTGAATGGTTGAGGCCAGAACCTACTCCCGCTGTTGGGCCCATAAATTGACTTTGGTACCTAAGTGAAATTCTCTTCCGCCCGACTCAAATCCCTGAAAAACAGTTAATGCAAAAGGTGGGTGTGTGCTCCTCCTCCTCTTCACTGCTTGTATGACTCAGTCTCAAAGGTCAGATGTCAGTGGCTGCATCCACCACAGATGCATCTACACAAGTAACGACTGCACAGTCATTTAGTACTTGTTTATCCAGTGAAGTTACTGCACAGTATCACTGTGGCAGAGCACCTCTGGCCATTTTCAGATCCAGGCTAACAAACCTGGAGGCAGCACTCTGCTGCCTGGCACCAAGGAAACAATGTCTCCCAGTGGAACTGCTGCTCCGGTAACACCAGGAGGTAAGGGCAAAAGTGCATGGGGATGTCTAGGAGGCTCTTGGTCCTGAGCATAATCTAAACCTGCACCCTGCTGCAGTGGAAGGGTGGCCTGGTGGGGCTGTTTGTGATGGAACAGCACTACAGAAATGCCAGGTCAGTAACCACCCCAGTGGAAGGCGAGTAGAGGCACCTAAGCCCTAGCCCCTGCCTTCAGGTGGGTCATTTAACATTGGAGGCAGTTGGGGCCAGGCACAGCTGTGGCCACCTGAGCCTATGTGGAGTGTCAGACCCCGAGGTGTGAGAGTGGTGGTGTAGCATGAACTGAACTCAAGTAGCTAATGTTAACATAGAGTGTAATAGTAGTAAGATGTAACCATGTTAGTTTTGTCCTGTCAATAACTTTAAAACTCCATTTTGTATCTTTTTGCTTGACATAAGCAAATGAACTCTTCATGCCCTTTATTTATGAGTGTAGGTGAAAGGGTGATTGGTGAGAGAATGGCATAGAAACAGGAAAAGAGATTTAACTGTGTTTGTAAGCAACAAGGCTCCAAATGTTTAAGTTACCAGTCAGTAAACTAATTAATAGGTGGCAGAAGAATCCCTTTGAGGCCAAGGGCACAAAGGAGATAACGAGGAGGAGGAATGCACACATACTGCCAGATGGGCAGCAAGGACACTCCAAGGCTGAGATACCATGAGATACCATGGGGTCCAAGATAGGTCCAGGTAAGTCTTAGGGTGCCTGAGGCCACAGGTGGGCCAGAGGCCAATTGGGTGGGGTGGCTGAGGAAGTGCCATGGGTAAACAACAGGATGAGTCAGGAGCCCCTAATTCAGAGCAGCTGGGTGAGTGACCCAGTGAGGGACTAGGGGCAGAGTCACACTCGTGTTCTGCTAACCACCCAGCACTCTCGGATTAGAGTTGCGGGAGAGGCACAAGAGGCCACGCACCTGCTGGCAGGAGATACAAGCCCCAGGACCCTCCAGGTGAGGGCAGGGTGAGACTGGCCCCGGGGAAAGGAGGGGAAGTAAGAGAGTGGCCCCACAAGGGGGCAGTATGAGAGAAACTGCATGGGAGGGGGTGCAGTGAGAGAGGCCTCAGTGAGAGGGAGGCGGTATGAATGTGGCCCGTGATAAGTCAGAAAGCGAGACGCCTAACACTGGGATGAGATGAGCCCGGTCTCAGGCTAGAGCAGAGCTCACCTGTTAGTAACCTCTGTGAGGCTTGGGATGCAGTATAGGGGTGGCCAATGAATGGCTTTTAGATGGCGCTGATTACACAGTAGCTCGTTACTACTGTGCAACAGCACCACATCACACTTCCTGCCATACAACACTACTCTGCAGTAGTAATGAGCTATTGCTCTGTCAGCATTTCATGTAGACACAGCCAGTGTGTTACAAAAGGAGAAGCATTAATAGGTTTTCTGGACTGAATACCAAACCCAGGACAGATCCCTGGGAAACCATACTTGATACCTCCTCCCAACTAGACATTTACACATTGATGACTACTTACTGGATACAATGATCCAACCAGTAATGTGTTCACCTTACAGTACTTCCATCTAGTCTGAGGGTACCCTATGTACCAGATTGGCCTGGACAGTCCCAGATTCTGGAGGATGTCTCAGCATCACAGCCATTGGAGAATGTTGAAGAAAAAGTCCCAGATTGGTGGGAACCCACTCACACATGCCCAGCGCCTAAGTCAGGAGCCAGGCATGTACAGGAGGTTTGGACCGATATGGGGCTTTTGCTTTAATTTTCTTCAGGAAGCCCAGTCACTGGCTGCTCTCTGCTGCGGACTCTGTTGAGCTGTGAGTGGAGTCACCTGCCGAGTACAGTGGAGCTGGGGGAAAGGAACTGTGGGGTCAGAGGGACGGGGGTAGTGTGCACACAGAAACATGCATATCTGTGCCGATGTGTGTGTCCTAAATAGACCCAATACTGTCACAGGAGCACTGTTGAAGACAGCAGTGCTTGTGAGGGCCCTAGGGGTCACAGTTCTCCCTTGCTCCATCCCATGGAGTCTTAACCCGGTGCACTGCTTCAGAGTGGTCCAGGCCTTCCTAGGGCCCTTTGCCTTCTGACAACCTAGCCCTGCTGCTCAAGCTTTCAGTGAAAGTTCCTGCCCCTGGACACAGGAGACACTGCTATGACACCTGAAATTATGTGTGTGTGATAAAGGTGCTTGCTGAAGGCTCTATGAAGATGAAACTAAGTGTTTTTTTTCTGCATTTGTTTAGATATTAAGCTATATGTTGCTAAAAGCCTAATTAAAGTTTAAGATGTAGTGAGGTCTTGTATAAAGTCAGGCCTAGTAAATTTAGCAAAGCCTTAAAATAGTAAGGCCCTGTGGCAAAGTTAAAATGACCTTATCAAAGGAATGCAAGGCTTGTACTGCTATTGGTCAGTCTAAGGACAGTTGAAGTAAAAAGAATCTAAGTGGTTTTACATTATCCAAACCATTCAGAAGCTATAAATTAGCTAGAATATCTGGAAACTTCTGAAGGAAGTTACAGCTCTTTGAAAAGGATTAGTTAAATTTTGCCTGGATCAGTGGGCCCGTGGACCTCGAGGAGCCCAAGAACTGCATTCCAGGGTCCTTCCCGGTACCTCTCGGACAGCACTGATTGGGGACGCCTGACTTAAATCCTAGGGAAACTCTTTGAGAAGATCATCAAGGAGCACATCTGTGATGGGCCGGCATCGGGGATGATGCTCAAGGGCAACCAGCACGGTTTCATTAGGGGCAGGTCATGTCAGACCAACCTGATTGCCTTTTATGATCAGGGCACAAAAGCATTGGATGCAGGTGTCGCCGTGGATGTAGTCTTTCTGGACTTCAGCAAGGCCTTTGACACGGTTGACCACCCCATCCTCATTAAAAAACTAGGCGACTGTGGCATCGATGCCTACACAGTCAGATGGATTG
>NW_005842445.1:199071-205331 GCF_000455745.1 Alligator sinensis
GGCCACAAGTTGTTGGAGAGTAGGTTTAGATTAGACATCTGTAAGAACTACTTCACAGTTAGGGTGGCTAGGATCTGGAACCAGCTTCCAAGGGAAGTGGTGCTGGCTCCTACCCTGGGGGGTTTTAAGAAGCGGCTTGATGCCTACCTAGCTGGGGTCACTTGAGCCCAGTTTTCTTCCTGCCCAGGCAGGGGGTCGGACTTGAAGATCTACAAAGTCCCTTCCGACCCTACTTCTATGATTCTGTGATTCTATGACTTCGGTGAACTTTGTGGAAAGAGAAACTTGCTGTGTATCAGGCATCAGAGTGGACTGCCGATAAGTTGCTGATGCGAATTGCTTTTGTCTGTCATTGTTTGTCTCATTATTACACGTAGTTGTGTTTTTATTAAGTAAATAAACCTTTCTTACCTTTCTACCCCCAACCATACTCTCAATCCCAAACCCTCCGCAGGCGGCTGAGACAACTGGTGGTGCTTGGGCCCCAGCTGCACTCTACCAAAAGACCCCAGCACAGGCCTGAATGTTTGGGGGTGGAAAGACACCTTATGAGGGGGGCCATGTGCCCCCATGCTCTGCAGGTCTGGGAGAGGGTGGGGAGAAGGGACAGGTCCTCAACTAGGATTTTTACCCACCCTCTAACACGAGCTACTGTCTCAGCCCTGTCCAGGTCCCAGGAAAATTCAACTTCTCTCAAGCCAGGCTGGAGAAACAGTCCAGATAAAGCAAATCAACTGAACTCATCCTCCAGTGCACATTCAGGAACACAGGACTCTGGTTGCCCTGAGGCACCAACCCTCCAACTCCTGGGCCTTTCTGCCCCTCACTGCTTCTCCCTCTTCACTCTGCTTCCTCCACAACCAGTCTCCCCCTCCCTCCACTCAGCTTTCTACCCCAGCTGCCTCCAAGTCTCTGTTCCCTCCTGCCTGCCCCTTAACTCTAATACTCCAAGTAGTCAGACCCAGGAGTAAGAGCTGAGCCAGATCGAAATCTAGACCCATTTCTCCATGATTCCCACTCCCAAATTATCCACCAGTCTCACCAGCTCACCAGACTCTTCCTTTTCCCACCTCTCCAGATCCATTTTCTTCAGTCCTGACCCTTCCCCATTTCCCATGAACAGAGCCTCCAGGCTTCACCCCCTGGCATCTTGTAGCCATGCCCATGTGCCCGGCAGTGTAAAACCACCTGGGCTTGGGGGCAAATCTCCCTTGCTTCTCTCCAGCTAATAGCACAAGGAGCAGTGTCCATCTTGACACCCCCAGGAGCCTCTGCCCCCTCTTCTGCAGCACTTCCCTGCCTGCCCTACCCTGCTCTGGCCAGGTATGCCCAAAAATCTTTAGTCTCACCAGAGAGGGGCCGAACTACCAGCTCTTGGGCCACCTCCCTGACAATGATGGACATGTTGATGACACTGCCATGTTAGCTGCCATGGCCACCATCCAGGAGCTCCTTGGGCTCGATCCTCACCGCCTCTGGGCCTACCCTGCCAGACAGAACTGGTGGCAGCACATCATTCAGTGCACCTGGGATGATGACCAGTGGCTGGACTCCTTCCAGATAACCCAGGCCACATTCCATGACCTTGTGCAGCAGCCAACCCTGCACTTCGAACAGCAACCCACTGCCATGTGCCCTCTCCTTTCTGCAGAGGCTGAGGTGGCCACTGGCCTCCTCAAGTTCACCATGCCCACCATCCTGTGGTACATCAACAACCTTTTTAGGATGGGCAACCTGACAACCAATGAGACAGTTCTGGAGGTCTGTGACACCCTGCAGGACATGCTGGCCAACACTGCGCTCCAGGTCACCAACCCCCTGGAGGTATTGGAAGGCTTCCATACCCTCGGCTTCCTGCAGTGCATCAGGGTCCTAGATGGGACTAACATCCCTGTCACCTGCACACTTCAGGGAAACCAGCAAAATAAAGCCAGCGGGGCTTCCATTCAGTTGCACAGCAAGCTGTGGTGTACCACCAGGGCACCTTCACAAACATCAGACCTGGCTGGGCTGGCAGTTCCCATCACACCCAGATCTTGAAGAACTCTGCTTTACCCACCCTGGTGTAGAGTGCCTGGTTCATCCAGGCATCTCAGACCTGCAGCTGGGCAAAGTGACCATCCCAGCCCTCCTCATCAGAGGCCTCACCTACCTGCTGCTGCTGTGGTTTTTATGTGCCCGTACACCAGCCAGATCAATCCATTCCAAGCACACTTCAACAGGTCCCTGGGCCACAGCTGCGCACTCACCGAGTGTACCTTCAGGTGCCTCTAGAGCTGCTGTTGTGCCCTCACCACCCACCTCAAGGTCATGGAGACCAACATCCCCCAAATCATCACCGCAGTCTGTGTGCTGCACAACATCTGCAAGGCCTGGAGGGAGCTCTTCTATGACATCTGAATGCAGGGGGCTCAGCTGGTGAAGGATGCCTGGCACCAGGAGTGCCAGCTGCGGTGGCACCAGCAACTACAGGCACTTCCCTATCTCCCTCTAAGGCCATGGGTGAGCCACAAAACCAGCAGTGGGAGCCAGAGCACCAGGTGCACAAGGTGCTGGTAGACCACTTCCTCCTCCCCCACTCCAATAGGGCACCTGGGAGGCTGCCCACAGACCCCTGGTGCATAGCGCAGCCCCAAGACCATGCACACTGTTGACAGTTTCAAATCATCAATATTTACTTTGCTATACTACAACGCAGTGCCTCCAGCCTTCCGTCTCCAACAACAGCCCACCCCGCTAACCTCAACATTCACCATTAGTAAACCACTCTCTTCCCCGTGCAACTATTTACAGAGTGTGGTTGATACATTGTGAGGGGGAAATGGTGACTTGAAAGCACCTACGGTGCAGAGCCTAGGGAGATGCCGCAGTGAGGCTGGCATACTGGGGGATCAGCCAGGGATTAGGGAGGACTCTTTCCAGCCCATTCCCTTCCTCCATCGGGCCAGGGCCAGCAGGGCCCATGGGCAGAGCTGGCCCACCTGTGGGCATCTCCCACTCAGAGGCTGCAAGGTGGTGGGTGAGCAGTGGGTGGCAGCCCAAGTTGGAGGCCAGACTGCCAGGGGACCCAGCTCAGGAGCAAGGGAAGGGGGAATTGGCTGCCACAGATGCCTCTAGACCTCCTCCCTAGGGGGCTTGGCGGGGCCTGCCCAGGCCCAGATGGATCTACGGCCAGGGGCTGGGTGGCAGGCAGCACAAAGGTGACCATGAAGGCCATGATGGTGACCAGCACCCAGCAGTCCTCCTCTGTGGGCTGCACTACCCAGGCCACCATGGCAGCCTGCCACTCCTGCGCCTCCAACATCCTCTCAGGTGGGGGAGGTGCCTCTCCTGAATGGCAAGGAGCCAGTCCCTGAAAAAGGAGTCCTCCCGGGCCCTCTCCTTCTCCCACACCCCTTCCTCAACTCACCAGGCCCTTCAGACTATCATGCTTGCCTCCACTGCGGTGACCAGCTCATACAGCAGCAGGATTCTGTCCTGGGTCCAAAGCTGGCAGAGATAACGCATTCAGAGGGCATCAGCTGACAGTGGTGGCGCCCTTTCCAGAGCATCCCCGCCAACAGCTCATGCATTTCCCACATGTGCAGCTGCTGGATCTGCAGACCAAAGACAGAGAGGCTCTTTGTAAGAGTTTGCAACATTTTAGCAATACCATGCAGTGTACTGAGGGGCCTTGGGTTGTCCAGCCTCAGTTCAACTGTTATCCATGTGAGGATACCCACGGGCCATGGTAAGTTGGCCAGGGGGCCCATGGGTACACCACAATGAGTTCTTTGAGTGCTCCAAGGGCTGTGTGACCGACTATGCCCTGCTGATGATGATCACCATAGTGCCCCGGGTGCAGCTAAGAACCTGGCATGGGTCTCTGAGCTCTGATGGTGCCCCAGGCAAGCCCATATCTCCCCAAAATGTGCACTGCTGGCTGGAGGGGTGCCTCTGCCCATGCTATGAGTCCCTGACCTCCGCAGCTGAGGAAAAGATCACCGCTGCCATAGAGAAGATTCTCTGCATGTGACAAGCCCCTGGCTGCCAACTTAGGAGGGCACTGGCAGCTAAATAAAGTCCTGCACTGCTTCCCACCTCCCTGCATGCTGTGTGGGGAATGATGACAGTCAGGGGGGAAATCACCCAGGCAGGGCAGGGAGGGGATAGAACACAGGGAAAGGAAGGGGAGTCAGCATCTTGTATAGATGCATCCTGGGAGTAAATCTGCTCCCAATAGGACCAGCCCAGTACAGTGCTGCTTCTACCCTGTTCTGGCTTCCTGCAGCAGCCAGGAGGAGCTCCAGGCTCTGGACTTCCAGCTCTGGACTGGGTGGAGAAGTGTCCCTTCTGGGGCTGCACAAGGATTTCACCAAGCAGCCCGGGCTTATCCCCACCCTGCCTGGAGCTGCCTGAGAGCTGCCCCTTCTAGCTGCTGTGCCCTTCTCGAGAAGCTCCCAGCCAGCTCCAGGTGGGGTGGAGATTTCCCTGAGCCCCTGGGCTGGCTAGGAACTCTCCCTTCTGGACCCCAAGGCACAATACCAGGAGAAACATGATAAACTCCTGTGGAAATAAGTTTAACCAGGCCTTTTACTTGACTAAGAAGAGAGAGAAAGAAAAGAGAAAAAGATGCTGATGCTGATGCTATTTGTTTTAAAATGTTCTAAGATAAGGAAAAACCTTCATGCCTTGTTTTGTCTGTGTGCAGATGTTAACCTCCTCCTTTCCAGGAACGAAAAAAACCCACAACACTGGTAGCTGTTCCCAAAACACAACGTGTTTGCTGAAAAAGTAAACTGCTTACGTGTGACAAACGAATGATCAACATCTTTCTGTTTCTCTCAAGGTTGCTTTGTCTGAACCCTGCATCTTTTTTCGCTGTCTAAAGTATAAATATGCTTGTAAACTTGCAGAGGTCAGAGTTCCTTTGAGAACCCTCCTTGTGATCACTTGGATAGCTTTAAATAAACCTAGTTGGCTCTGCCAATTCTAATACAACCACAACACGAAGTTTGATTTCTTCCACAATTTGGTGCCGTGACTCGGATAGAGACGCCCGGAGTGATTGGTTGAGATACAGACCGTCTCCTCACTGATGCCCTGGTGCCAAACTAAGGTAAGAGACCTTTTGAAATCTCTATTGGGACTTTTCAGTGAGAGACTGTCTGTGTCTTCCTGTTCACTGCTTGAGGCTTACCCTATCCGACCATTTTGCTGCCAGAATTGTCAGACCCACTATGTAAATAAGAACTGTGAGTAGAAAAGAGTAAAAAATCTGTGTTGCTGTTGTCAGTGAATGTGTTTCCCCGTGTGAATTGAGTTAAGTTCTGTAAAGAACTATGAGGTCTTTCCGAAGCTAGGAGTGGAAACCTTGTGCAGCCACCTCGAGGACGCCAGACTTGTTCTGTGTGCTCTTCAAAAGCAAGGGTGCAAGGTGGAAACTCTTAGACTGAAGGAGATCAGTGTTGTGTGATGAATTTTCCCTACCCCCACTCTCATGAATGAGCTGTGTCTAACAGTGAGTAACTGCATTGTGTGCTGGTGCTATGGACATTAGCCACAGCATTCCTGTGCCACTAGCAAATCTCACAACCTGACCGGACACCCTCAATAAGCCTCTTCTGTGTGAAAGACCTGTGTGAATTGAGGTTAAAGACATGGGGAGCGGAGGGTCTAAAGACATACCGGCTCTGCCAAAAGGGACTCCAGCATTGTACATGTACACACACTGTGGCCATAAAAGTTGTAAGTTTCTAGGCAAATGGAATTGGTATACCAGAAATGATTCTAGCTTGCAGTGTCCCCAGGATTTAAGTAAAATCCTTCATCTCCACAGAGCCCTTGAGTCAAGAGGCAGTAAAACACCACAGACTCAGTGGGATACATTTTTTGATTAGTATGCAGAAGCTTCCAAAAGACATCAAGAATCTCAAGTTCAGAGTCTTAAGGACTCCCAAGAAAAACTAAAATCTCAGATAAAAGAATTACAACAGAAAAATGCACCAATAGAGGATCCCCCATCAACAACATTATCAGCACCAACACAACTTTATCCACAATTGACTGAGAATGAATCTGTAGAAGACATAATTGATTTTTTTAGTGTGCCACCCCCATACCAACCCCAGGAGATCTCCTAAACCCTGTTAAGCAATTCCCCAATATCAGGGAAGAACCCCAGAAGTTTAGAGAGGAATTGGAAACTGTAATCAATTGTTATAAGCCAACATGGGCGGATTTAAACCAATTAATGAGAAGTGTTCTGCCCTCCGAGGTCC
>NW_005842445.1:205536-207700 GCF_000455745.1 Alligator sinensis
TAGTCACCATTGCTAATCACTGTACAGCCTGCCAAGAAAGGAAAAAGGAATCCACAGAAACTAAGCTAATGTCTTTACAAATACAAACTTTAGGCAGAGGTAGAAGCCGAGGTTTCTATCGAGGACAATTCAGAGGCAGGGGATGTGGTCATGGGATGGGCCGAGGAGAATTTCAGTCCCAAAATAATCACAGTTGTTATTATTGTGGCCAACCAGGACACTGGAAGGCTCAATGTCCTCACCGGCCTCGCCAGCCGGAGATGACATTTAACCAGCCACCACCTCCTCTCACTCAATTTTCTGTCTCAAACCTAGAAGCCTCCTGTTAGAACAGCCTGAGGAACAATAACATCATCACAGCCCCGCTTCTCTCACTTAATCAAGAGGGTCCCTTTGTTTCCTGTTTAATAAGTGGTACTCTTACAAAATGTTTAGTAGATACCAGCACAAGTCGCTCTACTCTCCCAGCTGAAGAATTTTCTACAGCCCCCCTCTCCTCTGCTGTTGTAAACGCTGTAGGAATTTCTAATCGCCTGTTTCCCAACCTGTTTCCTTCCCAACACTTACGTGTTTCTCTCAGCCCTGTTTCTGATCAACATGCTTTTTTCCTCAGTCCTTGTTCTCCTGTTAATTTGTTAGGCAGAGATTTGCTTTGTAAACTCAGCTGTACTATTTATTGTTCTCCTAATGGTGTTTATTTGGATGTTCCCTGTGTTAATGAAATGGCTGTACTTGCTACCTTAGCTAGCTTACCTCCTAAGCCTGAGTCCCCTAATCTTTCTATGTTACAAGAGGAAATCATAAAGGCTGTCCCTCCATTTCTCTCATCCCAACATGCTAATGAAGAAGGGCAAATTCATACTGCCCAGCCTGTAAAAATTAGATTAAACCCAGCTAAGCCATTACCTAAAGTTGCTCAATACCCTTTACGCCCAGAAGCTGAAGAAGGGATACGCCCTTTTATAACAGCTCTTTTGAAGCAAGGTATCATTGCCCCGACTAAGAGTCCTTGTAATACACCTATTCTTCCTGTAAAGAAACCTAGAAAGAATACCTATTGCTTTATACAAGACCTCCATGCAGTAAATTCTGCAGTTTTACCTACTTTTCCTGTTGTACCAAATCCAGCCACTGTCTTGTCCTGTATTCCTCCTAATGCCTGTTATTTTACTGTTGTTGACTTGTGTTCTGCATTTTTTTCTATCCCTATACACCCTGATAGCCGGTTTCTCTTTGCATTTACCTATCAGGGACTTCAGTATACCTAAACTCAATTGCCCTAAGGCTATACTGAATCCCCTTCTCTTTTTTCTCAAATTCTGAAGAAGGATTTAGATGACATAATATCTAAAGAAAAGCTACAACTTTGTCTTGCTCGTGTTCACTATTTGGATCATGATATTTCTGCTGGAGAACGACTGCTTTCTTCTTCCAGGATAGAAGCTATTCTTAAAATCCCTAGACCAACTACTGTGTCCCAAATGCGTACTTTCCTAGGCATGGCTGGCTACTGCCACCAGCAGATACTTGGCTATGCCTCTATAGTCAACCCCCTGCAAAACCTGACTCTTGTTAAGACCTCTGAGCCTTTGCCCTGGGCTTCAGAAGCTGAAGCCGCTTTTGCCTCTATTAAAGAAGTTCTGTCGCAAGCTCCTGCCCTAGGCCTTCCTGATTATACTAAACCCTTTATTCTTTTTTGTCATGAAAAAGATGGATTTGCACTTGCTGTGCTCACTCAAGCACATGGAGACAAGCACCGTCCTATTGTTCGTTATAGCTCTGCTCTTAACCCAGTTGCAGCCGGACTTCCTCCACGTCTTCGTGCTGTAGCTGCAGCTGCTATTACTGTTGAACTGTCCTGTACCCTTGTATTAGGTTCTCCCCTTACTGTTGCTATCCCACTCGCTGTAGCAGCCCTTTTTACTAAAAACCAAAACTCAACACCTTTCAAATGCTAGATTGACTAACTATGACGTTTTGCTTCTTTCTGCTGAAAATTTTACACTAACTAGATGCCCTGTTTTAAACCCTGCCTCCCTGTTGCCTACTCCTTCAGGTGATGAACCCCACGATTGTATTGCTGTTACTGCCCACCTAACAATGCCCCACACTGATCTAAAGGACACCCCCTCCAAAACCCAAATCTAGTATTTTATGTTGATGG
>NW_005842445.1:208524-246684 GCF_000455745.1 Alligator sinensis
AAAGAAACTCAAAAGGTTCTCTTGTTGCAGGATATGCAGTATGTTCCCAATATGATGTTACAGAAAGCCATCACTTGCCCAATGTGTATTCAGCTCAAGTTGCTGAGCTTGTGGCCCTTACCAGGGCTTGCACCCTAGCCTCTGGTACCTCTGTTAATATTTACACTGATTCTCGCTATGCCTTTGGTATTGTACATGATTATGGTCAACTTTGAAAGCAAAGAGGCTTCCTCATGTCAGCAGGTACCAAAATTAGTAATGGTCCATATTTAAGTGCCTTGTTAAATGCTTTACAGTTACCTTCTGCTGTTGCTATTATTAGATGCCAAGCTCACCAGAAACCTTATGATGATGTTACACGTAAGAATGCGCTGGCAGACTCCGCTGCCAAAGCTATGGCTATTTCCACTCCTCAGGCTACACTTGTGTTTTTGTCTGTCTCGACTAACCAGTCTCCATTGGCAAGTCTTCATGACGTTACCCTCCTCCAAGATCAGGCTCCAGAATCAGAAAAATATATGTGGAGACTGGCTGGATGTTTGTTACACCCTAACCATTTGTGGCACTCCCCGGACAGCCGCCTGGTTGCCCCAATGGTCCTTCTTCCCTATCTTGCTCGCATACACCACGGCATAGCACACATGAGCAAAAGGGGGATAATAGAAGCTGTAAAGCTTAATTGGTTTGCTCCAATTTTTTCATCTGTGACTCAACAATACTGTTATACCTGCCCTATTTGTCAAGCTCATAATGTGAGAAAACCTGTAAAAAAAAAAAAAAAAAAAGCAGTACATCCCCCACCTTGGGGCCCTTTTGTAAATTTACAAATAGATTTTATTCAAATGTAGAAATGTTGTTCTTATGAATATGTTCTTGTTATTGTATGTATGTTCTCTGGATGGGTAGAAGCCTACCCATGTGCAAAAGCTGATACCATCACTGTGAGCAAAAAGTTGCTCAGAGACTTTATTCCAAGGTTTGGTATTCCTTTATCTATAAACTCTGATAGAGGAACTCATTTTACTGGGCAGATAATGAAAGAAGTCCGCAAAGTCCTGCAAATCCAGCAGAATTTTCATTGCCCGTACCATCCACAGGCCTCGGGCCAAGTGGAACGCCAAAATGGCATTTAAAAAAAAAAATAACTGGCCAAAATTTGTGCTGAGACTCACTTGAAATGGCCAGATGCACTTCCCTCATACACATATGAGTATGAGATCTACTGTCAATTGAAAGACCAGACTTAGCCCACATAAAATCCTAATGGAAAGACCCATGAGGCTCCCTGCCTCACCACCTGTTGCCTCCCACTTTTGCGATATACATTTACTTGATGATACTATTCTAAACTACTGTACAGCATTAATGAAGTGTGTTAAGGCTTTTCATTCACAGGTACAAGTAACTCTCCCCAAGGAACCAGATGAGCCATGTCATTCCATCCTGCCTGGTGACTGGGTCCGTGTAAAAGTTCATCAATGGAAGTCATCGCTGGAACCCCGCTGGAAAGGCCCATTCCAGGTACTCCTGACAACCAACACTGCAATAAAGTGTCAAGGACTCCAAACGTACATCCACGCTTCACACACTAAGAAAACATCAGCCCCCTTAGACTTAGAGTCTCCTCCATATCAACCTTGTAATCAGCCTCCACAGACTGGTAGTGAGCCTAGCGCCTGCCAACAGGAGAGCTCAAGACCAGTAGTGAGCCAAGAGGCTACTGGCGAAGAGGATTTGCCACTACAGAGCGAAGAGGATTTACCACTACAGAACGAAGAAAATGTACCCCAATAACACCACTATGCCCTTCGGGAAAGGAGAAAGGCCTCTACCTAGTTCCTAGTTCCCGAGGTGGGGTTGGTTAATCATGACTTGGGTACTTCTCAGTCTTTCCTTTTGGATCATCTTATATGAACTTAAAGACTCACCAGCTAAGAAACTTTGTAAATCAGACTAGACTTCAAAACAGGTCAAAAGGATCACTCCCACACCGGCATGCTCACCAAAATGCTTTTCTTCAACTCTCTTATCAATATGCAAAGGATTTAAATGTTTCTAAATGTTGGGTATGTTCCTACTTGCCTCCTAGTAATTTTTATGGTGCCCATAATTGCTTTATCCCTTAAGTAGACCGACTTTTGTGATATGTATGACCCACAGCACAGCAATAGTGAGTGCCAAGGATTTTGGTCAAATCAGACCTTTTCCCAACGTTTTCCTCCCTCTTCTGATCCTGCTCCATTTCCACGTATCCAGTTAGCCAGAAAAGTTCCCGGACTTTTGTGTTATAAATATAAAGGTACCAAATGGATAGGAACTAGTACCTGTAATTATACTATTGATTGTTCTTCAATGAACAATAATGTGTGCCTTGAAACTAAAGGAAATCACTGAAGAAGAACGAATTGGTGCTATAACGTTTCCGATGTATGGTGTGGCCAGGACCATTAAAGAAATAAGATTGTTAGCTAATATATTAGAACAAGTAAGTTATGATACTGCAGATTCTTTAGACCAACTGTCCCGAGAGATGATAGCGCTGCGAACCATGGTTTTGCAAAATCGTGTGGCTCTAGACTTCACTTTAGCCAGTAAAGGAGGAGTCTGTGCTTTAATAGGTAAATAATGTTGTACTTATATTCCCAATAACTCAGAAGAAATTCAGGATTTGACTTCACATATTCTGAAAGAAACAGCCAAATTGCACGATTCAGACAGTTGGAATTTAAGTTCTTGGTTCAGCTCAATTTTTAGTTCCTTAAGCTCTACAGTTATTCATGGTCTGTTATTACTGTTTGTTATTTTTTTTAGAGTATACCTAGTACTTATGCTAATACGATGCTGCTTAAGTTGTGCTGCTAAGCAAATGCAAAATAACGTGTTAACCTCTGAGCAAAGAAACAAAGTGTATAATATGTATGTTAAATTAACGGAAGGTAAAGAGACAGAAAAATTAAAAGTTAAAAGGCTCATGGCTATTAATATCTAATATGTTGGGACAAAAAGGCCCAAAAGGGGGGAATGTAGAAATAAGTTTAACCAGGCCTCTTACTTGACTAAGAAGAGAGAGAAAGAAAAGAGAAAAAGATGCTGATGCTAAGTGTTTTAAAATGTTCTAAGATAAGGAAAAACACTCATGCCTTGTTTTGTTTGTGTGCAGATGTTAACCTCCTCCTTTCCAGGAACAAAAAAACCCCACAACACTGGTAGCTGTTCCCAAAACGCAACATGTTTGCTGAAAAAGTAAACTGCTTACGTGTGACAAATGAACGATCAACATCTTTCTGTTTCTCTCAAGGTTGCTTTGTGTGAACCCTGTATCTTTTTTTGCTGTCTAAAGTATAAATACTTGTAAACTTGTAAACTTGTAGAGGTCAGAGTTCCTTTGAGAATCCTCCTTGTGATCACTTGGATAGCTTTAAATAAACCTAGTTGGCTCTGCCAATTCTAATACAACCACAACACGAAGTTTGATTTCTCCCACACTCCTAAAGAAGCTACCTCTGGAAGCATAGGAAACAATTAATGCCTACATCTCTCAGAAGCCCTAGGTACCCAACTTTTACTTATTACCCAAGATCAATAAACCTGGTAACCCAGAACATCCCACTGTCTCTGACACTGTCATGGAGATTCTGGCTACACTGACTCAAACCTTTTCCCACATGCCATAGGAGCTGGCAGCAATTTGGCAGATACCACAGATTTCCTAACATATCTGCTTCCGTTGGCAAACTTCCAGCTACCACCATATTACCTACCATGGATGTCACATCTCTGTACATCAACATCCCCCATGAGGACAGATTACAAGCCATAAAGAACATTACCCCAGCGAGGAGACAATGTCTGTTTCCATCACAGTCTCGCACTCTGTCCTTTCACACCTGCATTTCAGACCTGGGGACTCCCTATAATGAATCGTTGCCAAGACCTCACAGTTGAGAATGATTGTCTTTCATGACTGATTTATCCGTGGGTCCAAAGATGGCTGATGAAGGCAATCTGGGATTACAGACTCTGTTGCAACTTGCGCATGTGTTTCTGAGTGGGGTGGGAGGCTCTGTGTTCTTGATTTCATCCATGACACTGTTTCTGCTGCTTCTGCTTTTCTGCCTCCTGTTTTTGTCATAAGGTTTCAAAGTACTGAGATCTTTGCAGAAGACTTCCTCCATGGGGCAGGCCTGGGTGATAGTCTCCCATGAGATGATGTTGATGTTGGCCTTAAAGTCATCCCTGAAGAGCTTTCTCTTCCCTCCTCTTGAGCGTACACCTTGACTGAGCTGGGAGAATAAAACTTGCTTTGGAAGTCTGGAGTCAGACATTCAAATCATGTGACCAGACCAGTGAGGTTCATCTAGGATGATCATTGCCTCAGTGCTCATGGCGTTTGCTTGTAAGAGGTTGCTAATGTTTGTGTGTCTGTCTTACCACTGTATTTGAAGGATCTTCTGCAGGCAATGTTTTTGGTACTTCTCCAGCAACTTGAGTTGTCTCCTATACATTCTCCATCTCTCAGTTCTGTACAATAAGCTGAGGATCACAACTGTTTGATAAACCATGAGCTAGCTTTTGGATCTGATGTCATGATCTTTGAACACTCATTTCCTCAGGTGTCCAAGGGCTGCACTTGCACTTTTAAGCAATCTTGGATTTTTTTCATCCCTGACAGCCTTCTGGGATCAATGGCTTCTGAGCTATGGGAAGTATTCAGTGTTCTTCAGAGTCTCGCTGTAAATCTGATATACCAGAGCTGGGGACTGCTCATGAAGAGCTTGTTGGTGGAGGACCTTAGTCTTCTGAATATTAAGTGTCAGTCCCATTTTCTTGTATTCCTCAGTAAAGACGGCAATGATTGCCTGAAGCTCTGCTTCCAAGTCAGCACAAACTACACCATCACCAGCATACTGAAGCTTGATCATTAGGAGTCTATAAAACTTGTGAAGACAGCCCACTGATTTTGCAGGCAGATCCCGGGGCTGATTGCCACTTTCACAGGTGGACTCCACAATTTTGGCAAGCTCACTGCAAAAAAATCCAAAACAAAACCCAAAACAAAACAAAAGACTTACTAGCACGCAGAGAAAAGGCCAAGAATCCCTGCTGTCTTGGAGCATGGGAGGGAGACGGAGAGGAGAGAACAAGGGACAGGCAGGAGGGAGGATCAGACAGGGCAGAGAGGCAGGGAAAGTCATGGAGGGCAAAGTGGGGCTCATCACAGGGAGTTGTGGAGGAGCCAGGAAACCAGGGACACAGTGGGAGTATAGCCCAGGGTGGAGGGAATTTTAAAGCACTTTTAAACAGGGAGTGCCCTCCTGGTTTAAAAGTGCCCTGCTTTAAGCAGGGAGGCCTCCCAGAGGTTTTTCCTTGAGCCGCAACACAGGCTGAGGAATGACATCAAGCTGCTGTGGGTCCCTCAGTCCCACTTGTCTCTTGGCTAAGCCAGGATGCAAAGGGCTCAGGCCTCCTCCTTGAATGTCTTAGATTTCATGGACATTAGGGCTGGAAGGGACCTTGCAAGATCATTGGGTCCAGCCCCCTGCCCATGGGGCAGGAAGTCAGCTGGAGTCAGATCACCCCAGCAAGATAAGCATCCAAGCATTTCTTAAAGGTATCCAGAGTAGGTGCTTGCACCACTTTTGTGGGGAGTCTATCCCAGACACTGGAGACTCAGATGGTGAAAAAGTTTTTCCTTATGTCCAGTCTAAATCAGTCTTCCAGTAGTTTGTGACTGTTAGACCTTGTCTTCCCTTGAGATGCCCTGGTGAACAGATGCTTTCCCAGTTCCTGATGCACACCCCTTATATAATTATAGGCTGCCACCAAGTCACCCCTGAGCCTTCACTTCTCCAGGCTGAACAGTCCCATGCCTCTCAGCCTCTCCTCATAAGGCCTATTCTCTTGACCTCTGATCAGGGATGTGGCTCTCCTCTGGACTCTCTCAGCTTCTCCACATTCTTTCTAAAGTATGGAGCCCAGAATTGGACGCAGTACTCCAGCTGCGGCCTCACCAAGGCTGAGTAAAGTGGAAGGGTGATTCTTGCATCTTACTTGAGATACATCAGTATATGCAAGCCAAATTTTTATTTCCTTTGCTGACTGTGGCATTGCAGTGGTAGCTCATGTTCATCTTGTGGTCAGTCATGACCCCAAGTGTCTTCCGGTCATGGTGCTAGAGAGTGTAGCACCGCTGAGCCTATAAGTATGATGTGGGTTTTTTCCTCTGAGGTGGAGCACCTTGAATTTTTCTGTGTTGAATGTCATCAGGTTTTGATCCGCCCACCTTGCAAGCCATTTCGACTTGAATTGCCAGCCTGTCCTCTAACATGACCGCACTTCCCCATAATTTGTTGCTGTCTGCAAACTTAGCCAGTCCACTTCTGACACCTGAGTCCAGATCCTTTATGAATAAATTAAAGAGTACAGATCCAAGTACTGAGCCCTGGGGAATGTCTCTGGTCACCATGTGCCATGTTAACTCAGTTCCGTCACCTATAACTCTTTGGGTGCGACCGCAGAGCCAGTTACACACCCATCGGACCATGAAGTTGTCAAGGCTGCAGTTCCCCAATTTTACCATGAGGACATCATGGGAGATAAAGTCAAAGGCTTTTTTTAAATTAATATGTGCTCAGACAATCCTAGGATATAGAAAACTCTCCAACATATGGAGCAGTGATTCTCAGTTATTTAAGACTCCCCAAGAGAAGACTCTTTGGCTTTCTGCCACTGCTTTGGAGGAACCACAGTTGGAGAAGGGGATATAACCACAAGAGAGCTCCCTGCACAAGGCGGACCTGAGAGGAGAAGAGCTCCAGGGCCTGGAGAGACACCCAGAAGAGAGGAGACTCTCAACAACTCAGACTGGCCACAGCTGGCAGCGGCAGCATGCTATCATCCCACATGCAGGTCCAGTTTCCCGCACCCCATGGGAGGAGTCTGGCACAGCCCTGCAGTCTGCCAGGGTGGCACAGGCCCTTGGATCTGCACACAGGATGACAGCATGCTGCCAGTGCCGACTTGGACCAACACCAGCACCTGAGTCTACCCAGTGCAGCCCGCAGCGAATATTGGGAAAAACCCAGTGCTGGTGCTGGCCCAGCCAGCAGCAGCAGCATGCTGTCACCCCACGTGCACCCCACATAAAGAGTCTGAAGGAGATATGTGTGCGGGATGACAGCAGGTTCCCGTTGCCGGCAAGTGATACGAGTTTTGCTTGTCAGCAGTTTCAGGTGCACTTTCCAAGAAACCCCTGCACCTCTCTCCTTTAAACTTGGGAGTCTTCATGCCCACGGCATAGGCTACCATCTCTGCAATTTACATTTGAATCAGGCATGAAACGATTAAGTTACAGGCATTTTCATGATTCCCCATTATAGCCTATGGCCTCAATGTTGAAACACAGCGGAACAGTTTTGGTTAAACGAAACAGAAGGGTGTTTCAAAATGAAATGATGAAACAAAACACTGTCCCTTCGAAGCGGTGACATGGAAGTCGAAAACAATCAGTGCTGTTTTGCACAGCCCTAATAGAGGTGCATCTTTAATGTAAATTAAATTAGGCTAATGGACATTAATTTGTTGCATGTAGATGTGCCTATTAGGCCTGTGCAAAGCGGCTAGTATTCACTTTGGATTTGGATGTGGCCAATTCGGGGGACAGTGATTCAATTTGGTGATTCAAATCACTGTTGCAAATTGATTCGCCCGGATCTGTTTCAGAGATTCAGCTGCTGCCAAATGTCTGAATCTCCAAATCACCCAGGCCCACCCCCCACCCGCATTCTAGCCCTGGCAATGGCTGCCCTGCCCACCCCAGCTCCCGGCACTTTGAAAAAGAATCCCCAACTTACCGGGTGCTGCCAGGTGGTGGGGGAAATCCCCGCTGCCCCCCACTACCTCCCAAAGCTCCAAGGCCACTGCAGGAGCTGGTGAGTCCTGGGGTTTTTCTCAGTTATGCTTTTTCTTAAAGGGTCAGAGCTCGGGTGGGCAGGGCAGCCATGTAGGGGGCTGTGGAAGTGGGCAGGAGGTGAGGGCCTCATGCAGAGCCCCCCATACAGCATGGGGCTGTGGGGGGCAGCAGGGATTGCCAACCCCACCCAGCAGCATCCAGTGAGTGGAGCTTTTTTTTCAAAGCACCAGGAGCTGGGGCAGGTAAGGCAGCCATGGGGGGGGGCAGACAGGGGATGGGGCCTGGCGGGGTCCCACCGTGGTCCCCTCCCTCCTCCTTCAGCCCTCCCTCCCCTGCCCCCTACTTACGAGCATGGAGTCTAGCTCCAGCTCCCTGCTGCAGTGGGTGGGGACTGTCCAAATTATCGAAACTCTTTAAATCTTTTCTGAAGATTCAGAGAGGTTCAAATCAATTCAGACCTTTTAATTGGTCCCCTGATTTGATTTGGATTTGGAGATTTGGCCACTGAATTGGGCCGAATCTCCTCCAAATCAAATGTGCACACGAAGCTTTGCACAGGCCTAGTGCCTATGGTACAAAGAATGCCCTGTCATGGTCTTTTTGTAGTCTTTCCAATACAAGAATTGCTCTATTGTTTTTTGGTACTCGATAAAAAATTGAAAGCGAAGAGCTGGTATTTTCTGAGGGGTACTTTGAATCTAAAAGACTTGAGAATCACTTCTCCATAGGTTGAAGAATTGTCTGTATCCGAGGATTGTCTGACCATATATTAGCCAGCTGCTTCCCTGCCACTGAAATTCCCCCATGTCCTCTGCTTTTACCCATGGCATGTTGCCATCTTAGTGTTTCTATTATTGCACCTTGCTGTATTGTGTTTGAAGATATAGAGTGGAAATTATGAGGAATCTTTGGATAAAAGGTTACTGGAAAATGTAGTGCACTAGACGTGATAATGAAGGAGCCATTCTGGTTCAGGTCTTTGACTATTCCTGGTTCTAGGGAAGTCTGAAGTGCACCACAAACCTGTGACCTGCACCAGATACTGGAACTCAGCACTTGGTTCCATTTCAGAAGATCCAAAGAGGACACTCGGGAGGGAGGCTCTACAGCCTGGAGTGAAGTGAGAGTAACAAGGATTCAGGAATGTATTAATTACCAGGGCCGAAGAAGAGTCCTTCATTCTTTCTGCCACCGGTACCGCATATGTTGGAGGCTGGAGGGTGGAGAGGACAAGTGAAAGATGCTCACACATCCCTAAAATCTCCATCCTCCTTTCTTTGCACCCAATAGCTTCATGGGTCTGCCACGCTGCCAGGGAATTCTCCCTGTGATTGGCGGTTGAGGGCTCTGATGTCACAGTGGCCACGAGCAGATGTCAGTTGCCCTGGGATGCTGAGTCACAAAGCCCCAGAACAGAGCTACCAGGGACACGGCCACCAAAACCTGCCAGTCTGGTTGGGGCCTGATCGCAGGTGGATCTCCCTCTACCTGAGCCTGGTGTCTTTGAGGAGAAAACCAAAGTGTGAGTAGGAGGGAGGAAGATGGAGCTTCTTCAGGGGTGCCTTCACCTGCTGCTTTGTCTAGAAGAAGAGGAGGTAGGTCCTGGGTTGGCCTGAGATTGGAGAATGGTGGAGAAGGGGAGAGAAGGAGGAGGTGGGGAATCTGCTTCAACTGCCTGATGACATACCAGGAGTGCTGGGCTCAGGAAATCCAAGGCATGCACTAGTCTCCCAGAATCAGACTTAACCTCCATCCATGTGTCATAAGTCAGAGGCAAGCATATCTCACTCGCTACATGTTAGCCTACACCCAACCATCCCTTCAACCATCTATCCACCAATCTCCACCCCTCCTAATCTCTCCTGCACCTTCCTAGTTCAGCTCCTCCCTGTCCATATTTATGCCACATCCTTCCATCTGTCCATCCCATCCTATCACGTGCCTGACTCCATCTCATCTAGTATCTTGGTATCTCCCTAATCTCTAAATTAGCCTCCCCTCTCAGCACGAGCCTCCCTTGGATGTTAAAATCTGCACAGCTGAATGGTGGAGTTTTTGTCCATCTCCTCTACTGGTCATCTTGGCAGAAGCAAGAGAACATTTCCTTTTAGAGGCTGTTGATACTCAGGGAACATGATCCGTTAACTCTTTCAGCCAGAACAAGTCAGAGATCTCCATGAATTTTCATTTTTTGTCCCACCTATGTAATCCCTACTTGACACCTGTCCTGAAGCAGTGCAAGGTGCTCTGGCGTCTAAACCTGTGCATGAAAACAGTGGCTTGGCTCTTATAGGTGAAGCTCTAGCTGATCTCTTTGCTATCTTCACAGCGCTGTGGAGTGTGCTGTGTAGTTCACCTTTTAAAGAACATGGCCTCTGGGGAGAAATAGGTTTGGGAAAAACATTATCATGCGAAATCATGTTTTTTTCTCCTGAGGTGGAACACCTTGCATTTCTCTGTGTTGCATGTCATCAGGAACCATGCGGTTGCTTCACACCCCTACCGATCACAGGCACTCCAGGAAATTCCCAGAGCTGCCATCCTTACAGCTTTGACTGAGACCTGATCTACCATCACTTCTATGCCAGGTCTCTTACTCACCCTAGACAGGCATTTGGAAGAAAGGAAATACATTTCCCTGGGGTCTCTCTCAAGCCTAAACAAGCTGAAGATGCACTCACTGTCTCCTTCATGCTCACCCATGCTGTCAGTCCCAGGCACGCAGCCTCTCCAGGGTATTATGCTCCATTCACTGGGGTCTCTCTCAGGCTCTTATCTATGTTGTCACAGCACCTCCTGGGACCATTTAGCTTCTGCCAGCCATGACTTGCTAAGCAGCTCAAGCTCTCAATGAGAGCCCCTGCCGCTGGGGACAGGAGACATTAGTAGTGCCTGTTGCACCCAGCCAATAGGGGCTTAGGGCTGATCTGGGTGCTCAGTGAGTGAAAGATACCTTATGTGGAGGAGACGAATTACTCATGCTTTGGAGGGCTGGCCTGGGGCATGGTGAAAGTACTTGTCCAGGATTCTCACACCCCCTCCCCCACAAGAGAGCTGTCTGGGTTACACACCACCTTGCTAGGCCCCTTGTTATCAGATTTGCCAGTCACTTTGGGGTGTCCTCATTTGTTAGGGGTACATTTCTGGGGTCTCTGTAATTCTATCAATGTGCTGCTTGTGTTACTTGTGTTTCTATACGGAGCTGTATCTCTCCCTTCTGCAAGTCCTCACCCCCAGTGGAGCTATCTTGCAGGACTCAGTTTCAATGGGGCTGGGTTCCTCCAACCACCAAATCAGTCAAACATATATATGCACATACACACACAGATTAACACGGCACGCCTGAGCCAGGCCAGGTTATTCAGCATTGACAGGCTAACACTTTCATATGCCTTGAACTCGGTTCATCAGGGCAGCAATAAAATGCAGTCAGACACAAGCGCACAGGTTAACACAGCACATTTGAGTCAGGCTGAGTTATTCAGCATTGACAGGCTGACACCCTCAAGTGCCTTGAACTCAGTTCATCCCTTAAAAGCAGGACAATAATAAATGAAGTTAGACCCACATCCACGCGCACTAACAGACTACAGGAGTGAAGCAACTCCCCTCATCTCATTTACATCAGAGATGGAACCGATGACAAGTCCTTTCCATGGGAGATGGGGCAAGGAAGCACCTTCATTAGCATTCAGGATGGAGAACAGAGATTGCACGGCAAGGAGCGCACTGAATTCTGGGACCAGAAAAGCAGGGGAGCACTGCATGATGGGAAATCTCTTCTCTGAATGCTAATCAATCCATGTGTGCACACACCCAGCT
This sequence comes from Alligator sinensis, assembly GCF_000455745.1. Lineage (NCBI taxonomy): Eukaryota > Metazoa > Chordata > Crocodylia > Alligatoridae > Alligator > Alligator sinensis. Next base: position 220,259 of record NW_005842445.1, read on the forward strand.
TAGCATTTATCAGACCAATTCCAGTAATGACTCTTTTATTGGTACTCAAAACACTGAATGTACCTGTCTGCATTGTGAGCTCCCCCAGAGTAATGGCAGCCAGAGTCAGGAGAGATCAGTTCCTATTATCCAGCATATGAGCCATCGTTTACCCATAAACAAACCTGGTGCTCTCCCTTGAGCCATCGTTAGTTCTCTACAAGACCCCCTACCCACGTTCAAATTTCTGTCCTGGTGCTTGGATCCAAAAGGATCGGAGTTGCTTCACTCCTATCATCCTTATCTGGGGGGGTTTAGGTGCATCTCCCACTGCATCTTCAGTGTCTTTTGTAAGTCCATCCTCTAATCACTTCTTGTTTGGGGCAGGCAGGGGTGGGGGAGGCTGAGTCTTTTGCGAGTCAGGCAGGCTGCGTACTGTGCCAGGTTTCCCCCAAAACACGGAGCTGACAAGTACCACCTGGCCATCTTGGAACCCCCAAAACTGTATCCATGCTCCAAACCGCAGGCTTGGACCATCCTGCCAGTACCTGCTTATTCCGGTTCCCAATTACTCCTGTACTTTCTTGCACATCTGGACATCCTGACCTGGGTCAACCCCTTGCCTTAATCACGGCCTCATCTCACTTTGCCGCTTGCTATCCTGTCCAAGGACTGATGCTCGGCTTTGACCTTGGTTTCCACTTTTCTAAATCCCTGACCAAGCTCCATCCTCTCAGCCTGATGGCCTGTGTCCTGGACACCCTTTACAACAGGAAGTGCTGGCTGCTGCTTTGAGAGGGGTTCCTTCTGAAAAGAGTGTGCACAGAGAAGGGACCTGTACTGGTTCAGTGACCACAAAGTGGTGGGCTTGGGGGGCTGCTGTCCAGACCAGGTGGTGGTGACAATGGTAAAGCAGATGGACACAAGCATGTGCAAGCCAGGTGCTCCTCTGAGCCAAGCTCTGTTTTAGGAAATAACCAGACCTGCATGTCAGACCCTTCAGACAGGATCTTTTATGGACTGGAATAGACTTCCACTTCCATGGCCCTCCAGTGACATCTGTGCGCCTCATTCCCTTGGCTTCCCCTCATAACCCATGCCCTGAAGCCCATGGGGTGGCCTGGAGAATAAAGAACTGCTAATGAGAGGACTCAGACTCCTGCAGTGCCAAGCAGGATCCATGGGACACCCAGCTTCTCACCCCTTACAAAGAGCTACAGGGCTTGAAAGGCCTGAATTCATATCTGGATCCCAAATGTAACCATCCTTTTCATGTCACCTAGGCCCAGAATTTTGACTTGATCTTCTCAGAGTATCTTCTTCAGCTAAGCATAGAGTCACCAGGAGGGGGACCAACGGTGTCCTGGGACAATGTGTACCTGGCATTCAACCCCACTCAATGCGAGGACAGACTCTTTTACCTGTCCTCCACATGAATGGCACAGCAGGAAATCCCTCTGCCCCATACAGCTGTTGCACACCACACAGGATCAAATGATCCCCCTGCTCAGGAGATCTCATCACTGATGTTTTCTCAGTAATATACATTTCCCCAGGCCCAGTGCAGAGACTACACAAGTTGCACAGGAGACCTGGTCATTGAATTTCCCCAGGCCCAAGGTGGAGACCATGATGACACAGGCTAGAGGCCATTGCCAGAAACAAGTTCCCTCATCCCCTTTCCAATGGCACTCCTGACACAGGGACACCCCACAGGTCCCTTTAAAGCATGGAGCACTTCCTTCTCCCATCAGACCCACCAAGGCACGCACACCCATTCCTGACTGTCTCACCCCCACTACTCATGTAGTGGACATTGAGTCTCCCCATGGGGCCTCTAAAAAGCCCAGTCTTCAGGGCTCCTGCAGTTTGTCAGGGCCACACTCTTTGTGGTACACAACTGGAGGCATCACTGCTTGGGCAGGGCAGTCACTCGGGATTGTAGATGATTTCCATGGGCCTGTGATGTCCCAATACAGCCTTACAGGCTACTGGCTGCTGCTCACATGGTTGCTAACAAACCACAAACCCATCACAGAGCTTAGAAGATAAGATGTGGGGACATGGTCGAAGCAGAAGGCCCCAGGCTGATAGTCCCAATATCCCTGCTGATCTCCGTGAAAATGGGAGCACAAGAACCAGGGCTGGGGGGCCGGAACTGTGGGTTGTGAGGGGCACGAGAGATGTGTGGGGTGACTGTGGGTTGGGTGTGCAGGGCACTGGCAGCGCCAGGGAGCTGTGGGTTGGGCGTGAGGGACACGGGAGATGGGCGGGGTGACTGTGGGTTGGGTGTGCAGGGCACTGGCAGTGCCAGGGAGCTGTGGGTTGGGAGTGAGGGACACGGGAGATGGGCAGGGTGACTGTGGGTTGGGTGTGCAGGCCACTGGCAGCGCCAGGGAGCTGTGGGTTGGGCGTGAGGGACACGGGAGATGGGCGGGGTGACTGTGGGTTGGGTGGGCAGGGCACTGGCAGTGCCAGGGGGCTGTGGGTTGGAAGTGAGGGGCACCAGCAGGGCTGAGGGGCAGAGCTCTGTGAGTGAGGAGTGAGGGGCACCAGCACAGCTGTGGGGAGAGGCTGCGGGTGCAGAATGAGGGACACAGGCAGCGCTGGGGGAGCAGGGGCTGCAGGTTGAGAGTGAGGGCTGGGGGCAGGGGCTCTGGGTCAGGAGTGAGAAGCACAGGGAATGGGACCGTTGACTGTGGGCTGGGTGTGCAGGGCACTGGCCACACCAGGAGGCTGCGGGTCAGGTGTGCAGGGCACCAGCAAGGGGTGGGGGGCGGGGTACTGCTGTTTGGGAGGGAGGGGCAGCAGCAGGGCTCGGGGGTGTGGCTTGTCAGTGAGGAGCTTGTCTGCTCCCACCTCCCTGCCCAATTGCCCCAACCCCAGCCAATGAGCACAGCTTCTCAGCCGAACTGATCCAGGTGCGGCTCCTGCTCTTCCTCCCCCTGCCTCTGCTGCACCTCTCCAGCAGGGAGGGAAGCTGCAACCAGGCGCCTCCAGCTCCAGCAACAGTTCCCGGCCACCTTCCACCCACTCTGCACAATGAGCTATTATGCAATCACCTCTATATATGCTTTTCAAAAGAAACATAAAATAGGACAAAAACTGGTTTTTTTTAAATAAAGTATGTTATAGTAAATGTTTGATTTTTAGTATATGATTTGATTTTTAACCATAATTAATTAAAATGATATCTTCTAATAGATGGTATGTGCACAGTCCTCAACAGCTCACCAAAGCTGGTTAACTGGCCCGCCAGCTGAAATAATTGCTGACCCTCATGGCTTGCTGGTGGGATAATTTCGCTTTCCCGGCCACACGGTCCCCTCTGCTCCAGCAATCTCCCTCATCAGTGCCCACTGTGCCATCAGTCTCTGGGTCAATGCACTTATTCTTTTCCTTCTTGTTCTCTCGCCTTCTCACAAATGCAGAATCGAGTTTCCTCACATCTGCCCGTCCTAGCTGCCCCTCCTTGGACATACACACAAGGACCACGGGCATCATTTCCATGACGTGTGCTTAAGAGCACAATTCTGGAATGAAAAGTCACAGTTTACAGTTCAGGTCCATACCCCGGAGCTCAGCACACCATGATATCCTGGTTTTACTGACAGCTTGGGACACTGAGGCAACAGCATAACAGAAGGGAAGGCAGAGATGCTCAAGGCTTAATAATCCAGAGGAGATCTCCCAGTGCAGGATCCCTTTGACCTTCCAGAAATTCCTCCGGAATTAAACCTTTAGACTGGAGGTTTTTGTCCTTCCTTTCCTACAACTAGATGTTGTCCCCAGAGGTGTCTCCAGATTCCACAGTCCCATATACAATCCAGCCGACACAAGTGCAGACACTACCCATGAAACAAATTCCTGCATCATGGGGCTCTCCAGTGTATCCTACAATCGTAATCTACCAGCCTCCCCTCTTCCCACTAAACCAGGGGTGGGAAATTATTTGGGCCGGAGGGCCATACAGGGAATTTTGATGAGTCGGGTCAGCACCCACCCCTGCCCCGCCCCCTGGCAACAACTGACCAAAACTTCATATGGGGCTTTGGGCATGTGGGGAGCAGTATTTGGGAGTGGGATGAGTGCAATCAGTGACTCCCTGCACACCCTGACCTGTGAGGAGGGTGGGTGTGTGTTGGGGGGGTGAAGGTAGCGCATATGCCAGGGTAGCCTGTGCCATGTTCTCACCCATGCCTGCTGGCCCAGCCCCAGCCCCAGCCCTGGCCAGCACATAGTTTCTGGTGGGGCTGTTCCCAGTGTTACAGCAGCCAGCTGGGTGCTGCTCTGCTTCCCTCTCCTCCAGTGATGGCTCTTCCTCCCACTCTTGGCCCTGCTGCACCACTAAGCTTCAGCTGGGCAGCTCCTGCTGGAGGCGAGGGAAGCAGAACAGCCCTGGGAATAGCCCCACTGGCAGTTCTGCGTGGTGTGCAGGGCCTGGGCCATCAGGTGCGAGCGAGAGTGCAGCGCATGCTGCCCCAGCAGGAGCAGGTGGAGTTCAGCTGCATGCAGAGTGTGTGGGGGCAGCTGCGGGCTGGATCCAGTCAGTTGGCAGGCTACATCCAGCCCACGGGCCATACTGTGCCCACCCCTGCACTAATCCATCTCCAGAGCCCCCATTGTTCTAATACTGCCAACCTTTAAGGGATTTTAAATGGCTGCCCTTTCTTGTGCTGAGTTGGTCTGTCACAGGCACACGTATGGTCCTTGGCATGGACAGTTTTAGGGACAGAAAAGTGAATTTGGGGCAGTGAGTGGCTGCCATGACTGTTCCAGCTCACCGCAGCTGGCCTCATGAGCTAAGTTAGTCACTCATGAGCTCTGGTAGGTCCCAGTAAATTACTGAAGACATCTGTGACTCTCACATTTCCTGTAACACACATCAGTAGTAAAATTTGGGGTGGGTGACTGGGGCACCAGTCTTGGATGCCACCTCAGGAGGGGAGTCAGTATCTCCCCCCACCCCACTGGAGTCCATGCCCCGGCTGCAAGAGCTCTTGCAGCATCAGCTGGGGACAGACACCTCGCTGCTGCTGTAAGAGCAACAACTGAGGCAGGCAGACCATGCTGCAGTGGCAGGGGGAGGCAGCTGAAACAGCCAGGGAGTGTTGATAAGTCCTTGCCATGGGTACGACTCCTGCACACCTCTATCATCATTCTCCCAGCAGGTTTGTCCAGGGGGCAAACTGCTTCTTACGCCTCTAACACACCTGGCCTGTGTACAGCTCACAATGTTTCATAATCTTTCCTCTGGCATCCTCTGGCATCCTCTGGAGATACCTGGTTAGTGCTCTCCTGTCTAGCGTCGACTTCTGCCACTGTCAGAGACAAGGATACTGCGCTAGGTGGACCATTGGTATGATCCAGTATGGCACTTCTTATGGCGGTCCCCACTTCATGGGGACCTCATGCAATATGATCTGAGCTCAGCAGAAGGTACCTCACAGGCTGATGGACATGTATCTTATCCAAACATGCTGTCCTCAGGCGACCAGACAGTCCAATGTGTCCAGCTGCAGCCCACAAAAGAGAGGAGAGTGACACTGCCTTTCTCCTCCACCACCCTTGAGCCCTCAGGGCCAAATTTGTTTCACAAGAGGACCAGAGCTGGGCTACAGGCTTCCAAACACCTGGGGCCACTTGTGCTACTAGGGCCTGTCACTCACTGAGTTTATGAAGAAGTTCACAAATCTGTTTAATGGACCTGTCTGAGGCCCTCAGTCCCATAGTGAATCACACCCAGCGGCTTGTGTTGTATTTTGGCGCAGGGTTGTGGACACCCTGGTGAAACAGACTTACAGGTCAGGGGAGACATCTGTGCCATCAGCCCAGACCCACTTCCTTCTTTCAGAGTTGTACAGCAATCCAGTCCAGTATGGATAGTAGTGCAGATAGCTTCCACGATCTTCAAAATAGTGAAACGACTCTGTCAGTATGAACTCCTGCATGGGAACAGGATTCAATGGGAAGGAAAGTGAGATCTCTCAGGTGCAGCATGGCAGGAGTTCCCTGCGCAGTATTGCCATGGAGCTCTGTATAGAGATTATCCCTGTAGACAGCCTCGGTACTTTGCAATCTCAAACACCCTGCAAGTAACGCTCTGGCACCTGCCACACACACACACACACCCCTTAAACAAAAACATGAGATGCAGAAATACAATTAAGCCTATACCTGTATAAGCCACCCACTGATTTCTACACAATCAGAGAGGCTTCCAAGGTGTTTTACCCATTCACAGACCTCCCAGTACTCAGAACCCCACTCCTGGCATCACCTTGTCAACACTTGGCCACGGAAATCAGCCCCAAGGCCTGACTCCCAGCTGACTCAATTTACTAATCTGATTTTCACCAATATGTCAACAATAACACAGACTCACCAGTTCAGCTGTGCTTCTAATCGTGAGCAGACTGGCAAAGTGAGAACTGCAGGAGGAGTTACACTTTTCCCAAGGTCCCTTTTCAGGAGAAAAGAGGTAGGACTTCTTTGTTTTGTGACTCCACCGCACCAGACACTTCTCCTCTGGAACAACACATACTGCATCAGCTCACTGCACTACCTGATCACTCCCATGCTGGTGACATTGCCATCAGGAAGGAGGGAATTTCATGCCCACCATGTTTCTCCACTTCCATTTCTTGTGTCTCATGGGCCCTATATCTGCGGGGAGCTCCTGCCCCACATCTCAAAATGGGGATGGCCCTTTCCCCATCAGAAGTGGCAGCTGCTGCCATGCAGGGAACACCAGGTGCTGGCTTCCCCGGCTGTATGGGAAACAAGCCAGACCCGCCAGAGAGCCACCACCATCTTGGCTGAGGCCAGACTAATCCTTTCAACCCAGACTGGGCTAGGGGGCTGAGAGCTTGTCCCTAGTAGGGAACATGGGCAGAAAATCGGAGCATCAGGCCTTGACTGAGAGACTCCTGTCCCAAAGCTGGACAGAGGTGGTAATGATTGCTGTGGGAAATGGTTTTCCTCTCCTGTAAGGCTTTTCCAAAGCAAAACATTTTCCTGTCCTGAATTCAGACAAAAGGAAAAATCTTTAAAGATTTTCATTAAATCAAAAACCCCATTTATTTTGTGTTTGCATCAAAAGAACATTTCATTTGTGTAATCTGAAAGATTTGTATTTGAGTTACATTATTTTAATCCTTTTGTGGCTTTTCAGAATATTTTTGCACCTTGCGCCTGCACCTCCATAAGGATCCCTTATTCAAGGAATATTTTGAAAAAGGAAATGGCATTTTGCAGTGCCAAGACAACCCCACATTCACAATTTGGCCTGCCTTGAAAATATCTCCAAACCCACAATTTACCTTTGTCAGGAGACTGATCCTGTGGCATTTCTTGAACACTTGTGTTTGGGTCTGGGCAGGACAGCGGACATTGGATGTGGGTTTTCTTCTCTTTGCTCAGCTCCATGACTGAAACATCAGAACAGCGCAATGGCATCTGTTATGATACAGACTTCAGCAGTTTTGTAACCGTAACATTACCTGTATTGTAGTGCCACACAAGCAGCTGAACTAGTATGACTGAATGGAGCAATTGTCCAATAGAAAAGCAATGATTTTCTAAACAGTTCACCACCAGCTCCCTTCCCACCTACTTCCCCGGCTTTGCATATGGAGGTCGAACAGCTAGCCCAAGCCCCCTGGCTCCTTAAAGGTTGTCTCTTTTGAGGTATTAGAGCTAGAGCTGCACAGGCTTCCAGGATGCTCCTTGGGGCCTGTCAGGGATCTGTAGCTACTCTGGCTTCTAAGTATTGGAGACATTTCAATTCTCCAAAAAATATTTGGGTTTTGCTCTGTTGTCCAGCATGATCCAGAGCAGACTGCAACACTGATCGGGCTTGTTCTCAGCTAGTGCAATGGCAAGAGTCGCCACTAGACCCAGTCTGCAATTTAGTACCAAAATTATTTCTTAAGATAAAACAGTTTCTGCAAAACTAGCATCTTCTGTGAGGAAATTTCTGTTTCAGTTTTTTGCATCAGGAAAATCATAACACTTTGGTTTGTTGAACTGAACTGAATTGGTATCTGTCAAGGTAGTTTGGCCTTAAACCCAGAGGAGCAATGGGAAAAGAGGCTCCTCTGGAGACAAGTTATAGCATCATGGCTGTAATGGTTTCCAGGGCCATGCACAGCTCCCTTTTGATTCTGCCATGGGGCTGGAGCTCCAGGGCTTCCAAGCCCCAGTGCAGGATGCTGAGCACTTCCAGCCTTGGATTTCATGTCCTGATCAACAATGAAGAAACTCCCCAAACCACAGCTTGTTTTTGTACATTTTGAACTTGAGGCCATGGCCAACTCTGCCTGCCATGGTTTAAGAAAATCATTGTAACTGAAAATAGTGCCGAGTGCCCAGAGGAGCCATGCTGGATACCACAGACCTGCTGAGACCCTCCCCACAGAACTCCATAGTGCTCTCCAACAAACACCATTGCAGTGCTAGCCCACGGCAGAGATCTGCACCACGGCCCAAGCTCATATCTCCAAAGCAGGCACATTTTGAAGTACCAGCTCACAGGTAGGGATGTGCAGAACTGAAATTCCATTTAGAAAGTCCACCGTGTTAAGGTACATTTTCCATGTATAAAAACAACATGGATTTTTCCATATTAAATAGCACCAGGGCTCCTTTTTCTAAAAACAAGCAGCAGGGCTGCAGGCCCCATTCTCAGCTGGAGTTAATCAACCTAGCTCCAGTGTGTCCAAAAGAGTGAGGCCCATTCATATCATTTAAAGGTCTAGCTTTTAAAACAGACATGTGCAAACTTGTAGGAGATCTAGTAGCTTAAAATAGGAATAGTCAGGCATGCAGGAGAACACACACACTGCACATGATCTGTTAAAGGGGTTGAAGCCACTAATAGTGGAAACCACGATACAGCAGTGTCATCAGCACTTTCAGACCAGTGTCACTGGTCTGACCCAGCACAGGCTACACCAGTGGTTAGACTTATTCTCCACCTACACACCTAGAAGATCCCCATGGCCACCAATCAAATACAACTGCTACCATGGGGTGCATAACCCCTAATTACTTGAGCGCTTTGCCCTGAAAGGCCTTGCAGTTTAGCAACTGAACTGCTCCAAGGAAGAGGGTGGGCTGCATTGTTTCATATTATGAGGCCCCTCCCTTACATTAGTTTCTTCCACTTTGAAAAAAAAAGAAAGAAACAGAAGCCTATACAATAAATTTAGCAGAAGTTGTTGCTGTCAGATTGTTCTACATAGACCTCTGGATCCTCCCAAATCGTCTGTGCATAAAACGAAACAAAAGCTTTTCCACTTGATTCTTTTCTGTAGAGTACTTCACATCCAGAAATTTCAATTTCTGGCTTCAAATGTTTTCTTGTTTTGAAATGTTGTTCAGGTCTAAGGAGAAAAATATTGGAACATTTTTGCCTTCCGTCTTTGTGTAACAGCTGCGAAGGCTTGCTTGGCTGCAAGCTGAGTAGGTGAGCTGCGCCTAAGAACTTTGCAAGAAAGGCAGCAAAGTTTGCAGAGGGTGAAATAGCTTTTCCAAACAAAGGGTATGCTGTGCACAATGCATGCTTTTTACTGGAGGATTTGAACTGTAACCAGAGCCCCCATTGCAAACCCTGGGCTCTGATTGGCTACTATGGAGCCATAAATCTGAGGAAGGGAAAAGCAGCCGGAGAGAGAAGCTATAGGACAGCTACACCAGCCTGAAGAAAGGGACAAAGACTCAGCCCCTCCTTTCCCCCCCTCCAGGCAGAGGGACCAAAGCTGAGGCTTGGTGGGATGGAAACTTCAGGACAAAGGACAGCTTTAGTCATCCCAGGAGAAGCTGATTCCTCGCCGAGGGTAGGAACTGTGCAATCAGGAACACAGAAGGAAACTAAAGAAAAGAAGCCTGTTTCCTGCAGTGGCTGATTGGAGACTTTTTTTTTGCTGAGTTACCAAGAAAGAGCAGAGTCCACCTTCCGGGGAGCAGCAGAAGCCTCGCCTCTGCCACCTCGTGGTGGATCATAGTTAAAGCTGTATTTCCATTTCTTGTTATGGGAAGGGGAGTGTGACCAGAGGGAAATCAACCTGCATTATGAAGAGGAAACGGTTTTAAAGTGTTATAACTAGGTGAATGTAATCATTGAGGTTGTGGTGGAATTATTCATCTGTTGTTGCACTTGTAAATTCTATTCAAATTGTTCGTTTTATTATTAACTATTGATATTATATATATATATCTACAGATATATAGATATCTATAGATATATATTCTCTTAATTAATCATTTCTTTTCTGTATATAGTTGTGTATAATAAAGAAACCCATTTGTTTATTGGACTTAAAGTAAATTCTTGGGCAGTGAGAGTGAGAAACACACCTCTCCATGGGACACCTCAGTCAGCAGACCTACCTGCCTGATGGGGTTCCCAGCGCTACTGGCACCCTAAGGATCCAAAATCTGGCAAATCGCCTGGTCTAGCATGCCAGCGAGAGTTACATTTGAAATATGTTGTTTGACCTGAAAAAAAAACTTATTCCTCCCAGGATACTCAACAGTTTTTTTTTTTAAATGATATTGTTTCAGATCAATCAAACACTTTTTTTCCCATTTCCCAAGAAACTAAGGTTTTCCCCCTAGTCTAGTTGCATGCCTTGAAGAGCTGTGTTTCTGAATTATTTTGGCTTTAGACTGAGCAAAATGTCAAGTGCTGGAAGAGTGTTGCTGCATGTCTACTCAATTGTGTGTCTTAAAAACAGGGTAACACAGCAGAATAGTGCAAAATGACAGCTCTTGCTCCCTGTTTCAAATGTCTTGCTCTTTCTCTAAACTCACATTACAGCCTGGACTATAAACAGCTTCTGACCTGGCATATCCATGCCCCAAACTTGAGAGCCAAAGTCTCTTTTGTCATTCCCTAGGATTAGCTTCCTCCAGCACAAATCACTCTCTCAGCTTTCACTTGACTGAAGATTGAGAATTTTTTTGTAGGCATTGGGCAAGGAGGTGAATCTCGCCCATTGATCAGAGAGGACAGAGAAGTCTCATAGTGCGCATTTGATTTCAATGCAATCATTCTCACAGTGCGTTTGATCAGAAAAATGCAAGGGAGAATCATATTGCCCTTTTAGGCTTTTTTTTACAATTTATCACTTTGGATTCTGATTCAAGTTTGTGAAACAAATGCAATAGGCAAATGCCTCATTCTCAAATGAAGTGAAATGGGCCTTGATGTCATTGTTCCCTTCAGTATAAATGCATTCTACCAGCCTTCTTATGCTAAATTTAAATGGGTTTGATTAACTTGTAACAATGACCCAAAGTTTCTCTTCTCTCTTTTCTTCAGTAATCTGGGGGTCATTTCTGATATTGGCCCTTTGACACTTACCATGGGTCTTGTCTACATCGTAGTAAGCATTAATATAACTCAGAAAGTTTTATCTAAGTTATACGTTAAAGCTCACTAAGTACCAGAGTCTTGATCCAGTTCCTATGCAGCCCAAAGGCTGAGACCAGAAGTTAGCTAAATTTTTGGTCTAAGCCCAGGGACTAACCAGAGCCCGTGGATTGTGGGTCCCAACTCTAGGAACAAAATTAATCCTCTTATCTCTATGGAATAGTCCCGCGTTAACATATGACATGTTACATAATACTCCTCACTTGAAAAGGCCTAAATCTGCTGCATTTTGGTAACGCTTAGCATGTTTTACCCTGCTTGAATGCTCAGATGCAAGTGTTTTAAGCGTGGTTAACACACATTACAGGTGATATGTAACAACCCTCTTAGGAAAATTGCATAAATTTAGAATTTCTGAAGACCTGAAATATTTTGGTCCTAAATCTTCCCACTAAATTGCCCTGGTTTACCTCTGTGTCAGGGAATCTTCATGGGGTTTCATTACAGTTCCTATCTTTTTCAGAGTCTTTTCCCACCAAGGAACTTTTCAAATGCCTAATTGATTTGAATTCTCCAGATAATAAAAGTGGCCTGAGGACTCTGGATTACACTTTGTTTCTTTTATACCTTACTGTCATAGATGTAAAAGAAAACATTTCCTGAACTGACACTGTGCAGGGAGAAGGAGCAGAGACAGAACATCTACTTCTATTTTTGAGACATTTTATGTCACCGGCATGTCTATATCACCTGATTTCTACTTATCTAACTCCTACCACTCTGTATAAGTTTACAGAGCAGGATAGGGGGAGCTTGGGTTCCCATTACATACTTACTCTTGGCACCATAGATCCTGGCAGTGATCAGGAAAAACAGGCACAGCAACATTATCCCGAGTACCAGTGGAATGGGGGACCATGGCGGGGATGCTGGGGCAGTCTCTAGCAGAGGGAGAAGAAAGAAGAGAGAAGAGATGAGAGGGGAAGTCTTCCTACCTATGTAGTGAGGGTGGGCTGGAGAGCACTGGAGCATTTCCTGAACCTAGAAGCCAGAACGCTCCACAAAGCACAGGGCAAAACTCCTCAAGAGTGTCCCCCACTGACTGGACAGTCACTATGACTGGACAGCAAAGAAGATGTTTCAGTAGAAGTGTGTGCATGGGGCTGCTGGAGCTGGAAGACAAGCAGTTTTTGCTCCCTTCCTCAGCCGTACCTCTCAGTGGAAAACTCTCCCTGACTTAGGAGACATATTCCAGGGAGGGAGCATGTGTTCCTGTAACACAAGGTGCAGATCACCAGATGTTTATATACAACTGACCAATGCAGTGTTGGATTCAAGAGATCCCCTGTGCCTGGCCAGGACTGCGAGGCTGAGTGACCACAGCCATTTCCTTCACCTAGCAGAGCACTCTTGGAGGCACAAGGCAGAGAGCAAGCAGCACTGAGGGGAGAGCTGGGGTTTCTTGTCTCTATCACGTTCTGTCGTGACAGAGGGGAATCGCAATGGCTGAGCTCTCATCCAGGCCAAGTGCACTTGATTGCCCCACAGCCCCTCTCTGCCCCACACCATACCTGTGTGCCCAGCATGCTGAGGGATCTGTCTCTGGAGCGCTGGAGGAGTTTCCAGTCTGAGGTCTGATGAGGCGTCGTCCTGCCCATGCATTCCTAGCAGGTCCAGTGCAGCTGGTTTGGACTCAGCCAGAAGTAATTCAGGGCTGGGTTGGGCCATCAGGAGGAACTGGTGGGTCTGAGTGACTCAGGTGCAGCAGAAGGAGCAGCACAGAGCTATGATTGAGAGGGAAACAGTTACCTGTCCTGAGAGAAGTGACACAGCCACAACATGCTTCTATTGTGCACTAAGGCAATCCCAGAAAGTATTTCCAAATATTCCACAACATACAAATAAGGAGGGAGAGAGAAAGTCCCCCTGCAGTGGCAAGAGCCTGGCCACTCCCACAGGTCAGAAGAGACTGAGAAGATCTCTGAAAATATTCCCAGCTGGCTGTGACAAACACTTGACAGTTCAGTGCTTTTAAGAGTAGGGCAGTGACCTCCATAGCCAGTGCCCCCTCTGCCCCACATCTCTGAGATGAGCAGCCACTGCAGACTATAAAGCAAAGTCAGTAACCTCACCTTTAGCAGTGATCTCATTCCCTCTAAAATTCCCCACTCCCACAACACATGCATATGATCTGATACACGTGCCAGTGCCTGTCCTGTGCCCACTGTTTTGGTTTTTGAGATTACAGCTCCCTCACTGAGTGGCAGAAAGTGTAACTATCACATGGCAGTGCTGCCTCAGGCCATCCAAGGGGAAAACTCCAGCCTTTCCATGTGCACCCAGGCAGCCTCCCCTCCAGATGAACACAGTTCCTTTTACCTGTGACCTGTAACCACAACTGACCCCAGTCTCTGGGACTAAATCCTCCCCTGTCCAATGCAGGACAGCTGAATCCTGCCCACTCTAATGCTCTCTTACAGCAATGACAGCCCTGGAGCCCCATGGAAGGGATACCTGCATGTCTCCCAGGTGGTGATCAGTGGCTAGGGTTCAGGAGCAAAATGAAGAACAGTGTATCCCGAGTGAACTGTGTGAGTGTAGGCATGGTCAGGGGCTGAACCTCAGAGGTCATGAGACAGAAGGGGTTTACAGTCACCTCCTCCTCCTCAAAGAGGCCCAGCCCTCCCAGGACAGGAAGGCTGATCGCCTCTCCACTGTCCCAGCACAAACCGCACAGGAAGCCTCCACTGCTACTTTGAGATGTGCTGCTCCTACACACCATGCACAAAGCACGGAGCTGTACCAGGTGGGTGACAGCTGAGGGGTGGAGGATACTTCACAGACCTGGGCTGGGACATGGTGAGAAGTGGAGGAGCAGCACAGGCACAGTATACAGAAGCTCAGGGACGAGCAGTGGCTTCTGCAGACACTATTCCCTTGGCCTGTCTCAAGCCCCAGGCTCCGAAGCCCCAGGGAGTGGCCTGGATAAGGAGGCAAGATGCCTGGGATGTGTCCCCATCAGCACTTCTGAAGGGCTTCGATGATGGAAGGGCATGAGTATCTTTGTGGGCACTGAACCTGTGTTTGAACCAGTTACACACATGATAATTTATCAGTGACCTTTATTCTGCTACTGTAACCCTGAGTCTGAGGGACAGTTGTTCAGGAGTAGGGGGAAATGAGGCTGGAACCCAAAAGACAGGTCAGACACAGTGGGGCTAGGCTAAGGGAACCAGCAAGAGAAAAGGGGCCAAGGCTGGCAAGGCTGAGACCCCAACAAGGGTATAGAGGCCTGAGGTAATGTGCTATTGGGTTGGGGCCAAATGCCCACTGAAGTCATTGCTGTATTTCATGGTGTATAAGTTGAAGTTTGAAACTCAATTTTTAACTTAAATTTCAATATCGACTTATACACGATATCACCATTCCCTGCAAGTGGCACCAGGCTCAGCACACATGGTAGGTGGGGCCAGGCTCGGCACTTGGCTGGCTCATGGCAGACAGGGCTTCTCACAGTGGACAGGCACTGCTCAGCTGGCACAACCCCATCCCCTGCAAGCTCAGCACCACTCTCAGGGGATGGGGACAGGGCTGAGCTCGGCACTCGGCTAATGCAGCCCCATCCCCTGTGAGCAGTGCTGGGTTCACAGGGAATGGGACCATGCCAGTTGAGCGCTGAACCTAGCCCTCTCTGCTGTGAGCGACACTGCTGAGTGCCAAGCCTATTGCCACTTGTAGTGGACAGGGCTGGGCTCAGTGCTTGGCAGCACCACTTGCAGCAGATAAGGCCAGGCTTGGCACTCAGCTGGCATGGCCCAGGCAATGCCACTCGCAGGGGTGGGGCCACACGGGCCAAACACCAAACCCAGCCCAGACTTACACACTGTGTTTATGAAAATCCTAACTTTTCGCATCAGAAAACTGGGGTCAACCTATACACTATGTCAACCTATACACCATGAGATACAGTAATTCGTAACATCTGCAAGACATTGGCATAGCTATAGGGAAATTTCAGAGACCATGATTATCCCCTAAGCCTGCAAGTACTCTGAGAGCCACCAGTGGGCTGAGAGGGCCCACCAGGCCCAAAGTAAGACTAAGATCGATGGGGCCAGGGTGGGACCTGCTGGTGGTCAGAAGAACTGAGGGCTCACTCTAGGACCCTGAGGCAGCTTCCCTTTCTAATACTCAATACTTACATCAAGGCATAGCAGGTGAGAAGAAGAGGAGGGTATGCAAGAGTCAGAGCAGGGCGAGGACTGCATGGACACTAGGGTTGCATTGCAGCCGCCCCTAGAACCCAAACATTGCCATAGAGTGTTATGTCTGCTGTTCCAGACAAACAAAACATAACTTTACTTATGTGGCAACAGCTTGTGATAAGTTAATTTTCTTGTTACTGATTTTTATCATTCTGGAATTATTTGACCTAATGACTTTTCAGAGGCCACGATCCAGGAGGATCCAGGTAGTCAACCAAAGACTGCAGTGCTGGTGTCATCGGGAAGGCTTTGGCTTCCATGACCACAGTCCGCTCTTTGGAGAGAGAGGCAGCGAGCTGCTGGGAAGGGACGGCCTCCACCTCTCTCCGTTGAGGAGGAGGCTCTTCTCAGCCAGACTGGCTGACCTACTCCACCGGGCTGTAAAGTAAGCCCGTCAGGGGATGGGGGGACTACTGCCACTGCTCACCCACTGAGCGACCCTTGCAAAGCCAGCAGGCCAAGGCACATAAGGGATCCCACCCCAGTCCCAGCCCTGGAATAAAATGTAGGCAGGGCAAGGGCTCCCAAGGGGACACTTGCGTGTCTATACACAAATGCCAGGAGCCTGGGGAATAAACAGGAGGAACTTGTTCTTCTGCTAAATGCAAATAACTACAATATCATTGGGATAACAGAGACCTGCTGGGACTCCACCCATGACTGGACCGTCGGTATAGACGGCTATACCCTGTACAGGAGGGATTGAGTGGACAAAAGGGGCAGAGGCATAGCTCTCTATGTCAAGGAAAGCTACATGTCCCTGCAAGCCGACATTGGCCCCATGTTGGATGACTTAAGACCCTCTGGGTTAAAATATGTGGAGAACATGGCTCAGGCACAGACACAGTGGATACTATGGTGGGGATCTACTACAGACCCCCTACCCAGAGTCAAGACCTTGACCAGGAGTTCACCAGGGTATTGGCTGAGTCTGCGCGCTCCCGGTTTATGGTTGGCATGGGAGACTTTAACTACCCAGAGATCTCATGGGAGGAGCGCTCAGCCAAATCCGAGTGGTCGCAAAGCTTTCTCTCATGTGGATGACCTCTATCTGACGCAGGAAGTCTACAGGCCAACAGGAGGTAAAGCACTGCTAGACCTTGTACTGGCAACCGGGAATGACCTAATCAACGATCTAACGATCGAAGGGAAGCTGGGTGACAGTGACCATGAGCTGATCACCTTCAGCATCTACCATAAAGCTGGCAAGTCAGTCAGTAATACAGAAGTTCTCAACTTCAGGAAAGCTGACTTTGACAAGCTAAGGAGGCTTGCCAGAGAGGCCCTAAAAGGTCACAACCCAATGGAGAGGGGAGTTCAGGACAACTGGTTGCTCCTCAAGGGAGCAATCCTGGATGAGCAAGCAAAGTCCATCCCATCTCAGAGGAAAGGCAGCAAAAGGGCACAGCAGCCCCCTTGGCTCTCCATGGATCTTAAAAGGAAGGCCTACAAAGGATGGAGGACTGGAACTGCCACCAAAGAGGAATACTCTGCTCTGGTCCAGACCTGCAGAGAGCAAATCAGGAAAACTAAGTCTGTGATGGAACTCCAGCTAGCAACAAATATCAAGGAAGATAAAGTCTTTTTTTAGATATGTGGGGAGCTGGAGGAAAAGCAAGGGCAACATTGGACCGCTGCTAAACCGGATGGGACAACTGACAACCGATACCCAGGAAAAAGCAAACTTGCTAAATGGGCACTTTGTGTCAGATTTTCACCAGTCCCATGGGGCGCGTCTGCCTGCTGTGGGTCAGGGAGGCCCAGGTGAGGGAAGATTCGTGACCTTATGAAGGAACAACTTGATAGGCTGCATACCTTCAAGTCAGCCGGCCCTGATGGGTTACACCCAAGGGTACTCAGGGAGCTGGCGAGCATCATAGCTCAGGCCCTGGCACAGATCATTGAGAGCTCTTGGCACTCTGAAGTGCCCAATGATTGGAAGAGGACCAATGTCATGCCTATCTTCAAGAAAGGGAGGAAAGCAGATCCGGCAAATTACAGGCCCATCAGCCTGCCCTTTATCCTGGAGAAGGTCTTGGAAAAGATTATCAAAGAGGCCATCCTTAACAGACTAGCTGAAGGCAATATCCTGAGGGATACTCAGCATGGGTTTGTTGCAAGTAGGTCTTGCTTGACCAATCTCATTTTCTTTTACTACCAGGTGACCTATCACCTGGACAAGGGGGAAGAGATCGACGTTGTATATCTTGACTTTAAAAAAGCCTTCCATCTGGTATCCCATGATCACCTCTTGGCTAAACTGGCTAACTGTGGCCTCGACCTCACCACAATCTGCTGGCTGGGGAATTGGCTCCGTGGTAGGACCCAGAGGGTGGTGGTCGCCAATCGTCTTAATGCGCCATGACCAGTGGGGTCCCTCAAGGCTCTGTCCTAGGGCCTATACTATTTAATATCTTCATCGCTGATGTGGACATTGGTGTCAGAAGTGGACTGGCCAAGTTTGCCAATGACACCAAACTCTGGGGTAAAGCATCCATACCTGAGAGCAGGAGGGTGATCCAGGCGGATTTTGACGGGCTCATGAAATGGGTGGATGAGAACCTGGTGGTGTTCAACACCAAAAAATACAAGCTTCTCCACCTTGGTAGGAAAAACCTGCAGCATGCTTATAGGCTCGGTAGTGCTATGCTGGTTAGCACTACAGATGAAACGGACTTGGAGGTCATGGTTGTCAACAAGATGAACATGAGCCTTCAGTGTGATGCTGCGGCTAGTAAAAAAAGAAAAAAGCTGGCCTGCCTTCATAAAAGCTTGAGAGGATGCAGAGGAGAGCCACGAGCATGATCAGAGGTCAGGAAAACAGACTTTAATGATGACAGGCTGAAAGCCCTGGGTCTCTTTAGCCTGGAAAGCTCAGGGGTGATCTGGTGGCCACCTATAAGTTTATTAGGAGTGTTCATCAGGACCTGGGGGAACATCTGTTCACCAGAGTGCCCCAAGGGATGACAAGAGCGAATGGTCACAAACTCCACCATGACCGATTCAGGCTGGACATAAGAAAGAACTTCTTCACTGTCCCAGCCCCCAAGGTTTGGAATAGGCTGCTGCCAGAGGTAGTTCAAGCACCCACTTTGAACGCCTTCAAGACACATTTGGATGCATCTTGCTGGGATCCTATGATCCCTGCTGACTTCCTGCCCCTGGGGCAGGGGGCTGGACTCGATGATCCTTTGGGGTCCCTCCCAGCCCGAATGTCTATGAAATCTATGACATTTTGCAATAAAGGGCTTACTCTGTACTTTTAAGAAGTGAAACACAATATGCACATTAACTCTGCTCTTAACAGACGAAAACAATTTGTTTACACAGGATGAATTAATATATGCTAAGGCCCAAAGCAGGCCTAAGTATTTACACCAGGACCTAACAAGTGAACACCCCTCAGATGTGTAGGAAGAAGTCACTTATCAGCCAGCCATCCCCAAACAATATTATAGCAGTGTGTCTGGATGCAGCAGCCACCAGAGGGGAAACTGCCAATGCCATTCTTCATCCTAGCCCCAGGGCTTCTTGGCAAAATCAGCCTCCCCAGCAGCCCAGTGCCTGAGTCCACTGGGCTTAGAAGCTGCAAGGCACTTTGCAGCATGTCAAGATGGAAAGACATAGACATAGGGAGATAGCATTCCTCCAAATACAGCTCTGTGGGGACAAGGGGGATACAGAAAATTCAGAATGTTTTGGGGCCAGTTGGGGCCTGGGCTATGTGTTTGTTGTTTCCTGGGTGTCTGATAACCTTTACAGACACTATTAAATAGTACTTCCATAGATCCACATAGAATCACACCCAGGGACTAGTGCTGCATTTTGGACCACAACTCAGGACAAAATTGTGACATGGATTTACAGGCCAAAAGAGGCAACTCAGGCATCCATCCAGATGAACACTGCAGTCCCCAAGTCCTATAACAAACCAATCCAGAATGGGTAGTAACATGGAAGGCCCTGCTGGAGTTCAGAATACTCCTATGACTCTTCTTTTGTGAAAACTTGCACACGGCAAAGATTAAATGAACTACAAAGAACCCATATTGTCTCAGGAACTTATAAGCCAAAAGGCCTGGAAAGACCGCTGAAGTCCAGAGAGTTGCCAGAGCACACCATCACCACACCTTATATTAAGAAGTTATCAGAAGATTGAGTTCTCACTTGCATTGTACTGACCTGCTTGTTCATTGACTGCTGCTCAAACCAAGCCCATTGGAAATTATTTCTCCATGGCTGAGTTCTAGTCCAGAGCTGAATTTTTATGGAGGACTTCGGTGAAAACCTGGGAAAACATTTTGGCAGAAAACAAAAAATTATTTCTTTCACCCCACACTTTCCATCATGTGAGTCTGCAACACAAGGATGCAGGAGCAACAAGCCTTCAGACCTTTGGCTACAGACTTTTTAAGGGATCAATGGAAAACCCTGGTGTAAAGACCCTCAAGTTAGTGAGTGTGAGTCACAAGAGTTCAACACTTTCCCATAAACCCAATGGTTGCTGATTTAGATTAATCCATTGCACAAGTTGAACTGCCACAAGTCTGCTAAAACAGTGAGTATAGACTGTTCCATGCCGTTCATTCTTCAGCTCACACCTGAGAGGCTCAGAGTATGGTGGGAGATATGAAAGGCTTCACTTTCATTCAGTCTCTCTGGCAGGTACCATCTCCTTCAGTGCTCAGGGATCAACAGAGCTGAGGTCTGAGCCCTGAGGCATGTAGACCTCAGCAGTGTCCCAAGGGCCTGAGGGTTCACATCCCCCTTTGAGCTCTAGCACACTCAGCCTAGAAAGCCCATTCTTGGCTTTCCACTGCTGATCCAGCTACCTCCAGCTTGTTAACAAGTGTCTTGACCTGGGCTACACTGTCCTCCTGATGGCAACATAACAATGCTCCTTCCTCACCCTGGCTCCTAAAATGTGGGGAGGGAAAACTGAAGAGAGAGTTGACAACAGGAAAACTGGCCTTTGTAGAAAGTGTTGGAAGGCTGTTGTAGCTATGATGGTGCAGGGAAAATGTGTGGGGTCAGGATTTGTGTGGGCAATATCCTCTTCTGTACCAACTTTCTAGTTGGGCACATGAGGTTTCCACTGGGATGCAGGTGGCCAGGACAGCAGGTATGCCCTGAAGGGCAATCAGGAAGTCAGCTAAATGGCAGTACAGGTTACTGGGGCAACAGATTGGGTTCTGGATCAACAGAACAGAGGATGTGGGTTCAGGTCCCTGAAAAACTGAGAGGGAGATCCAGGAGACAGTCCAGGGTACAAGCTGAGATCAGAAGTCAGGAGAATCAGAGCCAGGAGCTGAGTTCCAGGGATGATCCAAGAGCAGGTTTAGGGAAAGCCAAAGCCACATCAGGAATCAGAGAGCAATGAATGCAAAGCTTGCTGGAGCAGACTGAGGCTGTTGTCAAGGTATGCCAACAGCCTGTGGCTGCAGATGTGCTTAAAAGGGCTGAATGGTGCTCACAGCAGGCAATCCAGTTACAGAGAACTGGGCAGTTGCATTAACCTAGGATCAGTGTCAGGTGTGGGAGCTCAAGAGCTCAGCCCGGCCAGGCCTGGCTGATCACCAGAGATCCTGGGTTTCTCCGAGTTAAAAAAAAAACAAATTTCAGATTAAAAAAGTAACTGCAAATCCACATTTTTCCATGATTAAAATGAAACACCATTAACTAATATATATATATATATATATACACACACACACACACACATTAGTTAATGGTGTTTCATTTTAATCATGGAAAAATGTGGATTTGGGACACACACACACACATTAGTTAATGGTGTTTCATTTT
Organism: Alligator sinensis; assembly: GCF_000455745.1. NCBI lineage: Eukaryota > Metazoa > Chordata > Crocodylia > Alligatoridae > Alligator > Alligator sinensis. Next base: position 241,685 of record NW_005842445.1, read on the forward strand.
AATCATGGAAAAATGTGGATTTGGGGTCACTTTTTTAATCCAAAAACTGGGGATTTTTTTTTTAATCAGAGAAAACCAGGAGCTCTGCTGATCACAGGCCCTGACAGGGTTTGATATAGACAAAATTTGGGTACCAAATACCTTCTTCAGGTCACTATTTATTATTGGAAAGCTTGTCTATATCCCTCGCAACTGTGGAGTTGGTCCACTAACAGTTCTCCCCAACACAAATACATACTTTGGTAAAAAGATCATTTTATGGCTACAGATGGTTGCACAGTACTCATGCTATACACAGAACTGGGCAATACAGTCCGACTTTGGATGCACTTACCCATGCTTGGGCTTTGTGTCCTGAATTGGGGAGAAAAACATCCAAAACCCCAACTTTTTTTTTTCTTTTTGAAAAAACAACTTTCAGTTCCTGCCAGGGAACTGTGCCACAGTTTGGTAGAATCCTTGTGATGACTTACAGTGCAAAGTGCTTGGAATAGTCACCTTGGCTAGCGTAGATCTGCTGCGAGTGGTTCCACAGAGTTCTTAAATTAAAACTGCCTGCCTGTAAAGAGATCTGCACCTCAACCCAGGCTCAGCCTTGAACATTTTAAGGAAGAAGCCCACAGTAGCAGGGTGTGGAAAACTCAGTTCTGTTTAAAAAGTCTGTCAAAGTTGCATTTTCAATGTAAAAATAGCACCAATGTTAGCATGTGTTATGGCACTGGGACTGCATGTGGAAATGCTTTCCATTTTCTAAACACAGCTGTCAGGGTTTCAGTCCAACCACTCAGCTAGTATCAGTCAACATAGCTCTAGCAAGTCCAATGGAGCTAGGCTTATTTCCACCAACTATTTGGCCCAGAATAGCCATGTGTAAAGTTGCAGATGCTCTCACAGCTGAAACAGAAATAGCCAGGCGAACAGAACATCACGCTGAATATAAAGGTACATCAGCTGCTGAAGGGGCTGAAGAAGCTAGTATTGCAAACCACAATGGAGCTGTGACCTCAGAGCTGTCAGACCACAATGTCACTGTTCCCGTCCAGAATGACTCAGAGCAGGCTGCAGTGGTAAACAAGATTTCTCTGCCTGTAAATCTGCACAAAGTAGTTCCTGTGGACTTACTGGTCTGAGGCTCAGCAGGACATGAGCTGCTGGGGCAGGGTTATCACATTATTTTTTAGGCTTGTTCTTGTGCTCTCTGCTCAACTCACTGGGTGCGCCTACATAAGACACTACTGAGAAGTGGTTACTCTGCATTTATTTGGTACGTGTACATGTTACTGCACAGTAGCACCAGTGAACATCTTTTAAGTGATGCTTCTGCACAGTAACTTAATAATACTGCACAGTAACTTATTAGCACTGTTAGTGCTGTGATTCTGATTCTCCTGTTACTGTGCAATATTATACAGCTACTTTGCAGTCAGCGTCTTATGTAGATGTGCCCACTGATTCTTAAACCTCAGAGCACCCAGCAGAAACTTTTGTAGGAGAGGCTACCCACAGACACTGCTCAGATGTGGTTCATATCAGAGTGGTGAAAAAGCACATATGACATTAGGGCACTGCACTGATTCATAGACCTTGCAGAAAGACAAAACATCAAAAAAGACTGGTAGCAATCGGGGCTGCTAGAGCATTTACAAAAGCCTCTACATCTTGCTCTATTGCCTGTGTTGAAAACAAGAAAGGTTCTTAATGGCACATTTTCCTGTGAATTTCTTGGAATGAAAAGTTTCCATGTTGGAATTGAAATTTGTCTCGTTTAGAAAAGTTGTTCAGGTGTCTGTGAAAAATATTGAACCCAACAAGAAGACTTAAATTAGAAAAACACATCCTTTCATCCTTTTGAAAGTATTTTGTTTCAGCCAAATGAAATTTATTGTACTTGGGATTCTCCAGAAATTTTTAAATAATGTTTTGAATCCTCCAGAAGCTTTTCCCTGATTCTTTGATTCCAAAGCAAATCTGAAAAAAAAAAAAATCACTTTTTCTCAACCATTGAAGAGTTGTGTCAGAATTATGTTGGTTCCAGATTCAGTGAAATGTCAAGTGCTGGGTGAGCACTGCTTGTTGTGTAAGCAAGTTTGTGATTTAGGCCCCAGGTGGACATTAATGTAATGGCAGGGGTGACTGGTGCCTCCTGAGTCTGGGGGGGCACAATTTGTGGGCAGGCCCAGGGGCAGGCCAAAAGACCTATATCCACTCCTATACTTCTGTGCCACAGCTTAGTGCCCCACCCCCGCAACATGCCACAAGCCCACACAGCAAAAAACTGCAATGTCCTGAGGGGTGCCAAGTCAGGGGCCAATCTCATGGGGGGCACATGCCCCCCCCCGGCCCTCCCTACCAGTCACCTGTGTTTAATAGCGCAATGAGATTTGATCCTAACACTCGAATCTCCTGCCATGCTACATGTACATGGCAGGAAGCACAATTTTGGGATCATGGATCAGATCACAGTCTTACTCTTTCTATTTGCCAGCCTGCAGGCTCCTGGCACCTGGCCTTAAACTTGATGCATGGGGGCAAGTTTAAAAATACTTTTGCACTATGAATAAGAAATAGGAAATTCAGAAATTCCCATGATACAACTGATTCTGAAAACTTTAAACTAGAAGTATAAAAACAAACATTTCCAATATTTCTGCTCAAAACAAAGAGATTTGCCATATTGAACTCAGATTTCATAGTTCCTTTCATTTGCTGACTTGGAAGCCAAAGTCCTTCACTAAAGCTGTTGTTTACCAGTAATAAAACTGCTGATGAGAAAAAAATGTACACTGGCAAGTAAAATAAAATTAAGAAATATAATTGAAAAATTATGACCAAAACCCTAGTATTCTATGGTGAAGTGAAGAGTGTCTTGGCCTCATTATATCCCAGAATATAAATGGATTTTACCCTCCTTCTTAAATTGATACAGATTATTTAAGACACAAGTGGCATGAAAATATAGGTATTTACATGCCTGAATCCCAGGGGAAATCAGAAGCTCAGAATATTCAGTTGTCTCAGTGAATATCAAAGTGTACCAAATTCAACAGAAATATTATTTTTCATCTTCATTGGTCTCCCCCGGACGTTAAAAAATGATATATACAACCAGCAGATAAATGCTGGATAAATGTAATACATGCTGGATAAATGTAATACATTTCAGGCACTGTTTGGTGAGAAGTTTTGGTTATTCCCAATTATCAGTTCTTTTTGGAAGGTAATTATGAAACAAGTCAGGATTGTTTCGAACAATACCACTGAGTGTGTCTACACATCACCAGATGGCGATATTAGTACTGTGCCATGTTTTACGGGAAGTACTAAAACATAGTGCAGTAGCTGCCCATACTATGGTGTACAGGTGGTGCATGGTTAGATTCACTGGCTACATCCTCCTGCCACTGCCCCCGCAATTGACTTGCAGTAAGCTAAGGGAGCTTCTTTCCACTGCTGCCTGGCTGCTTTCCCAGCCATGTGCATGTGTGCACACACACGCACACATGTGGTACCTCCTGCGCCCCACTCCCCCCAGCCCCTTGCAGACTGGAACTCTGCCAGGCTGCAAGGGGAACCCATGGTTTCCCATGTTTTTCCATAGTGAATGGAAAACCTAAATCCCTGCACATGATACTGGGATGATAGTTGACTGTATCCAGGGGAACCCAGGATGAATGCTGTCCCGGAGTCATTCAGCCTGGGACTGGGACTTGATGATCACATTTCAGGACTCTCCCACCCAATTAGGGGTGGGTGGTCATCCTAAGATAAGATAATCTTTGAAGATACAGCACTATACACACAAGCACTATCAGGCAGCAAAAGGTTCTCCTCAGCTGGTAAATCTCAATCCAAACAGTTCAAACTTCAACTCTTGATCAAGAAGAGGATGGGAGGAGCAGAGAATGTGATTTCGCCTATGATTTCCCTGGGAATTGCCCACAGGGACAAGGCCAGCCTGAATTTTTCTCTTGCAGAGCTGGGGATTTCCTTATGCATGAGCGGAACCAGACAGCCCTTAAGATCCCTCAAGCCCTTTGATGCTCTGTCTGTATAATTTATTGACTCCTGTGGGCAGCAGCCCAGGAACGCACACCACTCACCAGGGAAACATGCGTTACTTCCCCTTGGTAAGACCTGTGCCGCATCTCAGCCAATAAGGTCCAAGAATGCAAATGACCTGGAGGGGGAGACTAAGGATTGGCTGAGAGGGATGCTGCTGGCATTATGACATCAGCCTCCCAAGAGCAAGGTTTGGCTATTGAGTCACAAAGCCCTGGCTCAGGATCACCAGGGGATACATATACCACCATAGGGGCAGTGTGTGAGGGGACTGGATCCCAGGTGGATTATGCTGAAGCTGTGTGTCCCCAGGTCAGGAGTGTCATTGGAAAGAAGACTGGGAGGCTCCCACAAATCCCAGGGACAAGAACTATCGAATGTCTGATACTGAGGGGAATAAGCTAAACTAGGCCTCATAAGGTCAGTTACAAGATTTGAATCCACAAAGGAGATTCTGGGATGGCACTTGTCATTCTCACTCCACAGGCTCTTCACTATCCATAAGTCACTGCAGCATGAATCATCTTGGGGTCCATCCCACCCAGACTGGCTGGTAGGAGTATCCCTGTCTTCTGGTCACTCCAGACCAGGGCTTTGGGACTTAATGGTCAAAACCACCTCACAATTACATGGTGGCATTATGACATCAGAGACAATCTCAGCCAATCCTCAGTCTCCTCTTCCAGCTCATTTGCATTCTCATATGTCATTGACTGAGGGCCCAGCTTTCACACTTGGGAAGTCAGACCAAGGCAGGAACATGGTTCCCTGGTCAGAGGTGCTGAGCGCTGCAGCCCCAGTGCAGTAATTGAGTCCTCAGTACATGGAAGATGTAGCTCAGGAGGTCTGGGCAGTGTGGGAGAAAGCTGGATGGAAGAAGGAGATGCCGGGGGAGACCTCCAGGAACAGGGAACAGGAAGGAGAGAGTGAGAGAGTTAGGG
>NW_005842445.1:246715-247824 GCF_000455745.1 Alligator sinensis
GTGATTTGATAATGCCAGACTGCATTAGGACAGTGGAGGCCAGCTTCTCTCCACAGGCCCCTTCCTATCAAGGGGAACCTGCAGCATGAATCTTCCTGGGGTCCCACTCACTCAGGTTGACTTTCAGGAGTATCCATGTCCCCTGGTCACCCAGGGCCAGGGCATTATGAATCTATAGTCATATCATCTCGTACTGCAGGAGCAGTCAACCTTTGGCACATCTGACACAAGTGGGTGGCATGGACAGCCACTGTATCTCAAACTGGATTATGATGCAGTTGCTCCTTGAGGGTCAAAACATGATGCCAGCCCAAAGGTAGGTGCTAGAGGCCCTTTCCTGAAGGGTCTGTCCTCTTGCTTTGCAAGAATAAGGAATTGGGAGGCCTAGAATTACCCTGGAAGTGGAGACAGGGAAGGAGTCCCTCTCCTCACTGTTAGCTTAGAAATTTCATAGACATAGATTTCATAGACATCAGGGCTGGAAGGGACCTCGGAAGATCATCGAGTCCAGCCCCCCACCCAAAGGGCAGGAAGTCAGCTGGGGTCATAGGATCCCAGCAAGATAAGCATCCAGTTTCATCTTGAAGGTGTTCAATGAAGGCGCTTGAACCACCTCCGGTGGCAGGCTGTTCCAGACCTTGGGGGCTCGGACAGTAAAGAAGTTCTTCCTTATGTCCAGCCTGAAACGATCTTGAAGTAGTTTGTGACCATTCGACCTCGTCATCCCTTGGGGCGCTCTGGTGAACAAACGTTCCCCCAGATGCTGGTGGTCACCCCTGATAAACTTGTAGGTGGCCATCAGATCACCCCTGAGCCTGCGCTTTTTCAGGCTAAAGAGCCCCAGGGCTCTCAGCCTGTCATCGTAGGGTCTGCTTCCCTGACCTCTGATCATGCGCGTGGCTCTTCTCTGGACTCTCTCAAGCTTCTCCACATCCTTTTTGAATTGTGGAGCCCAAAACTGGACACAGTACTCCAGCTGCGGCCTCACTAAGGCCGAGTACAGGGGGAGAATGACGTCCCGGGATTTGCTTGAGAGACGTCCCGGGATTTGCTTGAGACGTCCCGGGATTTGCTTGAGATCATCGAGTCTGACCCCCTGCATAGGCAGG
>NW_005842445.1:247873-256702 GCF_000455745.1 Alligator sinensis
GCCCACTTGCTGAGCCTGTCCAGGTCAGCCTGGATCACCCGCCTGTCTTCTGGTGTGGATGCTTTGCCCCAAAGTTTGGTGTCATCGGCGAACTTGGCCAGTCTGCTTCTGACTCCAGTGTCCACATCATTAATGAAGATGTTGAACAGTATGGGTCCAAGGACAGAGCCTTGGGGGACCCCACTGGTCACAGGACACCACGATGAGTGACTTCCATCGATTACTGTAAATGGTATTTACAGGTTTGTTTTTTGGGGAATTGGCTTGTAGGTATATTTATATGCATTAGAATGGTTCAGGATGGGCAGCAGGGGTTAACTGATTTCTAAGAAGTCTGGGTCTCACACACAGTTTCTCCAGCCTTGGAAGCAGACAAGCTGTCTAACGCAACAAGGCCAATGCATGGACAACATAGCCTGAAAACAGGAAAAGTATGTACTACGCTGCCCATAACACAGGATAAAGTGGCACCAGCTAACAAGGCCCCAGCGCCTTGGTTGAGGGTGGGCCAAAGCATCTCTAATATCATAATGTCCAGGGACTGACCTGACACAGGGTAACAAGGGACAACCAATGCCCCCAGCTGCCAGTCTGTTATTCTCCCACCTGAGACTGGTTACATGAGAGCTGCTCTAGGAGCAACAGGGGCTGCAGAGTGGGAGACAAAGAGGCATCCCATGGAGATGTGTGGGTGCTGGACCTCCCTCCGGGGGCAGGAAAAGAGGTGGTGGATGCAGAGCCCAGCTGGACTGGGAGGGGACAGCATGGGTGCACCAAAAGATGTGGGAAGTCAGTCCACCAGATGGAGAGGAGGGCAGCTAAGGGCAGGAGCAACCAGTGCATGGTCTAATCTGCTCTAGGAAGTACACGCACCCATCTATACCACAGCCATCCCCCTCTGCAATCTCAGTATACATGAGCAATGTCTGCCCCTCACTGCTTCTGACACAACCACCCATCTGTACCTCCAACCCTTTCTCCAGCCACCTGATTCTCTGTCCTCATGCCTCATCCACTCCTCAATCTACCACCATAAACCATCCCTCTCACCCATACTCTTCAGACATCCCTAGTCTCACCTCTTGTACCTGTTGCTGATCTCCAGTCTCATTTCCTCTCATAACCTGAATCCAGACTACACACCTACTCCTTGGTTTACACTGATCAATCAGTGGTGCCTTGGCAGTTCATGACTGGAATGGGGACCCTGATTGGATCTCCTCGCAGTCACTTTTTGAGGGCACTTGCTCAAGGCAAGGGAATGATGAGAGGGTAAATCACTGCCAGGTTCCCTGGGTGATTGCACAAGACAGAACCAGGTTGCTTCAGCCAACATGGTGCCAGGAGGACTGACTCCTAACTTCCATAGCTTGGCAGGGAATCGGAGGAGTGTGTCACTTGCACACTGATTGGAGTTGTCTCTGTCACCTCTGCAGAGTTGCAGAGGATGATGTTGACTTCTACATCATAGATTTGGAGTCCAGGGACCATGACCATCTGTGGCTTTGCAGTGGATCCTGCCTCTTCACTGAACAAACAGCCTGGATGTGAACTGGGGTATCTTTGAAGTAGACATTCTAGATCACAGGAGCATGCAGAAAGCTGAGCTGCCCGGTGTGTGGCCCAGCTGGACAGTGAGAAGGCCAACCCCACTGAAGCCTTTGACTTCCTTGAACATTTTGTGAAGCTTGAAGACAACAGGAGAGAGAACCAGGAAGATGGAGAACTGCCATCCCCTGTACTGCCATCCCTTGGACACTAGGACCATGATGAGGAGGATGCAGGAAGGACTACAACATGGATGGCTGGTCACAGAAGGTGAAAGCATTATCTGGAAAGGAAGCTTCTTCCAGCAGTGAGGAGAAATCTACAGGTAAAGGTCTTCTTCACTCACTGTGCCTATAACACTTTGCAGGTGGGTGTGTGAGAGTGTCCTACCAATGACACTTTCCAGGCCTGGAATCTGAGGACTGGTTTTACCAAAAACAGGAGCAGCCTGGAGCAAGGTTCCCTCTAAAGTGCACACGTGCACGGCCGTGCACAAGTAAAAGGCTGGCCGCACACGAACTTTTTTAGGCCATGCACCCACCGGGATAGGAGCTGGGCTGCAGCGTGGGGCACTTACATGATGGTAAGTTCCTCTGAGAGGCGGAGGTGGGAGCGGGAGTGGGAGCCTGGTGCGGGCTCCACCGGCACCAGGGAACTGCTTCGATCCCCCGTTTGCCTCAAAGAGCAAAGAGGCATGTGGCATCAGAGCAGGGGAGTGGAGCATTTCCCCGGAGCCAGCAGAGCCCATGGAGCAGTTCCCCAGAGCTGGTGGAGCCTATGCCAGCCCCCAGCCCCAGCATCCATCCCTGCCTTGCCTCACCTTAGGGAGGAGCCGCTGCTTGCCCCAAGTGAGGGTTTTGGGGCCCTGCACCTCTGGCCGCAGGCAGGCAAAACTCAGACATCTGACTCCCCAGGTACCTCTGCACTTTTACCTGCGCCGCTACATCCCCCTTCCCCTTACCCCAGCCTGTCCCTCACCCCCTGATGCCTCCATTTCCATTTTCACTGACTGGGTTTCTTCTCTGCATTGTGTGCCAGGCCAGCCCCTGGCTTCCTTACTATTCCTTCAGTCCAGGACCAGGAGACACACCAACTGCACATACTTCCTCAGCCTGACAAAGGATTTTTCAACCCAAAAGCTTCCTAAGATATATTTTTCTAGCTATTTTGTTTTTTTTCATAGTAAACATATAAACATAAAAACACAAGATGAGCCATCACACACCATGAGTCACATATATCCAGCACAACATCTTTACTTCTTGCTGTCAATTCCTTTATAAAAAGAAAGGCTCTGTGACAGTTCAGTCTGGGTACCCTTGATGTTGCTGGTGCTATTGGTGTTGAGCCTCAACACACACACACTGTCACCTATACCATGAGTTTTCCTTGTCAGCAATTTGAGATGCAGTTCCCCAGAAACCCCTGCACCTATCTCCTTGAAACTTATCAGACATTGTGGCCTCAACAAGTGCTACCATCCCTGCAATTTTCATCCCACTGTGTCTTAACACACACACGTGACATGAGTTTTGCTTTCAGGAGTTTGAGGTGTAGTTTCCAAGAAATCCCTGCACCTATCTCCTTGACAGCTGGCAGGCTTTGTGGCTGGAGCAGGGGGTGACACGGCCGGCAGCTTTCACAATGCTGCGCCCTAACACACACAGTGTCACCCATGTCACTAGTTTTGCTTGTCTGCAGCCAGTCTGCAGTTACCCAGAAACTCCTGCACCTATCTCCTTGAAACTTGGCAGACTTCATGCCCTCAGTAGCGGCTACCTTCCCTGCACATTTCATCTGAATCAGCCAAAAACCAACACTTATAGTTATTTCATTGAATCCCCATTATACCCTATGGCCAAATCTCCGAATCTTTTCTGAATCGATTTGGGAGCTCCAAATCAATACGGAAAGCCTAAAGCTTCTAGTGATTCCATTTGGATTCATAGATTCGGCCTCCAAATCATCCAAATCATCTCTGAATCTGAATCGCGATCTGAAGCTTTGCACAGCCCTAAATCCTGGTTCTAAGGAAATCTGAAGTGCACCACAAACCTGTGACCTGCACCAGATATTGCATCCCAACACTTGGTTCCATTTGACAATATCCAAAGAGGACACTGAGGAGGGAGGCTCTACAGCCTGGAGTGAAGTGAGAGTAACAAGGATTCAGGAAAGTATTAATTACCAGGTCAGGAGAAGAGTCCTGCATTCTTTCTGCCACTGGAACCCAATATGTCAGAGGCTGTAGGGGCAGGGAGGACAAGTGGAAGCCCCTCACACCTTTTCCAAAACCTTGACCTCCTTTCTTTGCACCCAATAGCTTCACATGCCTGCCACAGTGCCAGGGAATTCTCCCTCTGGTTGGCTGTTGAGGGCTCTGATGTCACAGTGGCCACGAGCAGATGTCAGTTGCCCTGGGATGCTGAGTCACAAAGCCCCAGAACAGAGCTACCAGGGACACGGCCACCAAAACCTGCCAGTCTGGTTGGGGCCTGATCGCAGGTGGATCTCCCTCTACCTACAGGTGGACCTCCCTCTACCTGAGCCTGGTGTCTATGATGAGAAAGCCAAAGTGTGAGTAGGAGGGAGGAAGATGGAGCTTCTTCAGGGGTGCCTTCACCTGCTGCTTTGGATAGAAGATGCTGCTGCATCTCAGGAGGCAGCACCCCCTTGCCCTTGTCCCTCCTCAGCCTGGCACCAGTGGGAGCATTCCCAAAGGGAAGTCCTGCATGCACTCCAAAGCCCCCATCCCCCCGAAGCAGAGGCAGGCTACCCTGGAGTGGTTGGGAAAAGCTGCAGACAAAGTGGGTTGCGTTGCAAGGGCAAGTGAAATCACCCAGAGCATTGTGGAGATGCTTACTCTGGATAGCCAGGCCTTCTCCTTAGTTGAGCAGCCAGGGTTCAGGTGGCTCATGGCACTCGTGGCCCCATCCTACCAAGTGCCTGCATGCACCACCCTTAGCAGGATGGTGGTGCCCTCCCTGCAAGAGGCATGCAAAGAGTACTTGAGGGAGGAGCTGCAGAAGGCAGAGCTGCAGGTAGCCTTGCACTTCACCTCCGACATCTGGAGCAGCTGAGGTGGCAATCACACCTACCTCACCCTCACAAGGCACTGGTACAATCAGTCAGGGCATCAGTGGGCTCTCCTTCAAGCTGAGGTGATGAATAAGTCCCACATAGCAAGAGAGATTGTGGTGGCCATGAACTTCATGGTACAGAGGTGGCTTGTTGAGCAGGGTGAGCTCACTCACAGGTTCATGGTCACCGACAACGAGGCCAATATGTTCAAGGCTGTCCATGATGCCAACTTTGTTGACATCCACTGCGTGGCACACAGGCTGCACCTCATAGTCAGGGATGCCTTGGAGAAGGATAGGGCTTCCAGTGATGGTGCTGTCACTAGCACCCAGCTCATTTCAAAATGCAGGAAGGTGGTGGGCTACTTCCACTGCAGCATCAAGGGGGCAAAATGTTTTGGAAGAAACAGGTAGAGCTGAGCATCCCATAGCACAAAATCATGCAAGATGTGGAGACTCAGTGGAACTCCGCATACCTGATGTTGGAAAGGCTGGTGGAACAACAAAAGGCCATCCATGAGATGGCTTTGCTCAGAGAGATTGGGATCAGCGGTCCCCTTAACAGATCTGAGTGGGATACCATCTCCCAGATCTCGGTGGTCCTCAAGCCCTCCTCGAGGCCACTGAGGCCCTCAGCACTTCTGATACCCTCCTTAGCCAGGTGATTCCCACAATGAAGGAACTTGAGAACCAAATGGAGAAGTTCCAGGGGATCAATGTTCCTGGCTGGGGCAAGCCATTGTCACCAAATGTGTAGGCACTGGTGACGTGCCTGAAGGAGGGCATCAGGAGATGACTACATCCCTTGCGGTCCAATATGCTCCACCTGCTGGCAGGCATGTGAGACCTGAGGGTGAAGGGGAGCATGTGCACTAGCAGCACCATAACCCTCGATCACTGGGTACAGATGCTGGTCAACAGAGTCGGAGAGGCAGAAGGGCAGAGGTGAGGGGATGTGGAAGAGAGGGATCCTCTTTCCCATGTCAGCACTTCCAGCACCAGCACCAGCCAGTCTCCTCCATGCCAGCCACTGCCAATGTGGACCAAGGGCATAGCTTTAATGCTGGGGTCCAGATGCACCAGACCCCAGCCTTGGGCAGGTAGCGCTGAAGCTTTGGTGGCTACCTATCTCGCCAAGGACGTGGAGCCTCTAGACTGTGACCCCTTGGCCTACTGGGCAAGCCACAGCCAGACGTGGCAGGATCTAGCCACGGTTGCCCAGCAACACCTGTCCTGTCCACTAACCAGTGTTCTGAGCAAGAGGGTGTTCAGCATTGCTGGGGATGTTGTGACACCTCACTGCACCTGCCTAGATCCTGGTTTGGTGCAGCAGCTGGTGTTCTTGAAAGTGAATCTCCTGCTGCTGGGGCTCCTCAAGCTCCACCTGCAGATGGAGTGACTGCCACCCTTCTCACTCTGTTTGCACCTATTTCCATTTAATTTTTTACACCAGTTACTGCCCCACTCTCAGAGCTGGAGGGGGCACTCACTGCATCACCAGCCAGCAGGGGAAGAACATGTTCTTGCTGAGGTCCCATGCCAGGACAAACTTGGAGGTATGGGCTAGGGCTATGGGGGTGTAGGAGACCCCAGTTCCTGGGCATGACCACTAAAACTGCACTCTGCCAGGGTCGGGGAGGCCTGGTGGGAATGCTGGCAGCACAGCAGCCCCCGGAAATTCCAGAACCAAGGATCCCCTGGTGAAAGGCGGGTAGGGGGTGCCATAACCTCCAGCTATCACATGAACATGCAGAGTCCTGGCTGGGGAAAGACCAGGCCAGTCAGGTCTTTGACAAGCCTGAGGCTCGCTGGTTGCAGTGGAGTTGTTAGGCTCGAGGTGAGCTCAGCTTATCTGCCCGGGATGCCAGGTTTGGGTTGAAAAACCCATCGTCAGGCCGAGGAAGCACCTGCAGTTGGTGTGTCTGTGTGTTGTTCCTGGATGGAAGGAATAGTAAAGGAGCCAGAGACTGGCCTGCCATGCAATGCAGGCAAGAAAGCCAGTCAGTGAAAATGGAAATGGAGGCATCAGGGGGTGAGGGACAGGATGGGGTCAGGGAAGGGAAATGTAGCAGTGCAGGTAAAAGTGCAGAGGTTCCTGGGGAGTCAGATGTTCAGCATGTCGCAGTATGTCAGAATTCCACTGTCAGTGTCTATATTGAGTCCATGAGTTTCTGTACCTAGGAGGCTGATGAAGTGGAGATCATAGACCCAGCTATGAAAAGTAGTTTGTAAATTCCCTCTCAGGATCAGGCCTGAGAGTCTGGAGACAGAGTGATTTTTTGTGAGGAATTTGCCCCCTCAGGTAGTTGGGTATTGCCTTTAATAGATTCTGGTGTGCAGTTTTGGGGCATACTGGAGATTATTGGTAGGTTTTGTGTTTTGAGCTATAGGAAGTTGACTTCAGTTCTGGTGATGAGGTGAGGTTAGCAAGGTTTGGTGCTTGTTTGAATTTACAAACCACTTTTCAGAGCCGGGCCTATGAACTTCACTTCATCAGCCTCCTAGGTACAGAAACTCATGGACTCAATATAGACAATTGAATTCTGACACACTTCACCCTTCCAGACATCTGACTTCCCAGGTACCTCTGCACTTTTACCTGCGCTGCTACATCCCCCTCCCTCCCAACCTGTCCCTCACCCTCTGACGCTTCCATTTCCATTTTCACTGACTGGCTTTCTTGCCTGAGTTGCATGCCAGGCCAGCCTCTGCTTTCTTTACTATTCCTTCCATCCAGAAACAGCACAGACACACCAATTGCAGGTGCTTCCTCAGCCTGATGAAGGGTTTCTCAACCCGAAAACTTGCTAAGATATATTTCTCTAAGTATTCATTTTGGGTTTTTTATAATAAACATATAAACATAAAAACACAACATAACCCATCACACACCACAACTAACAGATCATTTATATATCCAAAACAACATCTCTATTTCGTCCATTTAATTATTTTATAAAAATATTCATTTCAGTAATCATAAGTTCTTTAGCCGCATCAAACAATCAAGGAAAACTCCTCTCCATAAAATCAAAACACAACTGCTTACTGTCCCGGCTTTCTCTAACTATTCAGTTGGTCTACTAAAAGATACCAGATTGACCCAAAAGACCTTGTCTGCCAGTGCCATGTCCCTTAGACTAGCACCTGTCCCCAGTCAGCTGACCAGAAGGATGCAAGACCCTGGGCAGTGGGCACATCTGAGCCCCAGGGCTAGGGCTGGCAGAGAGAGTTATCTGGCAGCTCCTGGAGAAGAAACTCCTTCAGGAAAGGAAAAAATGGCTCTAGTCTGTGACAGTTTGGCTGCCTGCAATGCTGCTGGTGCTACTGTGCTCCAGTGCACTGCAGTGCTTACCTGCTGTTATTTTAAGTGGTGGGCTGGACTGAAGCTGTAGAAGAGGAGGAGGCCTCATTGGGGCACACTACTGTGTCATGTAGATGCCCCAGTGCCAGTGAGGGCATGCCTTAACACAGGAAATAAAATATCTCCCACCAGCCCTTGTCCCTCTGTATGAGTAATGGGGGTGACATGAGTTTCAATCCTGGGGAAACTCTTTGAGAAGATCATCAAGGAGCACATCTGTGATGGGCCAGCAGCAGGGATGATGCTCAAGGGCAACCAGCATGGTTTCATTAGGGGCAGGTCCTGCCAGACCAACCTGATTGCCTTCTACGATCAGGTCACAAAAGCATTGGTTGCAGGTGTCGCGGTGGATGTAGTCTTTCTGGACTTCAGCAAGGCCTTTGACACTGTCTCCCACCCCATTCTCATCAAAAAACTTGGTGACTGTGGCATTGATGCCTACACAGTCAGATGGATTGCAAATTGGCTGAAGGGTCGTACTCAGAGGATAGTGGTGGATGGGTCTTTTTCGACCTGGAGGGAAGTGGGCAGTGGAGTCCCCCAGGGCTCGGTCCTTGAGCCTGCACTGTTCAATTTCTTTATTAGTGACTTGGATGATGGGGTAAAAAGCAGCCTGTTTAAATTTGCTGATGATACCAAGATTTGGGATGAGGTGGGCACGCTAGTAGGGAAGGACAGATTACAGCAGGACCTGGACAGGTTACAGTGGTGGGCTAACAAAAATAGGATGAGTTTCAATACTGACAAGTGCAGGGTGCTGTACTTAGGCAGTGGGAACCAGCAGCACACGTATAAGCTGGGAAACTCCCTTCTTGAGAGCACGGTGGCAGAAAGAGA
>NW_005842445.1:256792-265374 GCF_000455745.1 Alligator sinensis
TATGCGACACTGGTCAGGCTGCAGCTGGAGTACTGTGTTCAGTTCTGGGCGCTGCACTTCAGGAGGGATGTGGACAGCATTGAGAGGATCCGGAGGAGGGCCACCCACATAATCTGGGGACAGCAGGGCAGACCTTATGAAGAGAGGCTACGGGACCTTAACCTGTTCAGCCTTCACAAAAGAAGGCTGAGGGGGGACCTGGTGGCCATCTACAAACTCACCACAGGGGACCAACAGGGTTTGGGAGAGACCCTGTACCCCATAGTGCCCCCCGGGGTAACAAGTGTGGCAGAAATGCCACCGTCTGTGCCCCTCTCCAGAGATCTGTTTCTGCCAGTGTGGGAGGCTGGGGGTTAAGCTGTGGGGACAAGTGGGCACATCCAAGGACAAGGCAAAGATCCAGGATGACATTGACAAGCTAGTCCTATGGGCTGAACACAATCAGATGAAGTTCAACAGGGACAAGTGCCGGGTCCTTTATCTGGGTAGGAAGAAACCCTCACCATACCTATACGTTGGGTGGTGGTCCACTGGCTGGCACTGCATCCGAAACGGACCTGGGGGTGACAATTGACCAAGGGATGAATATGAGCCACCAGTGTGACAAAGTTGTCAACAGAGCAAATAGAACTCTGGTGTGCATCAGCAGATGTGTTGCCAACAGATCCAGAGAGGTACTCCTTCCCCTCTATTTGGCATTGGTGAGGCCACAGCTGGAGTACTGAGTCCAGTTCTGGGCACCGCACTTCAAGAAGGGTGTGGACAAGCAGGGTGCTACACTTGGGCAGTAGGAACCAGCAGCACACTTATAAGCTGGGAAACTCCCTTCTTGAGAGCACAGTGGCAGAAAGAGATCTTGGAGTCATTATTGACTCCAAGATGAACATGGGCCGACAATGCGAGGTCACGGTCAGTAGGGCTAACTGTATCTTGTTGTGCATCCACAGATGCAGCTCAAGCAGGGCCAAGGAGGTGAACCTCCCCCTCTATGCGACACTGGTCAGGCTGCAGCTGGAGTACTGTGTTCAGTTCTGGGCGCTGCACTTCAGGAGGGATGTGGACAGCATTGAGAGGGTCCAGAGGAGGGCCACCCGCATGATCCGGGGACAGCAAGGCAGACCCTACGAAGAGAGGCTACAGGACCTTAACCTGTTCAGCCTTCACAAGAGAAGGCTGAGGGGGGACCTGGTGGCCGTCTATAAACTCACCAAGGGGGAACAGCAGGGTTTGGGAGAGACCCTGTACCCCATGGCGCCCCCCGGGGTAACAAGGAATAACGGCCACAAACTGTTAGAGAGTAGGTTTAGACTAGACATCCGAAGGCACTACTTCACAGTAAGGGCAGCTAGGATCTGGAACCAACTTCCAAGGGAAGTGGTGATGGCTCCTACCCTGGGGGTCTTTAAGAGGAGGCTTGACGTGTACCTGGCTGGGGTCATTTGAGCCCCCTTTTCTCTCCTGCCCAAGGCAGGGGGTCGGACTTGGTGATCTACAAGGTCCCTTCCAACCCTACTTCTATGAATCTATGAATTATAGGAGAGGAGGGGTGTGGCAGGCCAGTAGGGGTAGCTCCTGCGTTGAGCCTCCCACCTCACTATGCCCGTCCACCTGCCGGACTCCACGTGTCTCCCCAGGGGCACCTAAGCCCTAGCAGACCCCCTTTCGAGCCCTACCGCAGAGTCCGGGGGTAACGTGCTGCCACCACCCCAAAAGGGGACCTTCTAGGTTCTGTGTCCTCGGGGAAACACAGGCCTAATAGTCCTACGGGTACTCGACACGATCCAAGCACTTGGAGCTCCTCCCCAAGTCAGGGGCCAAAAAGGATAGTCTCCTTTAGTCTGCAGACCTAAGGGGCCTCCTAGGCATAATTAAACCCACCCCTCAATAAGTCTCCTACACCAGTCACAAAGGAGAACTTTATTGGTTACAAAGGGTGGGGTTAGGATAGGGTAAGAGGTAGAGCGCTATCAAGGGATTACCATTGAGCAAAACAGTCTGGCTGAGGTAGCCGTTTGATACGCAAATGCATCACTGTGAGCTGACTAGCTCTCTAGAAACACTTACAAGTATCATTCAGAAGATAGTAGACATCTGGCTTGGAGATTTCCAGAGAGAGAGCGTTTCAGATGGATCAGACTCTCTCCCTGTGTCCTGATGCTTGTGTCATGCTGGTAAAATGGGTTCTCTTCCTTCTTCTTGGACCAGGCCATTATATAGCCTTTCTAACCTCAGCAGCCCAGTCCAATAGAAGCCAGCAGTGTTGGCAGCTAGCCAACCGATTTAAAAAGGATCACTGGTCACCTGGTCAGAGGAGCAGGGGCTTTTCCCTCCCCCATTCAGGTGACCAGAGGGACCGCGCCCGCACACCAGGATTTTGTCACGTAAGCAGGGAGGAAAATCCCCCCTCCCTTATGAATTCAACCCCCGTGTCCCAAGCTGACCGGGACAGGTTTCTGGAGAGAGACACAGACGGTGGCACTTCTGCCACAAGGGGAACATGTGACCCATACTCTGGAGAGCGAGGCTGGGGTGTGGTGAAAATACAGGCCCTTATTTAGGATGTTCATACCCCCTCCTCCACCAATATCTGGGCTGCAAACCACCTTTCTGGGCCCCTGGCTGCCTTGGAACCTCTAAAACTGTCTCCATACTCTGAACCTCAGACTTGGACCATCCTGCCCAGTACCTACTTGCTCCTGTTAGCATTTGCTCCTGTTTCCTCTTGGATGTCCTGACCTGGATCAACCTCTTTCCTTGACAATGGCCTCATCTCCCTATTAAGTTCGATGCCTGACTTTGACCTTGGCCTCTCCTCCTCTCTTCCGCTAAATCCCTGACCAAATACGATCCTCTCAGACTGACCATCTGTTCCCTGAACACGCCTTACTGCAGGAAGCCCTGGCTACTGCTTTGAGATGTGCGGCTCCTGACCACAGTGTAGACAGAAATGGGACCTGCACTGGGTGAGTTGCCGCCATGGAGTGGACCTGGGTGGCTGCTGTCAAGACCAGGGTGGTGGTGACAAGAGTGAAGCAACTGGACACAAGTGTGTGCAACACAGCTGCTCCTCTGAGACAAATTCTTTCTTATGAACTAACCAGACCAGCATTTCAGATCCCTTGGAGAGGATATTGTATGCACTGTAACAGACTCCGAATTGCATGGCCTTTCAGTGACATTAGTGGGCCTCATGCTTTTGGGCTGCCCTCAAAACCCATGCCCTGATGCTCCATAGTTTGGACCAGAGACTAGGGAACCACTGGTAAAAAGATTCAGATTCCCACAATGCCAGGCGGCATCCACAGGACACCCAGCTGCTTCCTCCTTGCAAAGGGCCTGAATTCATATCTGGAGCTGAAATGTAAATCATTCCAGTTCATGTCACTTGGGCCAGGCCTTTGACTTAATAATTTCAGGGCCTCTCCTCAGCACAGTAACACCAGCACTGGAACCAGCAGCGTCCTTGGTGCTCAGCCCTCCCCTTGGATGCTGAGGGGAGGCACAGTGTGTGACTGGCATCCAACCTCCCTCAGAGCAGGGACGGACTCTTTTAACTGTACACCATGTGCTGGGCTCAGCAGGAGCTTCCTCCGCCCCACTAAGCTGCGGCATAACACACAGGATCAGAGGTGCCTCCTGCCCAGGAGATCTGATCACTGATGTTTTCTCAGTAACATGCATTTCCCCAGGCCCGATAGGCAGACTAGGACAACAAAGGCTAGATGCCATTACTCCAGCAAGTGCCTGCATCCCCTTTCCAATGGCACTCCTGACCCAGATACACCCCACAGGTCCCTTTGGAGCATGGACCACTTCCTTCTGCCATCAGACCCGCCAAGGCATGCACACCCATTCCTGACCACCTCACCCCCATTACTCATACAGAGGGACAAGGGCTGGTGGGAAATGTTTTATTTGCAGAACCAAGGTGAAATTCCTGTAGAAATTCGAGACTATGGAGTGTCCCCAGGAGACCTCAGGAAAGCCCAGCCCTCAAGGCTCCTACAGTTCAGCTGGACCAGACTCTTCCTTGTATACAATAGGAGGCACCTGTGCTTGGGGAAGGCAGTCACTGGGGATTGTGGGTGATATCCATGTGCCTATGAAGTCCTGCTCTAGCCATACAGACCAATGGCTGTTGCTCATGTAGTTGCCAACAACCCACAAACCCATCACAGAGCCTAGGTGACAAGGTGTGAAGGAAGTAGAAGGACTGAACTCTGCTAGCTCCAGCAGATGCAGCTGGGCTGTGGGGGACAGAGATTACACGTGTGTGAAATGAAATACAATGAAATTACGTGTGTGAAATGATAGAGGAGGCAGAAAGACTTGAGGTTTGTCGGCGTCTATCCCAGAATGCCCCAGGCTGGTAGTACCAAGGTCCCATGATGTAGTTCAGGTCTCTACTATTCTCCCTGCAAATGACAGCACAAGAAATCAGGCTGTTTTCAGGTGGGTCCATTTCATTTCCGCAGCTGCATGTTTCCCTCTCTGCTAAAGCGGTCTCCCTCATCAATGATCAGTCCCTGCATCACCCATCTCTGGGTCAATGCACTTATTTTTATCCTGCTGCTTTAATCTTCTCACAAATGCAGAATTGAGTTTCTTCACACCTGCCCATCTTAAATGCCACACCTTGGACATACACACAGCCACCACCTGCATAATTTCCACGACTGTGGTCTGGGAGCTGAATCCTAGAATGAAAAATCACAGTTTACAAGTCACACCCATCCTCCCAAACTCAGTGCACCGTGACACTTGACCAGCTCTCTGCCCTGTTTGTACTGACAGCAGGGGACACTGAGACAACAGCCTAAATAAGGAAGGGCAGAGATACTCAAGGATAAATGTGTCAGAGGAAAATCTCCCAGCACAGGACCCCTGCACTCTCATGGCACATGGTACAAGACAAGTTGTCTTGTACCATGTGACAGGTAGTCAACCCTGTTTGCAGACCACACTTCACTTAAGAAAAACTTTGAATTTCCAGAAAGTCCACCTGGAATCAAATCTGCAGAATGGAGGGTTTTTTACTTCCTTTCCTACAACTAAAAAGTGCTGTCAGAGGTGTCTCTGCTCTGCACACTCCCATATATTATCCACAGACTGCACAAGCGCAGACACTATCCACCATGAGATAAATTACTGTATCATATGGATCACCAGTGTATCCTTTACTTGCAATCCACCAGCCTTCCCTCTTCCAACTAACCCATCTCCCAGAATCTGAAACTGCCAACCCTTGAGCGATCCCAAATGGCTGCTCTTTCTTGTGGCGATTTGGTCTGAAAGAAACATGGGAATGGTCCTTAATATGGACAGTTTGAGGGGAAGAAAAGCAATTTTAAGGCAGAGAGCAGCTGTCATAACTCTTCCACCTCTGTGCTCTTGGACTTATGAGCTATGTCAGTCACCAGGCTTCACAAAGATACAGTAACTAGTCCCTGTACACTGCTGAAGGTTTCCTATAACCTTCATGTTTCCTGTAACACACATCAGTAGTATAATTTGTGGTGGGTGATTGGGGCACCAGCCCTGTAAGCCAACTGAGAAGGAGAGATAGAATTCACCCCCACTTCCGCTGGAGTTTGTCCCCCAGCTGCAAGAGCAGCCCCATGGTAGTGGGGGCAGATACCCTGCTGCTGCTGTAAGAGCTACAACTGAGGCCAGCACACTGCTCTGCAGTAGCAGTAGCAGTAGCAGCAGCAGCCAAGGACTGTTTTTGAGTCCCTGCCATGAGTAAGACTCCTGAGCATTTCCACCACCACTCTCCCACAGAGTTTGCCAAGGATGAAAACTGTGCGTCTTATGCCTCTAACACACATAGCCTGTGTACAGCTCATAGTGTTTCATGATCTTTCCTCGGGCATCTCTGAAGATGTTTCTGCTGGCATCTCTAACCCAAGAAATGGTGCATGGCAGGGAGGATATTGACTAGGATAAAGATACTCTAGAAAGATCTAGGTCAGTGCTCCCCCTGTCTAGCACCACCAGAGACAAGGATATTGGGCTAGGTAGACCATTGGTCTGACCCAGTACAGCACTTCTTAAGTTCTTCAGGAGGGATGGGGCCCTCATGCTGTATGAGCTGAGCCCAGCAGAAAGTCCCTCAGAGGCTGATGGACAAGTGCCTTTTCCACACATGCTATCCTAAGCCAACCAGTGCCTTATCCACACGTGCTGGTCCAATGTGTCCAGCTGTAGCCCACAGGACACAGGAGAGTGACACTGCCTTTCTCCACCACCACCTGACTGTAAGTGTCCAAATACCTGGGGCCAGTTCTGTCTTGTGCTGTGAGCTGGGGCCTTTCACTCACTGAGTCTATGATGAAATTCATGGCACTGTTTATTGGACCTGTCTGAGGCCCTCAGTCCCATGGTGAATCACACCCAGGGGCTTGTGCTGCATTTTGCTGCAGAATTATGGATACCCTAATAACGCAGACTTACAGGCCAGGAGAGAGAGCTGTGCCATCCGCCCAGACCCACTTCTTTGTTTCAGAGTTGTATGACAATCCAGTCCAGAATGGGTAGTAGTACAGAGCGCTTCCCCGATATTCAGAATAAAGAAATGACTCTGTATTGATGAAGTCCTACATGAGAACAGGTTTAAATGCGAAAGAAAGTGAGATGTCTCAGGTGCATAATTGCACCATCAGTGTGCCCGGAGTTCCCTCCACAGTATCCCTGAAGACCTCTCTATAGAGTTTATCTCTGTAGACAGGCTTCATATCCTGCACCTGCCTAAGGGCCTGTGCCAGTACAGGCATAGTGAATCTCAAGCACCCTCCAGGTAGTGCTCTAGTACCTGTCACACACACACACACACACACACACACACACATCTAAACAGAAACACGAGACATGGAAATACAATTAAGCCTATAAATGTACAAGCCACCCACGGATTAATTTCCAGTCACAGAGACCTCCAAGGTGTTTTGCTCATTCACACACCCCCCAGCACTCAGAGCCCCACTCTTGGCTTTACCTGGTCAGCACCTGGTCACTGAAGCCCACCCCCAGGGCTTGACTCCTGCCTGATTCTATTCACTCACTGGTTTGCATCAATATGTCAAAAGTAACATGGTCTCACCAGCTCTTCTTGGCTGTCAATCATGAGTAGGCTGGCAGAGTGAGAACTGCAGGAGGATTTACACTGCCCCCAAGGTCTTTTTTCAGGAGAAAAGAGGTAGGACCTGCTCTCGCTGTGACTCCACCGTCCCGGACACTTCTCTTCTGGAACAACACACTGCATCAGCTCACCGCATTCCCTGACTGCTCCCATGCTAGAGACACTGCCATCAGGAACAAGGGAATTTCACACCCACCATGTTCCTCCACTTCAACTATTTGCATCTCATGGGCCCTATGGTGAGGGGAGCTCCTGCCCTACATCTCAAAATGGGGATGGACCTTTCCCATCCAGGAGCACAGCTGCCGCCATGCAGGGAACACCAGGTGCTGGCTTCTTTGCCTGTCTGTGGGACAAGCCCGACCCGCCGCATCTTGGCTGAGGTCAGACCAATCCCTTCAGCCCAGACTAAACTAAGGAGGTGAGAGCTTGTCCCTAGTATGGAAGGTGAGCAGGGGACAGGAGCACCTTTCCTAAATTCAGACATAAGGCAAACTCCTAAAAAATCATTAAAACAAAAACCCAATATATTTTGTGTATTCATCAATTGAACATTTCATTCATGTAATCTGAAACATTTCCATTTAATTTCCATTATTTTTCTCCTTTTTGGCTACTGCTTTTCAATTTTGAAATAAAGTACCAGACCAGGAGAGCACAATCTTTTATTCATGCCTTTTCAGAACATTTTTTTGGACCTTGTGACAGCACCACCATGCAGTCACCCTTATCCAAGGCCCACACCTATTTGGTAAGGGAAATGGCACTTTGCCGGGCCAGAGCAGCCCCACATGTACTTTTGGGCCTGTCCTGACAGCATCTCCCTCCCCACAATTTACCGTTGTCAGGAGGTTGATCCTGTGGCCTTCCTGGAACACGTGTGTTTGGTTCTGGACAAGACGCCGGACACTGGATGCGGTTTTCCTTCTCTTGGCTCAACTCCATGACTGAAACATCAGAACAGCTCAATAGCATCTGCTGTGATACAGGCTTCAGCAGAAATTTGTAGCCATAATGTTCTCTGTGTCATGGTGACTCACAAGTCCTAGTTGTGCTCCATCAAATGGTGGAGCCATTTTCCACTAGGAATGTGATGATTTTTCAAATTGGGCCCTTCTCGATAGTTTGCCGCCAGTTTGCCTTCCAACCCACTTTCTTAGCGTTCCATATAGAGGTCTAAAAGGTAGCCAAGGCCCCCAAGCTCCTTAGATGTTTTTGTCTTAGAAGTATTAGAGTAATTGCTGCACAGGCTTCCAGGATCTCCTTGGGGGCTGCCTTGAAGCTGTATAGGGTGGTGGCCATCAGCGAAGGACAGTCCGGTTGTCCTCTGTCCTCTATTGATATGAAACCGGACACCTTTATGTCCTCTATATTTCTCTACAACAGAAAAATAGGGGACATAGACGAGTCAGGTTTCATCTCAATAGAGGACAAAGGAAAGAGT
>NW_005842445.1:265405-269875 GCF_000455745.1 Alligator sinensis
GAATGTCCCCGTGATGGCCACCCTAGAGTTGTAGCTGCTCTGGCTTCTAAGTAACAAGCCACAGAGGTATTTCATTGCTCCAGAAAAATATCCAAGTTTTGACTTTTAGTCCTGATTTGGAATCAAAATATTTTGATAAGCACAATTATTTTTTTCCTTGCAGAAGAGAAATGTGATCCCTGCCCAGCTCTAGTAGCACAAATCCAAAGTAGTCCGCCTACAGAAGGCCACACTCATTTCACAGCATCTGCTAAAGAGCTGAAGCAACTGTGGAGGGAGTACTGGAAACTACAATGTTGCTGTTACGTCAGAGCTTCAAGACCACAGTGTCAATGCTTCTGTCCAGCGTGACCCAGAGCAGGCTGCAACAGTGATAAAGACTTGTTCTCAGCTAGTGCAATGGCAAGAGTGACCACTAGACCCAGCCAGGAATGTCTGCCAAAATTATTTCTTGAGAGCAAATTCACTGTCTGCAAAACTAGCATCTTCTGTGAGGAAATTTCAGTTTCAAGTTTTTGCATCAGGAAGATCATAACATTTCTCTTTGTTGAAGTGAACTGAATTGGTATCTGTCAAATCAGTTTGGCATTAAAGTCAGAGGAGCAATGGGTAAAGATGCTCCGCTGGAGACAGGCAAGGGAGTCAGGGCTGCAAAGGTTTCCAGGACCCTGCACAGCTTCCTTCAGGTCCTGCCACGGGGCTGGACCTCGAGGGCTTCCAAGCCCCAGTGCAGAATGCTGAGGAATCTCTATCCTGTAAGACACTTCCTGCCTCGGGCTTCATGTCCTGATCTGGAATGAAGAAACTCTCCAAACCACAGCTTGGTTTTGCACATTTTGAACTTGAGGCCTTGGCCAGCTCTCCCTGCCCTGGTTTGGAAGACTCCTTATAATGGATAATGGTGACAAGTACCAGAAGAGCCATGCAGGCTACTACAGACCTGCTGAGATCCTCCCCACAAAACTCCACAGTGCTCTCCAACCAGAAGCATTGCACTGCTGGCCTATAGCAGAGATCTGCACCACAGCCCAAGTTCATATCTTCAAATGAGGCACCTTTTGAAGTAGCAGCCCACAAGTAGGGATGTGCAGAACTGCAATTCTGTTTAGAAAGTCCACCAGGTAAAGATGAAGTTTTCGTGTACAAGAACAACATGGATTTTTCCATATTAAATTTCACTGGGGCTCCAGTTTCTAACCAAAAGCAGCAGGGCTCCAGGCCCCATTCTTAGCTAGGGTTAATCAAACTAGCTCTAGTGAGTCCTACAGAGTGACACCCATTCACATCAGCTAAAACAGACATGTGTAAACTTGCAGAACACCTAGTAGCTTAAAATAGAAATAGCCAGGTATGCAGGAGACCACACACACACTGCATATGATCTGCTAAGGGGACTGAAACCACTAATAGTGGAAACAACACTGCAGCAGTGATGTCAGCACTTTCAGACCAGTGTCATTGCTTTGACCCAGCACAGGCTACAGCGGTGGTTAGTAGGCCTGTGTGAATAGGGAGCTATTCGATTTGGATTCAGATTTAGCCTATTCAGATGCCAGAGATATGTTTCGGAGATCCAAATTGTTTTTCCAATTCAATTCAGCTGAATCACTTTGGAAGATTCAGAATTGATTCAGAGCCAATTCGGAGATTTGGCCATAGAGTATAATGGGGAATCAATGAAATATCTATAACTTTGTTGTCTTTTGGCTCATTCCGATGAAACTTGTTGGGATGGTAGCCTCTGCTGTGAGCATAACACATGCCAAGCTTCAAGGTGATAGGTGTAGGGTTTTCTGGGAAACTGCACCTCAAAGTCCTGAAAGCAAAACTCATATCACATGTGTGTATTAGGCCACAGTGGGGAGAAAACTGCAGGGATGGTAGCTGTTGCTGAGGCCACAAAGGGGGCTTCTCACAAGGACAACTCAGTAAGTCACTTCCTCCATCAACACTGGTGGACGAGAATGCCAAAGAAGCCCCCTCATGCTCAAGTGCATCCCCTGGGGTGCAGATGTCCAAGCTGGGGTGGAACTGAGAGGGATACCACTCATCACAGTTAGAATCAGAATCAGATACTTCCTGGGTCGCAGCCGGTGGGTTTTTTTTTTTCTTGAGGTATATTCTCCCAGGGTGATACTTTGGGCTGAACCATACGACTGGCCCAGCTACTCAGACAGACCCCCTCCTACAGGCAATAGCAAGTTCCTATGCATGACCCTCATGCAGGCTGTGGCAGAAGACCACCCCTGTTTCTCCCCAAAAACTGTGCTCTGTGACAATTTGGTTAAGATGGGCCCTGCAGAGGGTACACACCTTACCCTATCTCTTTAAGTAACCTGAGCTGGATACATTCCTGAGGGAGGGGGGAAACCTGCTCCCTCTGCCTACGTGACTGGCATCACATACCTGGGTGAGGGGCTTGGGCCCCCTGGTGGGCTAGAGACTGCCAGTCTGCCCAGCAACCAGTGATGCATTTCAAATTGATTGGCTGACAGCCAACAGGTGCTGGCCTCCATTGGACCAGGTAAATCAGGTCATAAGGGCTATATAAGTTAAGGACTGCCCAGGAGGAAGAGGCAGCAGCCATGAGGAAGACTCAGAGAGAGAGGAGCTGAACCATCTGAAACTTGCTCTCTCTCTCAAAACTCATGATCAAGGAACTGCCTGCCTACAGAGGGAATCTCCAACTGCCTCTGGATGATACTTGTGAGTAAGCTACCTGAGATCTAACTAGATATATAGCTTGCAGTAACTCAGATGCGTAGCATGGGAGGCTTATTGTGTGTGGGTCTAGATTATGCCTTGGGGTCCCCTTGGTTTGGCTAACTAAGGGAGACCACTACTTGTGCTTCTGACTGAGAGAAGCACCCCCAAGTGCTTGAAGTGAGTCGAGTACCCTTGAGGGCTACTCGGCCTGTGTTTCCCAGGGTGCACAGAGCCAAAATAAATCCCAGCCCTGGGTGGTGGCAGTTTTTACTCCAAGCTAGCAGGTGTGCTCCAGGAAGGGGGTCGGCCAGATGTGAGGCACCCCCAGGGAGGCACTTGGAGCCTGGAAGGTGTTTGGGCACAGTGAGGTGGGTGGCTCAACGCAGGAGCACCCCCTACTGGCCCACCACACAGGCAAGTCCCCCATCCTTTGGGCAACAATGTATGGCTCAGCTCTCCATCGGTCAGTGATTTTATGCTTGCCTGTAAGTCTGAGGTTCTGCAGAAGCACTTGATCCCCCTAACTCAAACCCTGTTCTTGCACATGGCATCATAGCCTCACTTGTGGCGTAGTTGATTTCTACCTGTGGCATCTGCAGCTAACTGGTGGGCTCTTCTTAAACGATCTCTTAGTTGTTGGGCATATTACCCATGAGTCACATGCTGATCATAGCCCTTCTCTACTCCAAAACACAAGTCAATGGGGAGCCTGGGTTACCGCCCAAACATCAATAGATACGGACTAACCCCGGTGGCATTGTTGTGAGTAGAATTATAAGCATGCACCAAATGGGCCAGATGTTGACTCCATACAGCCTTTTGTTTGTGCCTTAGGGTGCCAAGCATATTTAATAGCGTGCGATTAAGTCGCTCAGGTTGCAGGACCCCTTGTGGATGGTATGGGGTGGTCCTGCATCTCTTTATCCCTGCAATGGTGAATACTTCCTTCAATAAGTGACTCTCAAAGTCCCACCTGTGATCCAAATGGATTTGGGTGGGCAACCTGAATATGGAGAAATATGTGCACCCCCGGGGCTAACCCTTGGGGAGCAGGATCCAGCGGCACCGGATCCTCCCAGCGGGGGACGGAATCCAAGGTTGAGGAAGTAGAAGGATTGTGGGTTAGGCTACATGGGGGGCAAGGAGAAAGGGATTTGGTGGTACGGGTCTGCTACAGACCCCCACATCAAGGGGAAGAAATAGATTCGGGGCTCCTGAGGCAGCTCTCAGAGACCATAAAAGCTAAAGAGGCGGTAGTCATGGGGGACCTAAACTACCCAGACATCTGCTGGGAGACACAGACGGAAAAGTCCCACCGCTCACGCAGGTTTCTAACCTGTGTGCTGGACCTCCACCTGACACAGGAGATACACGGCCCCACTAGGGGGAATGCCATACTGGATCTGATATTGGCAACGGGGGGGTGACATGGTAGGGGACCTACAGATCGGTAGCCATCTGGGGGACAGTGATCACCTAATAATAGAATTCACCATAAGACGTCGAGCGGGTAAGGTAACTAGTAGGGTGAAAGTACTAGACTTTAGGAAAGCTGATTTAAGTGAATTCAGGCGATTAGTGCTGTCACTGATTAGTGATCAGGTGGCTGTGCCTTAAGGAAATGATCCTTCGGGCACAAAGCAAGACGATCCCCATGCGGGGTAAAAGAGAGAAAGGGGCCAGGAGGCTTCCCTGGCTGACCGAAGAAATCCAGGGCAGCCTAAGGGCCAAAAGGGGAGCACATAAAAAGTGGAAACAGGGAGA
>NW_005842445.1:270369-276265 GCF_000455745.1 Alligator sinensis
CAGAAGTCCTTGACTTCAGGAAAGCTGACTTTGACAAGCTCAGAAGGCTTGCTGGTGAGGCCCTACGGGACCATGACCCCAAGGGGAGGGGAGTTCAGGAAGAGTGGTTGCTCCTCAAGGGAGTGATCCTCAGTGCACAAGCTAATTCTATTCCTTCTCAGAGGAAAGGCAGCAAGAGGGCATAGTAGCACCCAGAGAGTAATGGTGGATGGGTTGGTTTCGACCTGGAAGGGTGTGGGCAGTGGGGTCCCGCAGGGCTCGGTCCTTGGACCGATACTTTTCAATGTCTTCATCAGCGACTTGGACGAGGGAGTGAAATGTACTCTGTCCAAGTTTGCAGATGACACAAAGCTATGGGGAGAAGTGGACACGCCGGAGGGCAGGGAACAGCTGCAAGCAGACCTGGACAGGTTGGACAAGTGGGCAGAAAACAACAGAATGCAGTTCAACAAGGAGAAATGCAAAGTGCTGCACCTAGGGAGGAAAAATGTCCAGCACACCTACAGCCTAGGGAATGACCTGCTGGGTGGCACGGAAGTGGAAAGGGATCTTGGAGTCCTAGTGGACTCCAAGATGAACATGAGTCGGCAGTGTGACGAAGCCATCAAAAAAGCCAATGGCACTTTATCGTGCATCAGCAGATGCATGACGAATAGGTCCAAGGAGGTGATACTTCCCCTCTATCGGGCGCTGGTCAGACCGCAGTTGGAGTACTGTGTGCAATTCTGGGCGCCGCACTTCAAGAGGGATGCGGATAGCCTGGAGAGGGTCCAGAGAAGGGCCACTCGTATGGTTAAGGGCCTGCAGACCAAGCCCTACGAGGAGAGACTAGAGAAACTGGATCTATTCAGCCTCCGCAAGAGAAGGTTGAGAGGCGACCTTGTGGCTGCCTATAAGTTCATCACGGGGGCACAGAAGGGAATTGGTGAGTATTTATTCACCAAGGCGCCCCCGGGGGTTACAAGAAATAATGGCCACAAGCTAGCAGAGAGCAGATTTAGATTGGACATTAGGAAGAACTTCTTCACAGTTCGAGTGGCCAAAGTCTGGAACGGGCTCCCAAGGGAGGTGGTGCTCTCCCCTACCCTGGGGGTCTTCAAGAGGAGGTTAGATGAGTATCTAGCTGGGGTCATCTAGACCTCCTGCCTATGCAGGGGGTCGGACTCAATGATCTACTGAGGTCCCTTCCGGCCCTAACATCTATGAATCTATGTTTCCCATAATACTCTGGCCACTGTCCTAGCCATCTGATCACAAGTGAGGAAGATATGGGCATACCATGTAAAGTGGTCTGTTAACACAAGTATGTTACTCTTTTGATTGCCTTCCCCTTCTACTAACAAAAAGTCCATACACACCAATTCTAGCAGTTGCGAGCTTTCTGTGGTGTGCAAGTGTGCTGTTCTTGTGGGTAGAGTCTTTCTCTTTACACAGGTCTCGCAAGAGTTACAATTGTTTTAAACGTCCTTAGCCACCCAGGGCCAAAAGAACCTCTCCCTGGCCAATGTTAACATGCACTCCACAGCCAGGTGGCCAAAGTCATCATGCAGGGCTCAGAGGGTGAGCTCTCACTGACTTTTAAGTAGCACTAGTTGCAACGGGGACCTTCCCTCGGGATCTTGAATCTCGCGATATAATACCCTGTCAATGAGCCACAACTTCTCCCACTCTTTCACCAGGATACAGGCCTTGGCGGTGAGGCTCTCGCTGGGAAGGGGGCGGGGGCACTGAGCCCCTTTCTGTTGGGCCCATAACACATCCCTCACATCAGGGTCTTGCTCCTGCACCTGTCGCCATTCCGTGGCTGGCATCTGAGGAAGGACAGTCAGGGTCAAAGTGGTCTACTGCACCTAGGCCTGAGGGATTCCCTCAGGGGGTATCCCCAGGATTTTGCTGGTGCACACCGCTTTTCCCCCAGCGGCCACCAACTCTCAAGCAAGCAGATGACATAGTGCTCAGACTGTTTCTTGGGGTATCACATCTTGACCCATGGGCGGAGCCAACCAGACGAGCGCATCTGCCTCCACGTTTCGGTGGCCTGCCCAATGGTGCAAACTAAAAGAGTAGTTGGCCAGAGCAGCCACCCACCGATGTCCCATGGCATCAAGCTTTGCACTGGTCAGAATATATGTTAATGGATTGTTATCCGTCCATACTTGGAATATAGTCCCATATAGATAATCCTTAAACTTTTCTGTGACTACCCCCTTAAAAACCAGAAACTCCAGCTTGTGGGCCGGATAGCGAGTCTCACTAGGAACCGAGCTCCAAGTACTGGTAGAGGATGGACCCCAACCCGGGCAAGCTAGCATCCATGTGTAAGATGAAAGGTCTGCTGGGGTCTGGATATGCCAAAATAGGGGTCTTCATCAGCCAACAGATGACTTCTTGAAATGCCTCCTTGCACTGAGCATCCTATCGGGGTCCAAAAGGTTCAGTGGGACTCTGGGCCTTGCATACCCACTGTGTGGCGTGTAGCCCCTCTTGACATTTCAAAGGTCTCCCCCTTTGGAGTAGAGGGGGAGTGGACTCTGTTCCTGGCTCCTCACCAATCACATTTGCAGTCTCCTAAGCCTGGAGAGCCGGGCAAAGCCTAGCAAGCCCACCACATTAGCACAAGTTTTTACATTTGATTCTTTTCTGTAGATTACTAGACATTAGGAAATTTCAATTTCTGGTTTCAAATGTTTTCTTGTTTTGAAATGTAGTTCGGGTCTAACAAAATTGGAATATTGGAATATTTTTTCCTCCTTTAGTCTTTGAAATATTATGTTTGACCTGGAAGCCAATTTATTCCACCTAGAATACCACACACATTTTTAAAAAAGGGAATTGTTTCAAATCTATTAAGCACTGATCATAGAAGACAGAGAAATCCCATTTGAGTCATCATTTATTTGGCAAAATAGTCACAATTTGACTCCAAGGACACGCTGCCTAGGATACACTCAGCCATGTGATACTGCTTTACAGTGTGCATGTAGCATGTTAAAGAAAAACAGCAATAAATAACCCTTATTGGTTCTTGTTCTGCAAAGAAAGGATTTCCTTTCATGTGAAAAAAATGTATGGGTTGGAACTATTTTGCACTCAGAATCAGACCAAGGAAATGACATTTCAGAATGTTTCATGACACAATCATTTCCAAAAGTAGAAATGCTAGTACAGAAAATTTCAAGATTTTAGGTGAAGCTATGTAATTTGATATTAATACAAATATTTACAGTTTCCTTTCAGTTGCTGAATTGGAAAGCCCAAACAGTTTAGTAAAAATGTAATTTCCTAGTGAGTAAATGTGCTATGAGAAAAATCTAAATCAATTTTAAAAATCATAAGAGAAAATTGAAACCCCAGCACCAGTATTCAAGTAAACACCTCACAGTGCAATCAATTGGAGAAATGCAAGGGAGAGTCATATTGCTCTTTTAGGCTTGTTTACAATGTATCTCCTTGGATTCTGATCCCAGTTTGAGAAACAAATGCAATAGGCAAATGCCTCATTCTTGAGTGAAGTGAAAAGGGTTTTGATGTCATTGTTCCCTTCAATATAAACCCATTTTACAATACTCCTTATGCTAAATTTAAGCGGGTTTCACTAACTTCTTTTCAGACCCCCTATATTACAAAGGATGTGGACAAATTGGAGAGAGTCTGGCGGATGGCAACAAAAATGGCTAGGGGGCTGGGACACATGACTTCTGAGGAAAGTCCAAGGGAACTGGGCTTATTTAGTCTGCAGAAGAGAAGACTGAGTGGGATCTGATAGCAGCCTTTAATTATCTGAAGGGTGGTTATAAAGCAGATGGAGCTAGACTGTTCTCAGTGGTGGCAGATGACAGAACAAGGAGCAATAGTCTCACACTGCAGAAAGGGGAGTTTAGGTTGGATATTAGAAAAAAAAATTCAGTAGGATGGTGGTGAAGCACTGGAATGGGTTACCTAGAGAGGTGGTGGAATCTCCATCCTTGGCGGTTTTTAAGGCCCAACTCAGCAAAGCCCTGGCTGGAATGATCTAGTTGGGGCTTGGTCCTGCTTTTAGCAGGGGTTTGGACTAGGGCTGTGCAAGGCTTCAGTAGCCAATTTAATTTGGCCAAGATTTGGCCCAATTCGGTCACCGAATCTCTGAATCAAATCAGCAGATCCATTAAAAGTTCCAAATCAAATCAGAAGCCTTTGAAATGATTCAGAGATTCGGCCATAAACTATACAGGCAGTTCTCAATGACACTGGACACAGCTGCCTGCAGCTGATGTGCCCAGCTCTGCTGGTAAGTCTGTTGGGGTGGGCAGAGGGGAAAGGGAAGGGGCATGGGAGGGGGCAGATTAATGCTCCCACAGTGAGGGAGGGATTGGGGCTGGGGCTGGGACAAGCTGCCAGCCAGGGTGGGCAGGCACAGAACTCAGAGAGGGGGGTTCCCACCACCGCGCACCGCTGGTCTGGGAGCTGCTTTTCTGCTGGCTCCTCCAGCAGCTCTTACTACCAGTCCAGGAGGGCATGGGAGTGGGTGTGTGCCCCCAGATCTGCATGGGGCAGGCTGGACTGGGCTGGGCTGGGCTGGACTGGGCTGGGCTGGGTATGCCCAGCCACCTTCTGTTGGGCTGCACTCCTCGGGGTGGCTGGAGCCAGTGTTGTGCTCCGGGCAGCAAGCCCCAGGAGCAGCTCAGAGCACAGCCTGGAGCACAGCCGACCCTGCAGAGCGTAGTGGAGCAGGGCCTTTGTGGGGGCTACAGCCACCTTAAAACTCCTTATAACCCCTGCTGCCAGCCTTGCCTTAAACCAGGTGCACACGCCCGCCCCATGCCCTGCCGTTCCTCACCCAGCCAGGGTGGGGCAGACGGAGTGAAGCCACGGCTTGTCCAGGAGGCACAGGCAGGCTGAAGCAGCTTCCACTGTTATGTGCCACTTGTCCAAGGCATCACAGCAGCACCATCCCACATGTCCCTTCCCTGGCTGGGTGAGTGACAAGAGGGCATAGCCCCCGCTCCCAGCACCTTCTGCCTCCCGTTCAGAGTGCAGCCCAGCCCAGCCTGCCCCGCGCAGATCCGGGGGCACACGCCCGCTCTCATGCCCTCCCAGACCAGCAGCAAGAACCACCAGAAGAGCCATCAGAAGAGCAGCTCCCAGCCCAGTGGCACACAGCAGCACACAGTGGTGGGAACCCCGCTCCCCGAGTCCAGCGCCCACTCCGCCCTGGCTGGGCAGCTTGTCCCAGCCCCACCCCAATACCTACCTTTCTGTAGGGGCGTTGATCTACCCCGCCCCATGCCCTTCCCTCCCCGCTCTGCCCACCACAACAGGCTTACCAGGTACAGGCAGCTTGTCCAGCATCGCCAAGGACTGCCTATATAACCTATGGCGAAATCTTCAAATCAGCGCCAAATCTCCGAATCTGAATCAGCCAAATCGAATTGGGATAGCGATTTGAATCACCAATTCGAATAACTGTCCCTCCAAATCAGCTGAATCCAAATCCAAAGCAAATACTTGCTGCTTTGCACAGGCCTAGTTTGGACTAGATGACTTCCTCAGATCCCTTTCAACCCTAATTTTCTATGGGCACTTACACACATACCACAAGTCTGCTCCAACTCAATGCAAGTATGCTCTGACACACCGGAAATCCAGTGCATCAGAACAGACTCAATTAGTCTGATGGAGCATGTAGTTGATGTGCCCAGTTCTGCATCAGATGCAGTTGTATAAGTGGTACATATGGCAGAAATGCCCCGTCGGTGCCCCTCTCCAGAGATCTGTCTCAGCCAGCCTGAGAGGCTGCTGTTGAATCTCTCACAGCGGGGATCTCACTCCTTGTCTGCAGACAAAAGCCTGGCGCCTGGGAGGCGATGCTCTGGTCACCTGGGCAGGGGGGGAAAGAACCGGCCCTGCGCGGGCCCAG
>NW_005842445.1:276743-281480 GCF_000455745.1 Alligator sinensis
TGGGTCTAGCACCCATTGGACGATCAGGCCTGTGTTTTCCAAGGTGCGCAGAGCCAGAAGTGAGTCCAGAGCCTTGGATGGTGGCAGCGGGAACCCCAGGCTAGCGGGTGTGCTCCAGGGAAGGGGTTGGCCAGACGGGAGGCACCCTAAGGGAGGCACTCGGAGCCTGGAAGGTGGTCGGGAGCAGGGAGGTGGGCGGCTCAACGCAGGAGCGCCCCCTACTGGCCCGCCACAGTACAGTATGCATCAGCATTGAGAAAATGGCAGGTGGTGCGCTTTGAACTAAAACACATTTGACGTGCTTTAGTTCAAAGCGTATTGCTGCCATTTGCATGCTGCACCACTTACACACCTGCACCTGACACAGCACCAGATGTTTTTCATTAGGGCGTATTGCTAATTTAAAGTGCCCGATGAAGTGTCAGGAGCCTATGTAAAAATGCCTATGATTCTATTCTATAATTCTGTGAATAACCCAAAATTTGTCTTTTTTCTCCAGTGCTCTGGGACTCATGGGTCTGGGCTTGTCACTTACCATGTGTTATATCTAGTAGGGGTATCATTGTCCCTAATTCAATTCAGCCAAATCCGAATCTGAAGATTCAATGCTGAGTTTGGACTAGATTCGGAGAATCAGCACTTTGGACATAGGCACAGTTTTAAACGTTTTTTCTACATGCCTCAAGGTACCAGCATGGCTCGTGCAAGCTGCAATGCTGGGGCAGATGGAGCATCACACAGGAGTGTGGAGGGGCCCTCCACTTGCTTGGCAGCAAAGCCAGAAGTGGAACAGAAGTACTTCCAGTGGACCGGAAGTACGATTAGCCGTGGGGGGACCCCAGGTCCCCTCCCCAGACCCAGGAGGCACCAGTCACTGAGCCAGGGGAGCACGGGAGGCCCCTGCATGCTCCCTGGCAAACCCAGAAGTTTTTTCTACGTGCCTCAAGGTACCAGCACGGCTTGTGAAAGCTGCGATGCTGGGGCAGATGGAGCATCCCACAGGAGTGCAGAGGGGTCCTCTGCTTGCTCGGCAGCAAAGCCAGAAGTGGACCAGAAGTACTTCCAGTGGATCAGAAGTATGATCAGCCATGGGGGGACCCCAGGTCCCCTCCCCAGACCCAGGAGGCACCAGTCACTGAGCCAGGGGAGCACGGGAGGCCCCTGCATGCTCCCCGGCAAACCCAGAAGTGGACCAGAAGTGCTTCTGGTCCACTTCCAGGTCTGCTGCCAAGTGCACTGGGGAGCCCCCTGTGCTTCTGTGGGACACTCTGTGCACCCCAGCATTGCAGCATTCAAGAGCCACCTGCTACCTGGAGGTATGTAGAAAAAACATTTAAAGCTGTCTCTATGTCCAAATCTCTGAATCTTTCTGAATCTTTCCAAATCAATTTGGATGGTTCCAATTCAATTCGGAGAGATTAAAGGGTCCCCTGATTCAATTCGGATTCTGCCACCAAATTGAGCCAAATATCCACCAAATTGAATCAGGGACCAAAGCTTCACACACCCCTAATATCTAGATCCTAGTAAGCATTAATAAGCAACTTAGAAAGTTTACTAAGTTGCACATTAATGGTCACTAAGCACCAGAGTCTTGGTCCAGTTTCCATGCAGTCCAAGGCCTGAGAATAGAAATCAGCTACATTTTCGGTTAAGACCACGGGACCCACCAGACCCAGCGGACTGTGAGTCCCAAACCTATGACCATAATTAATCATCTTATTTCCATGGAATGGTCCCACATTAACGTACCACATGTTACTTAATATGGTCAAGAAATACTCCTCACTTGAAAAGGCCTAAATTTGCTACATTATGGGAATATTTAGCACCTGTAACCCCGATTGAATGCTCAGATGCCAGCATTTTAAGTGCACTTAATGTGTTCTAATGGTAACTTCAAAACCCACTTAGGAACATTGAACACATTTAGAATTTCTGAAGAAATGAAATATTCTGCTCCTAAACCTGCCAACTAAACTACCCTTGTTTGCCTCTGTCTCAGTGAATTTTCATGGGGTTCATTACAGTTCTCATGTGCGTCTTCAGTTTCATTCCACACCAATGAATTTTTCAGCTTCCAGAGCTATTTGAATTTTCCAGTGGATTACACTTTGTTTCTTTTACACCTTACCATTGTAATTGTTAAAAGAAAACACTTCCTGAAGTGAAGCTGTGCAGGTAAAAGGAGCAAAGACAGAACATCTACTTCTGTTCCTGAGACGTATGTCACCAAGACTTCCACATCTGTTGATCTAACCCCTACCACTCTGCATAAGCTTACAGAGAAGGATATAAGGAGCTCCAGGTCCCCTTACATACTTACCCTGGGCACCATAGATCCTGACAGTGATCAGCAAAAGCAGGCACAGCAACATTATCCCAAGTATCAGTGGAATGGGGGACCATGGGGAAGATCCTGGGGCTGGCTCTAAAAGAGAGGGAGAAGAAAAACACAAAAGAGATGACAGGGAAACGCATCCCACCTATGAAGTGAGGGTGGGCTGGAGTGCACTGGAGCATTTCCTGAACCTAGAAGCCAGAATACAACAAATCACAGAAGAAGACTCCTCAAGAGTGTCCCCCTCACTGGACAGTCCCTGTGACAGGACAGCAAGGAGGATGTTTTGGTAGAAGTGTGTGCATGGAGCTGCTGGAGCTGGAAGTCAAGCAGTTTTTGCTCCCTCTTCCAGCCCTACCTCTCAGTTAGAAAACTCTCCCTGGGTTAGGAGATGAATTCCAGGTAGCAGTCCCAGATAGATGCATGTGACCCTGTACAACACGGGGTGGAGTTCACCAGATTATTCTGCACAACAGACCAGTGCAGGGTTGGATTCAGGAGATGACCTGTGCCCTGGCAGGACTGTAGGCAAGAGCAACCACAGCCATTTCCTTCATGTACTGGAGCATTCTTGGCACAAGGGAGCGAGCAAACAGCACTGAGGGGAGAGCTGGGGTATCTTCCTTCTATCTTGTTCTATCATGTACTACCGTGACATAGGGGAATCGCAATGGCTGGGCTCTCATCTGAGCCAAGTGCACTTGATTGCCCCACAGCCCCTCCCTGCCCCACGCAGTACCTGTGCGCCCAGCATGCTGCGGCGTCTCTCTCTGCAGCTCTGGAGGAGTTTCTAGTCTGAGCTCTGATGAGGTGCCCTCCTGCCCACGCATTTCCAGCAGGTCCAGTGCAGCTGGTTTAGACATGGCTAGAAGTGATTCAGGCCTGGGCTGGGCTGGGCTGGGATGAGAGGAGGAATTGGTGGGTCTGTGGGCATTTGCCCACATTACACCTCTCCTGTTACCACATTATGCTTTTCCTGTGTCCATGAGACAAAAAAATCACCATTAAGATAACTAAATAGCATCTGTGTATCCATGCTGTCAACTGATTTATTGTTTTAGATTTTTTTTTATTGTGGTAATTTAAAACACCTCTGACATGTTTTATTTTTAGCTCCTGAATTTCTTCCATGAGGGTTTTTTTATTGTTTTAAATTTTCAACATGGATCTGACCTATACCCGAAAACGTGGTTTTCATAGATTTCATAGATTTCATAGACATGAGGGCTGGAAGGGGCCAAGGGAAGATCATTGAGTCCAGCCCCCCACCCAAGGGGCAGGAAGTCAGCTGGGGTCATAGGATCCCAGCAAGATAAGCATCCAAATTTACCTTGAAGGTGTTCAGTGTGGGTGCTTGAACCACCTCTGATGGCAGGCTATTCCAGACCTTCGGGGCTCGGACAGTAAAGAAATTCTTCCTTATATCCAGCCTGAAACAGTGTTGCTCGAGTTTATAACCATTCAACCTTGTCATCCCTTGGGGCACTCTGGTGAACAATCGTTCCCCCAGATCCTGGTGAACATCCCTGCTTTGCAACTATGACACCCCCAGGTGCCACTTGGTTTCACTTGATAATCCATGGAAATACATTGACTTTCTATTACAAAACTTCAACAAGACTCCAGGGGCTAATCTTGCAAATTTTTACTGGTGATTTCAGTGGCAACGTGTAGGGGGTGCATGGGAATGCATGTGTACCCTCTGAGAGAGTTGGTGCACCCCCTGACAGGACGCACTCCCTGCTTAGGTGACAGGTGGGGGAACAGGCAGGAGTGCCGGTGCCCCCACAGTGAGCACTGCCCAGGGACTAGGAGCACCAGATGAAGTGCTGCAGGCACTTCTGGGAGCACCGCAGCCACGTCCAGGAGTGCCACAGCTGCTTCCTGGTTGTCGTAATCGGCCACAATGGGACTCCACCCCAACCTGGGTTGCATGTGCCCCCTCTGACTAGGGTGGCACCAGTTGCCCATGGGTGATTTAGTTCAAGGTTCAAATTAATGAAAAATACAACTTTTTTGGATTCCAAAAAAAATTGTTCCCCGTGTTCACATGCACTTTGTGGCAAAGATCAAATTGTTATGGGTCAGGCAGTTCAAGACTCAAGTTAATTAAAATTACTTTTTGTTGAACTGGGTTTTTGGTTTGGCAGGGCTGAGGGGTGCAGGTCAGGAGTGAGAGGGACCGGCAGGGCTGAGAGGGTAGCGTAACCTGGGTGGTAAATGTAACCCAGGTGGTACTCAGATGAGGTACCCCCTCTCCAAATGAAGGTGTTTAGCAGGTGTTAGCATGCTATGGGAGGGGAAGCTGCTTATGGGGGAGCAGCTTTCCTCCTATCCGTTACAGAGTAGAGCCAAGACCAACTGGAACTTAGCCATATACAGTTTAATAGGGAAAG
>NW_005842445.1:281490-286314 GCF_000455745.1 Alligator sinensis
GGAATATAACACATATGTTGAGGGGCAAGGGGACACTGGGAGATAATACTACCCCCATCCAGGCACCCGGGTGGAGGGTGGGAACCAGGGGACCAGAGGGGAGTCAAAGGGATTTTAGGTGAACATACACATATAACAGAGACAAATCAACAACCGACTTGAGGCGCAGGGTTCCCAAAATATGAGCTGCAGATCCCACAAAATCTAAGGTGCGGGAACCCCAGGGGGGCGGGATAAAAGAGGTGAAGGGAAACCCCCTCCCCAGTGGGGATTCCCTCTTGCAGGTAACTCAACCCTCTGGTGCCCAGGCCAGGAATCAGACCCAATTCTCCCATGTGGCAGTCAAAAATTGTACCACTGAGCAATGAATGCCTGAGCTCCTTACTGTAGCTCCAGGGTCTAGAGCCTCTGGGATCTTCCACCGGCCATCTGCTCACCAACCTGCCCAGCTTCATGCCAGAGGAGGGTCAGAATGATCCCAAGCTGCTGCCTCCAGCTCGGGACTTTGTGCCCTCTGGGACCCACTACACACTGCTCCTGGGAGGGTAGGGGGCTGTGGATCAGGAGTGAAGGGCCCTGGCAGTGTATGGTGAGGGCTGGGCTAAACTGTTATATGTGGCCATTGCACCCAGCTCTGGGGTGGATCTCAGTCCTCCCTATGCACTGTTTGATGCAGCTGTTACACCCCAAAACTGGGTGCATATCTGCCATGCAC
The DNA here is from genome assembly GCF_000455745.1 of Alligator sinensis. Lineage (NCBI taxonomy): Eukaryota > Metazoa > Chordata > Crocodylia > Alligatoridae > Alligator > Alligator sinensis. The sequence goes on from NW_005842445.1 coordinate 282,206, forward strand.
TGTTATATGTGCCTATTACATCCCAGATATAGGGCTACATCATGCCATGCCTCTGTGGCACTGGGAGACTCTCTTGGACCAGGGGCTTCACACCGCATCTGTCAGCCTTGCTGGGGTGCTGGTTTTAGGGTGTCCCCACTGATCACCCAGGCAGTTGCCTCATTGCCAGGACAGCTCCCTCGGACACTGGCCACAGTAGCAGACCATGGTACTGTCTCCTCATCTCTCTGGACACAACTGTGTCGACCCAGGACTGACGCAGGTGCGTCCAGCTCTGGAGTATAACTTACGTATAACAGTGTATGGTGAGGGCTGTGATGAAATGTTATATGTGGCCACTGCACCCAGCTCTGGAGTCTATCTCAGCCCTTCCCATACTGTTATATGTAGCCATTACACCACAAAGCTGGGTGCATCTCTGCCCTTCCCATGCAATATTGTATGTGGCCATTACACCCCAGAGCTAGGGCCATCCCACACTATGCCTCTGGCACTGGGAAATCTCCTGAATACCCTTGACTATGTGGGCTGGCCCAGGGAGGGTTTCCAGCTGTCATCCCAGCCCAAAAAGCAGTTTCTTATTCAAGCCCATATACTTAGTATAGTGTGCATGGGGGGCTGTGAGTTTGTAGGCTGGCATGAACAAACAGCGCTTTGGGCCAGGCAAGACTCTAGTCAGAGATGTCCAGGACAGTCCCCCAGTGACACAGGCATGGTATGGTGGGGCCTACGAAGTATTTCCATCTCTAATCCCAGCCCAAAATAAATTCCTTATTCAAGATCATATACTTATTACAGTGTGCATTGTGGGTTGTCAATCAGGCCATACTTTGGACCGTGCAAGACTCTGGTCAGAGGTGTCCAGAAGAGTCCCTTGGTGGTACACAAGCATGGTAAATGCAAGATATTAATATACATATTATTTGGTAAATATGCATAGCTAATGAAATTCTCTGTCTTTAGAATGTGTAATTAATTAATAGGAAGCTTGTATTGGGTACAGGCTAGCTTTGAAAATGGAACCAGGAACTGGGAATAAGGACCTGGGAATTAAAGCAAAAAACTGAACCCTCATAAACTATAGCATATAGCCTTGGTGTTGGCCACCCTGAAACAGTGGATGGTGAAAAGGCCAGTCACTGCTAGCCAGGGGTCCCTGTCCCACACCATGGGCAGTGGAGTTGGGAGGAGGGGGCTGCATGGTACAGATGTTCCTTGACCTTCAGTAGAGGCAAGCAGTTTGACATTCAGGGAGCAAACCCTAGCATGTGGCCTGGGGTGCCCCAACACAGTAAATGGTGAGAGCAGGCCACTCACTGCAAGCAGAGGGTCCCCCACAGCCTCAGGGCCGGGCAGAATGGGAATTGGCAAGGAATTTTGCAAGTGAAATGTTCCTGGGACCTCAGAAATGTGGGGGGTGGTTGACTGATGAACAGAGAAAATCAAGTACATGACTTGTCAAGTGCAAGTCACAGCTAAGCAGGCTTTTGCCAATTCTGGGAGAGAACCCTAACATGTAGCACTGAGTGCATGTGGTACGAGTTGGGTAGCTCTGGGCAATTAATCATGCCTTTGGCATACCACAAGGTAATGCAGGAGTAGGCATTTGTCTCCGTGGACTGCTTGCTAGGGCATGGCTTCCTCTATTCTTAGTGAAGTAAGCGACAAGAAAACAATAATATTGCTGGCCCCAGAACAGTCACATCACAGAATGGTTTATTGAACTGGGCTATAGGACTCTGTGAAGCTTTGGGTGCTGATTCAATTTGGAGGAGATCTGGGCCGATTTGGCAGCCAAATCTCTGAATCCAAATCAAATCAGGAAACCAGTTAAAAGGTCTGAATCGATTTGAAGCAGGGATCGCTGCCCCCCCAAAGCAGCTGGTGAGTGCTGGGCTTTTTTATTTTTAAAGAGCCGGGAGCAGGGGCAGCCATTCACAGGGCTGGGAGAGCAGGCGGGGGATGGGGCCAATTCAGAGATTTGACCGATTCAGCTGCAGCCAAATCTCCGAATCAGATTCAGCTGAATCAATTCAGGGCAGTGTCTTGAATAACCAAATCACCTAAATCTGAATCTAAAGTGAATATTAGCCTCTTCGCACAGATCTACTGGGCTGGTGTCTATTCAAACTCCTGGAAAGCCAGGTCTGGAGATCTGCCTCAAGGCACAGACTGATGAGAGAGCAACCCCTGCCCCCCACCCCTGCTGGTGCCCTCATCCAGGACCCCAGCCAAAAAGCAGCTTCATTGGCACACTGTTCATGTAGACAGAGCAATTGGAAGTGGGTCACCACTCCAGGATTCAGCCAGGGTCACTCAGCTGGTTTTACAGGTTCTGTTGAGGAATATTAAGGTAACGGTCTGAGGGGGAATGGGAAATGGTCCTCTCCAGTTCTACAGGAGGCACAATATACAACAATCACAGAGAAAACATGACCATGCTTTACAGCCAAGCCACTGTCCGCCCCCCAGCCCTGCCTGTGTCCCACACTCCCAACCTGAAGCCTCCTGCCTGACCAGCCCTGCCACTGCCTCTCATTCCTAGCTAACCTGCAGCCCCACAGCCCAGCCCGTGCCCCTCACACTTGACCCACAGCCCCCTACACTCCCAGAAAGAGGCAGCAGTATGACTATCAGGCAGAGCAATAGCAAGCAGAGGGTGGCCAAAGGGGGACAGGGACATGCTGCTGGGGACAAAAATAGGTTTAGAAGGAACAGGAGTACCAGAGAAGAGGGGCAAGCCTTGGGGGTAAAGGACAGGAGGGGGAACAAGTATTGAAGGGATCTGGTTGTAGGCTGGGAGGATATGACTGCAGGCGCTGATGATCTTCCCATGCAGCAGTTAAAAGATTGACATGCAAATAGATTAAGTGATAAGAAAATTCCTCTCATTGAGCCTGGGCTGTTTCTTTCTTCACCTCAACCCACACCATGCCCCTGCTGTGTAGGGGGTGCTGGAGGGTTAGCTCATGCTGGCCACTGTTGGTAATCATAGGGGGAGGAGGAGTTGGAGTAGACTGATTGCGGCCGCCCCCCGCAACCCCACTTTGGGGGAAGCTGTCCTGGGCACGGGGATCCCTCGTACCCAAGGAATCTTAATCAAGATAAAAACCCCAGCCCACCCCTACGCTGGGTCTCAGCTTTGGAAAAAGTCTTGCTTTTTGACATGAGGATACAAAAGACAGGAGACAAGATTATTTCTGTTTTACATAAAAATTCCTGTAGTAATGTTTCCATTCAGGCTTTAGCCTGGGTACATGATACCCAGATGCCAACACACAGGGAGGTGGCGTGGGGGGACTCCCAGACCCTCTGTGTACCCTTGTGTAGCCCTAAGTGTACCCAGCACCCGGCGCAACAAGCATGCAGAAAAAGTGGTGGGAAGAACTGCTTTGGGACCAGGCAGGGGGCAGCCCCTTTGGGAGGACTTCAGTACAGACCCCCAATGCCATTCCAGACTTGTGGGGGGTGTGGGGCAGGCAGGCTCACTCTTGCAGACCTTTGCATGAAAAGATTTCCCGTCCCACCCAGCAGTGCCCCATGCAACAAGCTCCCAGAAAAAAGCAGGAGGCTTTGCAGGGGAGATGGGCAGCACTGCTTATTGAACTCAACCCCCCACCAAAAAAACCCCATGGCTCTCAAGCAAAGCTATGAACAATTCCCCACCAAAAAGCAACCCAGCATGACACAAGAAACCAACCAAAATATCAAATCTTGTCCTAAAATGTCACCTGGCAGTAAGGTAGTACTGAAAGGGCAGGAGTGTAAAATTGTTCTGACATGCCCCCTAACACAGCAAAATAAGCCATTCTGTGCTAAATCATGTACATGTTACTGAATTAGTCATCATAAACTAAGAAAGGAAAATTAAACCAGGAACATTTTTAGCAGGTCAATGCCGATTACATGGACAAGCGCCCTGAGTGACTAAGTGACTCGGGTGCAGCAGAAGGAGCGGCACAAAACTATGGCTGGGAGGGACACGGTTACCTGCCCTGAGAGAAGTGCCACAACATGCTTTCATTGTGCACTGAGGCAATCCAGGACAATAGATCCAAATATGCCACAAAATACAAATTGGGAGGGACAGAGAGAGAAAGGGACAGGGA
>NW_005842445.1:286324-302315 GCF_000455745.1 Alligator sinensis
CCTGTAGTGGCAAGAGCCTCACCGCTCCCATGAGACAAAAGAGACGGAGAAGACCTCTGACAATATTCCCAGCCAGCTGTGACAAGCACTTGGCAGTTCGGTGCATTTGGGAGCAGTGCAGTGATCTCCAGAGCCAGTGCAGCCACAGCAGACTAGAAAGCAAAGTCTTTCCAGTGATCTCAGTCCCTCCAACATTTCCCCACTCCCACTACACACAAACATGACCTGACATATGTGTTGGTGCTTGTCCTGAACCCACCATTTTGCTTTCTGAGGTTACAGCTCCCTCAGTGAGTGGCAGAGAGTGTCACTGTCATATGGCAGTGCTGCCTCTGGCCATCTAAAATTCAGCCTTTCTGTGCACACCCAGGCAGCCTGCCCTCCAAATCAACACAGTTCCCTTGACCTGTGACTCATCCCCAAACTGACCCGAGTCTTTGGAAATAAATCCTCCTCCATCCAGCATAGGACAGATAAATCCTCCCCACCCTGATGCTCTCTTACAGCTACGACAGCCCTGGGGCCCAGTGGAAGGGATACCTGCGTGGGTCTCCAGGATGGGGAGCAGTGGCCAGGGTTCAGAAGCAGAATGAAGAGCGGTGTGTCCTGAGAACTGGTGAACTGTGTGAGTGTGGGTGTGCACAGAGACAGGAGCTCAGAGGTCATGAGACACAATGGGTTTATAGTCACCACCTTCTGCTTGAACAGCCCAGCCCTCCCAGGACAGGAAGACTGATGGCCTGTCCCCTGTCCAGCACAAACTGCACTGAAAGTTTCCGCTGCAGCTCTGAGATGTGCTGCTCCTACACAAGTGCACAGAGCCATACAGAGTGGGTGACAGCCAAGGTGTGGGGAATACAGCTGGGGCATACTGCACAGACCTGGACCAGGGCATGGTGAGAAGTAGGGAAGCAGCTAAACACAGGTGTGGGGGAATAAAATCAAGATTTCACTCATAGTATAATTGCAGCCATTGAAGAGTTGAATGTCAGAATTAGGTTGGTTCTAGATTTAGCCATATGCCAAGTTCTGGGTGAGCACTGTCGGTTGTATGAATAATTGTGTGATTTAGCCCCCTGGCAGACATTACTTTAATGGTGTGATGGGATCAGATCCCGACAATCGTATGTCCTGCTGTGCCACACATGCATGGCAGGACACACAAATTTGGGATCAGGGATCACATCCCAACTGCACCCTTTCTACTTGCCAGCACAGGAGCAGTGTAGGATCATGATTCTTGATTCCACTTGTACCAGCAAGTTCAAATCTGGCCACCTGCAACCCTGCAGGCAGGGCTGTGGGCACATGGCTATGAACCTGCCACATGGAAAAGCTGATCACTCTCTTGCGCTGCAGCCACACACTTACAACCCTGCATACAGGCTGTTGGTGCTCAGCCTTGAACTTGATGCTTAGGGGAAGCTTGAATTGAAAATACTTGTGCACTACAAATAAGAAAAGGAGTTGGAAATTCAGGAAGTCCCATGACACAATCGCTTCCAAAAATTTTAAACCAGGAGTCTCACGCCATTGGGCCAGGTGAGCTCTGTGCCACCACATGCAGGTCCCAGGACTCACCCAGAGCCACACACCGCCATGGGTCTCTGCCTGCCATGGGCTGTGACTGCCCTGAGGCCCCCTGCCTGCTGCTGCTGATGCTGTCACTAGCGGCGGGGGCTATGTGCCCTGGGCAGGGGGGGAAGGTGTGGTGGGGGTCCCACACCCATCTACAAACTCTACACCCACCCAGACACAGACCCCCACAAACCCCACAACCACCCAAACACACTCCCACAACCTCACACCCCTTCACAGCCCCCCATACAAGCACCCCCCAACAAATCCCACACACACACCCCATACCCACCTCCCACACCACACCCCACACACCCCCACACACAATATACAAAAGTAAGACTTTACTTTGAGCTATTATGCTATCACTTCTATATACACTATGCAAACACATGTAAATCAGGACAAAAACATTTTTAATAACATTAAAATATGTTATAGTATGTTTGATTTTTAGTAAATGAATTGGTTCTTTTCCTGGTTCCAGGATGGCAAACCCACCTCCCAAAAGAAGTATTTATGGGGCAAGGGGAGGGACTTCTCATGGAGAAGGGCAGGGGTTAGGGGGTGGGACTTCAGGTCCCAAGATGGCAACCAGGGGATGGGGCACCTGTCAAGGGGCGGGGCTAACCTTGCAGCCCCCAGCAGCTCACCAAAACTCGTTAAGTTGCCCTCCAGCAGAAATCATTGCCTGCTCCTGGCATAGGCTGTCCCTTTCCTTTCATTCCTTAGCTCAACACCTGCGACGCCAAGAACATCTGACCCCAGCACTCTTTCATCTGAACCCACTACTCTTTCCTGCCTATGCAGGGGATCAGACTCGATGATCTATTGAGGTCCCTTCTGACCCTAGCATCTATGAATCTATGAACATGGTGGAGGATGTGAAAGGCTTCATCTTCCATCAGTCTCTCTGGCTGGTGCCATCTCCTTCAGTGGTCAAGGAACAACAGAGTCTGAGCCCTGAGGCATGTAAAGCCCAGCAGTGTCCCAAGGGACTGAGGGGTCACATCCCCCATTGAGCTCCAGCACACACAGCCTAGAAAGCCCATTCTTGGTTTTCCCCCGCTGATCCAGCTACCTCCGGCTAGTTAACAAGTGTTTTAGCTTGGGCTACACTGTCCTCCAGATGGCAGCAAAACAACTCTCATTCCTCAGTAGGGCTCCTAAAATGTGGGGAGATAAATGGAGGAGAGGGTTGCCAACAGGAAAACTGACCTTGGTAGAAGGTAGTGGAGGGATGCTGTTGCCATGATGGTGCAGGGGAAATAGCAGGGGCCAGGTTTGTGTGGGTAATATCTTCTACTTGACCAACCTTATAGATGGACATGCACGGTTTCAGGTGGGACATAGGTGGCCAGGCCAGTGGGGCGGTACTGAAGGCAAACCAGGAGATCAGCTAGGTCAGGGGGACCAGTTACTGAGGCGACAGGTTGGTGTCAGGATTAATGGAGCACAAGACATGGGCCCAGGTCCCTGGAAAGCCAAAAGGGAGGGACAAAAGACAGTCCAGGGTGGAAACTGAGATGAGAAGCCAGAAGAACCAGAAAGCTGGGTGCTGATTTCCAGGGAAGACTGAAGAGCAGGGTCAGGGAAAGCCAAAGCCACATCAGGAATCAGGAGAATCAGAGACAGCAGTGAATATGAGGCTTGCCAGAGCAGACTGAGGCTCTCCTCAATGCCTGGTGGGAGCCTGAGGCTGCAGGTGTGCTTAAAGGGGCTGAGCAGTGCTCTAAGCATCCAAAGCAGTTACAGAAAACTGGGGCTGTTGCATTGGCCTGACATCAAGGTCAGGTGTAAAGACTCAAGAGCTTGTCCCAGCCAGGCCTGACTGACCACAGGCTTTGACAGGGAGTGACATAGACAAGATTTGGGTACCAAGTACCTTCTTCAGGTCCCTATTTAGTGCCTGAAAGATTATCCATATCCCTCCCCCAACAGCGGAGTTTATCCAATAGCGGTTCTCCCCAGCACAAATACCTGCCTTGGTAAAATGATCATTTTATGGCTGTTGATGATCACACACACATGCTATAGACAGGGCCTATTTGTAACACAGTCCAATTTTGTATGCACTTACCCAGGCTTCGGCTTTGTGTCCTCAACTGGGGAGAAAACTCCCAAAAACCCAACACTTTTTTTTTCATTTTGCAAAAGTACCTTTCAGTTCCTACCAGGAAATTATGCCATAGTTTAGCAGAATTCTTGTGATGGGTTCCTGGAACAGTGCCTCGAATAGTCATCTTGGATCTGCTAAAATCAGTCCCATGGAGTCCTCAAATAAAAACTGCCTGCCCATATAGAGATCTGCACCTCAACCCAGGCTCAGATCTGCAAATTTTGAAGAAAACCACAGCAGAGGGGTGTGGAGTACTCCACTCCGCTCGGGAAGTCTGTCATATATTTGCAGGCAAGGTTCTTTGGGTAGATGCAATACTTTTTCTTAGACCAGCTAAATAGTTGGGAATTTTTTCTTTGCAAGCTTTCAGGCACAAACACCCTTCTTCCGGCATAGAGAGAGTCTGCTGGTGGTCTCCTGGGTAGAACAGAAGACAATATGCAAAATGCAGGTCTGTGAAAAAGCAAATGCATGGCAGTGAGGATCAGAGGGATGGGAGACAACAGGTCTGAGACAGATAAGTGGGGTGGGGGAAAAGGGAAAATACTGAACTGGTGATAGAACGTAGCTGGTAAAATGCAGACAGGTTACCTGAGGTTATCAGATGGCAGGCAAATTATAATGTGCCATTAACCCAAGGTCTAGATTTACTCCATGATTTCTTGTATGCAGTAGATCTATGAAGTGAAATTCATAGGCTTATCTACAAAAGATGGTTTTTAAATTCCCTTTGAGGATCAGAACTGAGAGATTGGAGAGAGAGTGGTTGTCTTGTGAGAAGTGTCCACTTACAGGTAATAGGGTATTTTTGTCTTTGATAGATTTTTGGTGTGCGTTCATTCTGGTATGCAGTTGTTGTTTGGTTTCTCCTACCTATTTCGTAGAAGAAATGTCATAAATATGTCATAAATTTGAATTTTCAATGCAAAAAATAGCACCAATGTTAGCATGTGTTATGGCACTGGGGTTGCATGGAAATACTTTCCTGTTTCTAAACGCTGTCAGAGTTGTAGGCCAAACTTTCAGCTAGTGTCAGTAAACCTAGCTCTAATGAGTTCAATCAAGCTAGGCTTATTTCCACCATCTATCTGGCCCAGAATAACCATAGTAAAATTGCAGAAGCGCTCATAGCTGAGACAGAAATAGCTAGGTGTACAGCACACCACCCACATTGCACATCACTGGCTAAAGGGGTTGAAGCAGCAAGTACTGGAAACCACAGTGGAGCTGCGATCTCTGAGCTTTCTGGCCGCAGTGTCGCTGCTCCTGTCAAGTGTGACTCAGAGCAGGCTGCAATGGTTACAAGATTGCTCCACCTGTGCACCTGCACAAAGTAGTACCCTTGAACCTACGGGTCAGGGGCTCAACAGGACGTGAGCTGCTGGGGTAAGGTCTTCACATGATTTGTGAGGCTTATTCTTGAGCTCTCTGCCCAACTTGCTGATTCTTAAACCTCAGAGCACCTAGCAGAATCGTTTGTAGGAGAGGCTACCCACAGTCACTGCTCAGATGTGGTTCATATCAGGGGGGGTGCAAAAGCCCCAGGGACTGTAGAGCATTGCACTGATCGACAGGCCTTGCAGTGCGGCAGCTGAACTGCTCAAAGAAAAACAACTGTCTGTATGTATTATGGTGTGATATCTAGCTCCTGCACTGTATCACCTTCTTCTGCTTCTTAAAGGAAACAAAACATCAAAAGAGATTGGTAACAATAGGTGATGCTAGATCCTTTACAAAAGCCTCGAGCTCATGCTCTATTGTCTGTATTAAAAACAAGAACAGGAAATGTTCTGAATGGGCTGTTTTCCTGTGCGTTGCTTGGAATGAAAAATGTCCATTTCTCAACTGAAATCTGTTCCTGTGTCAATGTAGCGCACGTGTCTGTGACCAATGTTGACCACCCACAAGAAAAACATGACCTTTGATCCCTTTGGAAGAATTTTGTTTGAGCAAAAATGAAATTTATTGGACTTTAGATTCTCCAGAACATTTTTAAAAATCTTTTGAATCCTCCAAAACCTTTTTCCCCGATTCTTTGATTCAAAGGCAAATAAATCCTGAAAAAAAACAGGATTTTTCTCAGCCACTGAAGAGTTGTGTGTCAGAATTATATTGGCTTTGGATTCAACTAAATGTCAAGTGCTGAGTTAGCACTGCCTGTTGTCTGAGCAATTTTGTGTCTTGGGATCTGATCCCAACACCCGCATCTCCTGCCATGCTACATGTGCATAGCAGGAAACACATCAGATGCCAATCTCACTTTTTCTATTTCCAGCACAGGTGTAACCTGGGATCATGATCCTTAGCCCCACCTGCACCACCAAGTTCAAAGTTGGAAACATGCAGTCCTGTGTACAGGGCTATGGGTACATGGCTTTGAACTTGCTGCACAGGGGAAGCTGATTAGCTTTCCCCCATACAGCAGCTGTGCACTTGCCACACCGCATGCAGGCCCCTGGCACCTGGCATTGAATTTGATGTACGGGGGAAGCTTGAAAATCCTTTTGCACTATGAATAAGAAAAAGGGATTGGAAATTCAGAAAGTCCCAGGACACAACTGATTTTGAAAAATTTTAACTGAAAGTGTAACAACAAACAGTTCCAGGATTTCTTATCAAAACTAAGAGATTTGCCATATTGAACTAAGATTTCCTAGTTCCTTAATTTACTGATTTGGAAGCCAAATCCCTTCACTAAAGCTGTCATTTACTAGTGAGAAAACTGCTGATGAGAAAAACATACACAAGTACATAAAATAAATTTAAGAAACATAATTGAAAAATTAGCACCAAAACCCTAATATTCTATTGTGAGGTAAAGAGTGTCTTGGCTTCATTCTATCCCAGAATATAAATGGATGTTACCTTCCTTCTTAAATTGATACAGATGATTTAAGACTCACCTGGCATTAAGATTTTTATATTTACATGCCTGAATCCCAGTGGAAATCAGAAGTTCAGAATAGTCAGATGTCTCAGTGAATGTCAGAGTGCACCAAATTCAACAAAAATATATCTTTAATCATCACTGAGCTCCCCCTGACCTTAAAAAATGATATATACAGCCAGCAGATAAATGCTAGAAAAGCAATGCATTGCAGGCACTACTTGGTGAGATGTTTAGGTTATTCCTGATTATGAGTTCTTTTGGGAAGGTAATTAGGACAAGAGTTAGGATGGTTTTGAAGAATACCACTGATCCCTTTAGCAAGTATTTGTTCTCTTGAATATGCCTAAGAGCTCAAATTGAATTCTTCCCAGTTTGCCTTCCTACAGTAGTCCTTATTAGAGACATACAGGATTGAAGTAGGACATCTCCAAAAGTTGAATCTGGTAGGGTTCAACTACATTCATGGAGGGAATTATGCTTTTCAGGTATAGCTGCTTGGAAAAGTTTACTGCAATTAAAAAGATTTTTAAAAATATTTTGACAACTAAATCTTCACCCCATTTTAGTGGATTATCACCCCTACCACACTTCTGTTTTCCTCTGTTATCGTTTAACAAGAACAGTAGTGGGTAAATGAAAGAAGAGACAGGCTCCCTTTTGCAAGTGGAAAAGTAGGACCTAGTCCCATAGATACCTGCCTCTGCCCCCCCTGGGTGGCACAGTCAGAGCAGAACCAAGCAGAGCCCCTGGAGGGTAGGGGAGGAAGTGGGCTGCCTGCCCAGCTGCCTTCCCGCCAGGGTCTCGGCATGCCAATGGGCAGGAGCCAGCATTGGACGGTGGGGAGACTTGGTGCTGCTGCCACAAGGAGCCCTGCTCCAGCCACACTGCCATGGTGAGGCACCTCCTGCCCATCCAGCAGCAACGGGGGGCATAACTCTGTACCACCTCCATGGCCACTGCTACTGGGTGAGCAAAGGGCAACTCATCATGGTGACATAGGTGTCCCCCTGGGGGAGGGCAGCAGGGAAGGCAGCCGTGAGCCTGCCAGCAGGCAGCCCACATCTACCCCATGCACAAATCTGGGGCGAGCACCTGCTTCCCCTTGGCCCCCTCCCCATGAGTGCATGCAGTGGCAGGAAGCCAGCCCGCATGGCCAGCCCCCTGGATGCACCACCCATGGCTCCATCTTTCTCCTCAGCTGGGCCCCACAGCTGTGCATTCCCACCCTGGCCCCCAATCCACACACCAACGCAGCTGGGCAGCACCCCCTGCACCATCACCAGCTACCAACCCTGCCCAAATCCCTCCCTCACCATGGGGACCTCAATCTGCCCCCTCCATCCACATCCCTTATGCCCCCAACGCCTCCCCCCAATTAACTTACCTGTAGGTGGCTGGGGCAGCTGCTCTCCACTGCTGCCTGACCTTTTTCCCAGCCATGTGCACCTAGGCACACGCACACATAAATGTAGTGCACGTAGTGTCCCCTGCATCCTGCTACCACCAGCTCCTTGCAGCCTGCAGTTCTGCCAGGCTGCAAGGGGAAACCCATGGTTTCCTGTATTTTTCCACATTGAATGGAAAACCCAAATCCCTGCCCCTGATACTAGGATGATACTTGACCGTATTCAGGGAAACCAAGGAAAAATGCTGTACCAGAGTCATTCAGCCCAGGACAGGGTCTTGATGATCACATTGCTGTGATCATCCCAATAAGGGATGGCTGGTCCCTGAAGATAGGATGATCTTGGGAGATCCAGCAGTATACATACAAATGCTATCAGTCAGCCAAAGATTTTCGGTCCCCCTCCTCTCACCCACTGCCAGCTGGTGAATCTCAATTCAAACAGTTCAAACTTCAAGGCCAGCCTGAATTCTTCCCTTGCAGAGCTAGGGATTTCTTCACACAGGAGTGGGACTAGATGGCCCCCACCATCCCTCAAGGCCCCAGATTCTGTGTCTCTATAATTCTTCGACTCCTGTGGCCAGCAGCCCTGAAAACCTGCACCACTATCTGGGGCTGACTTCCCCTTGGTAAGACCTGTACTGCATGCAAGGCAAGGAGGTCCCAGAAGGCAAATGACTGGGTGGCAGATTAAGAATTGGATGCTGGTGGCATTATGACATCAGCATCCCGGAAGTAGAGTTACTGAGTCACAAAGCCCTGGCTCCAGAGGACCAGGAGACACAGACATGACCATAGGGGTAATGTGTGAGGGGACTGGATCCCAGGTGGATTATGCTGCGGCTGTGTGTCCCCAGGTCAGGAGAGTTATTGGAAAGAAGACTGAGAGGCTCCTGCAGATGCCACTGATGAGACCTTTTGAATGTCTCATACTGAGGGGAATAAGCTAAACTCGGCCACATAAAGTCAATTACAAGGTTTGGATCAACAAAGGAGCTCCGGGGATGGCACTTGTCATTCTCACCCCACAGACTCTTTCTTATCAAGAAGTCGCTGCAGCATGAATCATCCTGGGGTCCCACCCACCCAGACTGGCTGGCAGGAGTATCCCTGTCCTCTGGTCACCCCAGGCCAGGGCTTTGGGACTCGTGGTCAAAACCACCTCCCAATTACGTGGTGGCATTTGTTGGGGCCGAGGGGCTGTGGCCAGCAGCCCGGGCACGTGGGCGGGGAAATTCGGCACAACGGACTAGAATTAGGCACGGACTCATAGCGGTTGAACAAAGAAAACTTTACTTACACCGTAGGTGGTCGCGGTGCAGGCAGAAAGACTTGCTTGCGTTGCAGTTACAGACAAACACACGTGGAGTTTGCTAGGCTCCACCGAAGACACACACACATGGAGTTTGCTAGACTCCGCAAAACGAACCGTACAGAGCTCTGGATAACGAAATGAAAGTCCGAAATATGACTCTCAACGAGCGCGCAGGGTAGAGGTACGTCGGGATCGCTTGGTGACGGGGAGAGATTCTTGATAGCTGATCAGACCACCAGTCGGTCCGAGATTTACATAGAAGTCCATGAAGTAATCATGGAATTCTCTCTGGAATTCTCTCGGATTTCTCCCAGAATTCTCAGAATCGGGGATCTCGGGGTCCTCCCGAGATTCTCGGAGATCTCCGGCTTGGGCGGAAACTGCTCAAGCCTCTTATACGGCTAACAAGACCAAGCCAATCGCTAGCCACCACATGGGAATAGTTTAGAAACAGCCAATAGGGGGCACAAATTTGCATATGCCTGGCGGGAACTTTTTGCACTGGGGTTTTCTCTCTGCAGCTGAGAATTGCACCGTGCAAAGAAAGTTCCATGTGGCTGGAAATAATTCTGCAGTGCCAAAACACACACACAATCATTGGGTCATGACATCCCCCCCTTGCTGAAGGCACAGCTGAATTATACTATATGCTCGTCATTCAGGTTGTCGAAAGCTCTCACAACGGGTTGTTGAACTAAACGGGTAAACACAAAATCAGACAACATAAGAAGTTCGTCCTCCAGGGACCGAACCAAACAATAGCCGGCACAAACACATACACACATAACCAGGTTCATAACAAAAAATTGAACTATCAGGGCTTCAGTGGGCGTCATGGTGAAGTCGCGCGTCAAGCCCTTACTTCTTCGATGATGTTGTCCTTCTTGGGGCTTCTCTCCGCCACGCACTCTGAATTCTGGATCTGTAAAAAGAATTCTCTTAAAACAGTTATTTCACTAATATTACAAAATTCACATGGAACCACACGACAAGGCGGTCAATTAAACTCACTACCACTCCCAAAACATATAATACAGGTGTTTGAACACAACTCTACTCTGGACAACCCTCTCTTGTACACTCAACAAGATGAAAGCATTGAGGATTCATCATCCAGTTCTTCTAAATAATGAAAACCTAACTCATACGCCAGTTGCCATTGGCCCGCATCCCCTAAAATCCGAAGTTGCCGCTTATTGAGTCCAGAACGCTGTAGAAGTCCAAACATGAATCGCTCCTCTGGTGTTCTCTGTGGCAATGGTGGGAGATCAGATTCACGATGCCTTGCGCCTTGAGCCTCGATCGGGTGTCGATGTTCCCGATCGCTGGATATTCTTGGCTCCATCAGGATATGCAGTCGTGACAACTGACGAAGAAGATTACTCACGGGTTGATTAACCATTGGGTTAAGCAGAATCCGAAGGACAACGATGTTCTTTCGCCCATAAACCTCAAGACAACTATCTATGCTGTGGGTGGTTACTGGAACGGCTCCAGGGTTTTGTAGATGACGGTGAGGCCATGGTCTTATTTGCTGGAGTGGTGTCAGTCCCAGTGCACATGCTCAATACGAGACTCTGATAATCGTTAGCATAAGTTGCTCTGCGCTGGTATGTTCTGGCTGTCCGTCATGCCATGCGTGGGCTTTTTGACCGATTAGTCCTGCAACAAGCGCTGGAAGTGGAATAGGCCAGTACATGTTAAACGTCACCATGTCGATGTCAGTGACATGTCCTCTACTCCACGAAGCTTGCCTGAACAAGAAGCTTGCTTCTTCCCGGTTCAGAACTGGTTGTTGTTCTAGGATGAACTGCTACTGCAGGAATCGATGCTGTTATTGTTTCAGGCAGGAGGGGCGGATGCACTCCTCCGCTCGATGCTCCCTCCCATCGGCAAGAAGGCACGGTCGCCGGAAGCGATGCTGCGTTGGTGGGCGGGGTTGCCGGCCGAACTCTCACGTGTTCCTCTGAAGCTCCGCCCTTCTCTTCCGGTTCTTCCACGCGGTCTCCCTTTTGCTCGGTGCCATCTTGGAGTGGCGTCTCAAGATTTTCTTTCACAGCATACTCTTTGACCGCTTGAACAGCCATATGCAGCTGGGCTCTCAAACTTGCATTTTTCTGCATTAGATCAGTTACAGTACAAAAAGTTGCAGTTAACATTCTCCCCTTGTCGTACCTCGGGGCTACCCTCTCATCTGCGGCACGTTCCTCCATCTCCAGATCTTCACGGAGCTCGGATGGAAGCTCGCAACCCCTCAATCTAGACGCCACCATAAAGGGGGTGAACCGGTCGATCGGCACCGGTTCTTCACTCTCCCGAGCACATCGCGAGCAATGGGCACACTCCTGGGTGAGGGTCGGGTTTACTGCGCTTGCCGGGTTGACTCTGGCAAGGGACACAGTCTCGAGGGGCCTAAACAGGACCCGCTCATCATTCATTATACACCCGAATGCCGCGGGGTGAAGATACACTTCCCTCTCTCTTGGGGCTCCGTCTTCAGAAGCTCCCTCTTCTCCCTTCAGCAAAAGGTGTCCACTGATAAACCTTTCACCCGTTCCACCCGCCCAGTGGTAAGCGATATGCGCCTCCAGTTCCACGACGCTTGCCACGTCGCGTTTCCCACTTCGCCAAGGGCAGTTCTCAACTAATTCTAATTCCATCGTGCTTTCCCCGAATCCCATCTTCGTCATCATGTTGGGGCCGAGGGGCTGTGGCCAGCAGCCCGGGCACGTGGGCGGGGAAATTCAGCACAACAGACTAGAATTAGGCACGGACTCGTAGCAGTTGAACAAAGAAAACTTTACTTACACCGTAGGTGGTCGCGGTGCAGGCAGAAAGACTTGCTTGCGTTGCAGTTACAGACGAACACATGTGGAGTTTGCTAGGCTCCACCGAAGAGACACACACACACAGAGTTTGCTAGGCTCCGCAAAACGAACAGAGTTCTGGATAACGAACGAAATGAGAGTCCGAAATATGACTCTCGACGAGCGCGCAGGGTAGGGGTATGTCGGGATCGTTCGGTGACGGGGAGAGATTCTTGGTAGCTGATCAGACCACCAGTCGGTCAGAGATTTACGTAGAAGTCCACAAAGTAATCATGGAATTCTCTCGGATTTCTCCCGGAATTCTCGGAATCGGGGATCTCAGGGTCCTCCCGAGATTCTCGGAGATCTCCGGCTTGGGCAGAAACCGCTCAAGCCTCTTATACGGCTAGCAAGCCAATCGCTAGCTGCCACGTGGGAATAATTTAGAAACAGCCAATAGGGGGCACAAATTTGCATACGCCTGGTGGGAACTTTTTGCCCCAGGGTTTTCTCTCTGCAGCTGTGAATTGCACCGTGCAAAGAAAGTTCCATGTGGTGGGAAATAATTCTGCAGTGCCGAAGCACACACACAATCATTGGGTCATGACAGCATTATGACATCAGAGACCCTCACAGGGATTCCTTGGCCTCTCTCTCCAGCTTATTTGCTTTTTCATATGTCATTGGCTTAGAGCCCAATTCTCACCTGGGAAGTCAGGGCAAGGCAAGAACATGGTTCCCTGCTCAGAGGTGCTGAGTTCCAGAGCCCCCGAGCAGTGAATGAGTCTGAGTGAATGAATTGAGGTACATGGGAGATGTAGCTCAGGAGGTCCAGTGCAGTGTGGGAGAAAGAGCTGGATGGAAGAAGGAGATGCCTGGGGAGACCTCCAGGAACAGGGAGGAGAGAGTAGGGAGATGGGGAAAGAAGAGGGACACAGGAATAGTCAACCGCTGGCACATATGACACAAGGGACATGGACAGCAACTGTGTTTCAAACAGATCATGCTGCAGCTGCTCCTTGAGGCTCAAGGACTTGATGCCAGCGCAAGGTCAGGTGCTAGAGGCTCTTTCCTACAGGGTCTGGCCCCTTGCTTTGCAAGAATAAGGAAGTGGGAGGCCCACAGTTACCCTGGGACTGGAGAAATCCATGGAGTCCCTTCCTTCCCATACAGATTAGGCCTGGGAAGGATGTGAGAGAGCAGGATATGTCATCCTCTAACATACCAGATATTCCCATACAGTTTTGCACCTTTGAGTTCCAGTCACAGATTGAGCTTGTACCAATCTGCTAATGTACATAGCACAACTTCTAATTCAATCTTCCCACACCCCACTCCAAACTTTAACCCACCTGCTTATCCATCTAGACATTTCTTACTCACCTTTCTAGAGTCCCATCTCTAGTGCCTTGGACCATGAACGACTCGTGCCCCCGGTGAAAGGTGGGTCACGGCAGTAGCAGGAGCACGACAGCAAGAGCGGCGGGAGCAAGGCGGCGGTAAGCAGGGTTGCTCCCACAGACAGAGCCAGCAATGTCAGTGGCTGGGAGGGCAGGGTGGCAACCGCCGAACGAGGGTTGATGACCACCCACAGCCACTGCCGGCAGTGACAGCAGTGACCAGTGGGGATTGTAGACCGCCCGCAGATGCCACTGGCAGTGTAGGCAGTGGGTTTTCAAGCAGCAACCACCCACAGGCACTGCTAACACTGTTGGCAGTGCCTTTTTTTAGGGGCTGTGCTGTCACGCTCAGGGGGTGCACATGCACCCACTTGCACCCCCTATGCATCGCCCCTGCCTTGGAACTCACCTGATCTCTAAACAACTTCCTCCCACTGCTACTGAATGGTAGATCCAAAATCTCATCTTTTTTCTAAACTTCCCTTCCCCTTTATCACCCAGCACTGCTCAGAAGTGTCTCCAGGCCCAATGCTCCACCATGCAGAGGCACCACTGGTGACTAGTAAACCACCTGTCTCCCTCAGCCTCCCTGTCTTGGGCAAATACCTAGGGGGGAATCTCAACCAATGAAGCTTCAGACTGCAGATGACCTGGAATCATGGCTGAAGGTGTGCCGAAGCATCTCTGACATAATAATGTTCAGGGATGACCTGGGCCCTGGCACTACGTAACAAGGGACAACCAATGCTCCCAAGTGCCAGTCTGTTATATTCCTACCAAAGACTGGTCCCACGAGAGCTGCTTCAAGAGCAACAGGGGCTGCAGAGTGGGAGACAGAAACATCCCATGGAGACACGTGGCTGCTGGACCTCCTTCTGGGGGCAGGAAAAGAGGTGGTGGATGCAAAGCCTGGCTGGGCTGGGGTATGCTTGGCTGGGCTGGGCTGGGCGGGGCCTGGAGGCACCAAGGGAGGTGCGACAGTGCTCTCACCAGATGGAGAGGAGGGCAGCCAGGGGCAGGAGTAACTAGTACATGGTCTAATCTGCTGTAGGAAACACACCCGCCCATCCTTCACCCAACCATCCCCCTCTGCAGTCTCAGCATGAAGGGGCGATGTGTGCCCCTCACACCTTCTAACACAACCACCCATCTGTCCCTCCAACCCTTTCTTCAACCTCCTGATTCTCTGTCCTCATGCCGCATCCACTCCTCAGTCTACCACCATGAACCATCCCTTTCACCCATACTCTTCAGACATCATTGACTCAGCCTGTCCCTGATCTCCAATCTCACTTCCTCTCATATCCCAAACCCAGACTACATACCTACTCTTTGGTCTACACTGATTGAGGAGTTGGTGATGTCTTGGCGGTTCATGACTGGACTAGGGACCCTGATTGCCTTTCCTCACAGTCACTGCTTGAGGGCACTTGCTCAGGGCAAGGGAACAGTGTGAGGGTAAATCACTGCCAGGTTCCCTGGGCAATTGCAGGAGGCAGGACAAGGTTGCTGCAGCCAATGTGGTCCCAGGAGGACTGGCCAGAAACCTCTGTAGCTTGGCAGGGAGTCAAGGGAGCGTATCACTTGCACACTGATTGGAGCTGTCTCTGTTGCCTCTGCAGAGTTGCAGAGGATGCTGTGGATTTCTACATTGCTTATTTGGAGTCCACGGACCATGACCACCTGTGGCTCTGCTGGTCTTCACTGAACAGACCAGCATGGATGTGAACTGGGGCACATCTTTGAAGTCGACATTCTGGTTCACAGTAGCATGGAGGAAGCTGACCTGCCTGAGATGTGTCCCAGCTGCACAGAAAGGAGGCCAGGCCCATTGAAAACTTTGACCTCCTTGAAAGCCTTGTGAAGCCTAAAGACAACAGGAGACAGGAAGAAGGAGAACTGCTGTCCCCTGTACTGCCATCCCTTGGACACTAGGACCAGGATTAGGGAGGACCCAGGAAGAGCTATGACATGGCTGGCCTGGTCACAGAAGGTGAAGGCATCATCTGGAAAGGAAGCTTCTTCCAGCAGTGAGGAGAGACCTACAGGTAAAGGTTTTCACTCACCATGCCAATAACACTTTGCATGTGGGGGTGTGAGAGTGGCCTACCCATAACATTTTTCCAGGCCTGGGACCTGAGGGCTGGTTTTACCAAGAACAGGAGCAGCCTGGAGCATGGAAACATAAGTGGGCCGTGGACACTAGGGAGCTGGTCCCAGGAAGGAGGGAAGCCTGTGGGCATAAAGGAGCCAAGAGGCAAAGAAGGGCAGAGAAGTGAGGCCCTGGTTAGAATCCAGAGCCCTGGCAGCATCTCCTTGGCCAGGACTAGCACAAGGTGGTCTTGATCCAGGTCTGAATGGAGGAGGACATGGACCAGCTTCTCCTGCAGAGAGAGCAGCACAGAGACGTGTCCTGGCCCCTTCTCTCATGTCATCCCTGTGGGGCAGAGGATCCTGTATGACTCCTGAATTCCTGC
>NW_005842445.1:302346-306293 GCF_000455745.1 Alligator sinensis
GGGCCCAGCAGAGTTCATTCATTCCATTAGGTGGAACATGTCATCTGTGCTGCTGTCAGTTGCTTTTGTACAACAGGGCACAAAGTGCTCTCTGCTACCAGATGTTACCAAATCTGCCCATTACTTTGGGGTGTGCTCATTTATTAGGGATAGTTTCTAGGGTCTTGGTGATTCTGTCAATGTGCTGCTTGTGTTACTATACGGAGCTGTATTTCTCCCTTCTGCAAGCCCTGACCCCCAGTGGAGCTATCTTGCAGGACTCAATCTCAATGGGCTGGGTTCCTCCAGTCACCAAATCAGTCATACACACAAACACACACAAATTAACGTGACACGCCTGACCTGGCCGGGCTGATCAGCATGGACAGGCTGACACCCTCATATGCCAAGAATCAGTTCATAAGAGCAACAATAAAATGCAGTCAAACACAAGCACACGGGTAAACAGAATCCCTCTGAATCCGGCTGGGTGTCCAGCTGACACCCTCATGGGCCAGCATTCAGTTCATAAGGGCACGTCTGAGTCAAACTGGGTCAATCAGCCTATACAAGCTGATCCCCTTATGTGTTTCAAACTCAGCACGTCCCAATCTTTGGCCTCTTGATGAGCAGACCCCACAATAATTTGGGCTTCACAGGGATCTTTAGCATAGGTAAAAGAAGCGTTGCTGCAGAGCACGGGAGGAAAGAGAAGCAGAGAAGGAAAAATATACCCAATTACTACCAGTTTGACTATAAAAGTTATTTATTGCTAAGCATATGAAATATATAATAGTACTAGTAGTAATAGACATGCAAAAGAAAAACAAACACCAACAATGACAATACTACCCTGGTTTCACTAAGTATTTGGGGAAACTTAGCTCAAGCTTAACTGATACAGTTCAGGTTCAGAAGTTTATGCCTAGAAAGAAGACAGAGAACGCTGGGATCTCACCTAGTCCACGGTACTCAGGCTGCAAAGCTGACAGGCACAGTCCGTAGCACAATCCTTGAAGAGAGAGATGATCTGTTCTTCCAGCATCCCAAGAAAAGCACCCTCAGTAGTGTAAATCATTGTCTTTTCTATTGACAAGGGGTTATCTGGTTTGGACCATCTCAGGAAACTGATTGATAATCAGGAAACACTTAAGATTAGGGAGTAACCCAAATACTTGGGAGCCAGCTTGAGATTCCTATGGGTGGCAGATATACTGATGGGATATCTCATGGTTTCTTCAGGAACAATAGATAGCTTGCAGCATCAGGATTTTGGATTTTTACTTGTTGTGCACAAGCCTCAGCTTAGCATGACTTTTCCAGATCTTACTATAGTCTTTTAACAGACTTAAAGCAATTATTGGGGTGCTCATAACCTTTTGTGGAGAGGACTCCCACCAGTCGTCTCGGGAAAGATATGACAACACCTGGGATTAGGGCTCCAGCAGGCTGGATGCTGTGATGAACCCTTAACCATTGTTCAAATGTTGCCCATACCCCCTCTGACTCGGTCTCTTGCCTCAGCATTCCCTAACCCGGCAACCGAGTTTTAGTCAATCAAGTTTAAATAGGCCTCCCATAGTGGGACCGGGGAATGTACGGCCCGAGATGCCTATTAAACTTAGAGCTGTGTGTGTGTGTCTGGGGGGGGAAAAGTCCTTAGCAAATCCAGATTAGAACTGGTCTGATAAATGCTGAGCTGGGTGTGTGTGAACATGGGTTGATTAACATTGGAAGCACAGATTCCCCATCATGCAGCGCTCTCCTGCTTCTCTGGTCCCAGAATTCACTGCAGCCTCTGCTTCAGGCTTTCTGTTTTCCATCTCTCATGTAAATGAGACCTAGGGCAGTTGATTCACTCGTCACCCTTATCTGGTGAGGGTCTTAGGTGCATCTCTCACTGCATCTTAATCAGTTTCGTTTAGGTAGAGGAGGGGAGGGGGGTGAGTCCTTTGTGAGTCAGACAGACTGCATCCTGTACCAGGGTTCCCCAAGAATACAGAGCTGAGACGTAACACAGACACACCTCGAAGATAGCTGGGGGTGCACCTTTGTAAGGGGACAAACTGAGAAAATGCCCCTGGGGTTTGGTGGGCCTGATCCTGTGCAGGAATTCTATTAGCTGTGGCTTTATTATGGAGGGACAAGGCCCACTCCTCCAGGGGATGGGGCGGTGTTGAATGTCCTGCTCTTTCACTTCTCAGCACAATGCTGTAACCACCAGTGTAGAAAGGAGGTATTCCCCAGGCCCTTGCCATCCCTCCTCTTTAAGGTGGCCTCCTACCCCCCTCCCCCATGATGCCAGGTTGAAAAAGAACATGAGTGGGTGATATTTCATACTCTGAAAGTTAGCAGGTCTGGGGTCTGTCCTGGTCCCTGACTTCTAATAGGCATCCTCTTCTCTATTATACTCCATCCATTTTTGGACAAACATGAATTGTGTGGTGCAGAGGCTCAGGTAGAAAGGATGGCCAAAGAGAGAACAGGTCAATGCCCATCCTGTGGCCTTGTGGTGGGAGTGCTGTGATGGGAAGTTGAGGAGAAAGAGATAAAACCCAGAAGCTGGATCTCCTGCTTCCTTGGGCGAGTGCCCTAAATGCTCATCCCCTGGGCTAAGGTAAGTGGGGCTGCTCTTCCTCCCCCAGCATCAAACATTCATAGATGATGTGGCTGGCCCTCTGAGTTTGAGCATCACAGCTTCACCCAGCATCGTTGCAGAGGCCCCAAGAGTGCACGCTTGCCTTAAGCACCTGTTTTAAGATGGCTAAGAACAGTCAAGGCCTTGTGGGGCTGCTGCTGTCCTGAGGGGTAGAAGCTGGTATTGGAGATGAAGTTCCTTAGCCACAATTCTTGTGCAGCATATTCCTTACTCTGCTGATGGGAGGTCCAAAATGAAGAGGACGTCTTCATCATATGGACTCATGGAAAGGAAGTTCTAGAGAAATTCCACAGGACATTGACAACTTCCACCCATCCACAGACTCCTACCAGCAATTTCATTTCCTACAGTGAAAGTTCGCAATGGCCATGTAGCCAGTAATGGAAACCAACTGACCACTTCAGATACCTCCAGGGGCAGATCCAGGGAGGGAGTAGTGGTGCAGTTGTACCCCGATTTGATTTCTGCTCCACCCAAACTTTAAAACCAACTGCCTGAGAGGGGCAGTGGCATTTCCAGTCAGGTGGTACTGAGGGAGTCAATTGAGTTCTGTTATGACCCAAAAGGCATGATTGTGTGTGTGTGCTTCGGCATCAGAATTATCCACGTTAAGTTGCAGAGCATTGCACGGGAGTTTCCTGTAGCAAGAGGAAACTCCGGTGCAGGGACCAGTTTCCCGCCTTTTCTGCAGCTTCTTTTGCAGAGTGCATTGCTCGAGTTGCAAAAGTTATGCACGGTGCAAAAGAGTTCCCGCCACCGGTATGCAAATTTGTTCCCCGTGATTGGCTAGTGCTAAATTATTCACACGTGGCGGCTAGCGATTGGCCTGTTAGCCGTATAAGAGGCTTGAGCGGTTTCCGCCCAAGCCGAAGAGGACTCCACATCCATCTCGTGGGGACTCTGGGTACACGGCAGGGTAATAGAAACCCTGTGTGAGATCCAGAGGAGCGTGGCGGCCTGATCCACCACCCACCTCTTCCCGTCTTCGAGCGCGACTAATATAAGACGTATTTACGATTTCTACATTGGTGGCTCGTTCACCCAGAGCATCCGGAGCTCTGCACCGTGGAGCCTAGCAACCTCCACGAGACCGTCTGTGTTGTGTCTGTCTGTAACTGCAACTTAATCAAGCTTTCCAGCCTACAGCATTGCCATCTCAGTGTAAGTAAACAATCTTTTAAACTACCGCTACGCGTCCGTGCCTAATTCCAGACCAAAGGCCTTCCCTCTCCGCCCCCACGTGCCCGGGCTGCTGGCCACAGCCCGCGTGCAGCACAGAAAAGGGCTCGGGTCGCTCCCGGCCCGCACA
>NW_005842445.1:308657-331491 GCF_000455745.1 Alligator sinensis
GGCTAGTGCTAAATTATTCACACGTGGTGGCTAGCGATTGGCCTGTTAGCCATATAAAAGGCTTGAGCAGTTTCCGCCCAAGCCGAAGAGGACTCCACATCCATCTCGTGGGGACTCTGGGTACACGGCAGGGTAATAGAAACCCTGTGTGAGATCCAGAGGAGCGTGGCGGCCTGATCCACTGCCCACCTCTTCCCGTCTTCGAGCGCGACTAATATAAGACATATTTACGATTTCTACATTGGTGGCCTGTTCACCCAGAGCATCCGGAGCTCTGCACCGTGGAGCCTAGCAACCTCCACGAGACCGTCTGTGTTGTGCCTGTCTGTAACTGCAACTTAATCAAGCTTTCCAGCCTACAGCATTGCCATCTCGGTGTAAGTAAACAATCATTTAAACTACCGCTACGTGTCTGTGCCTAATTCCAGAGCGAAGGCCTTCCCTCTCCGCCCCCGCGTGCCCGGGCTGCTGGCCACAGCCCGCGTGCAGCGCGAAAAAGGGCTCGGGGCGCTCCTGGCCCGCACAAGTTCATGACTCATTACAAATTACCTGATTCCTGCTAATCTCTCTCCACTCCACAAGTGTTTTACCCTCTCTCCCCATTTTTGTGGTCTTAAGGTTCCACTAGTCAAATTATCTTTTCTTCTACAGTGTTGCTGTCTGGTACCCATTCCTGGTAATATCTCTTTTCTGTTTCATAGTCCTGAAGATTTTTTTAAATCTCTACCTAAAATCTTTAACTCAGATGTGATAGCATTAGCTTAGGTGTAGAAATGACTAACAGTAAAGTATTGGAGGCACCATCAAAGTACTCAAGAAGGCTAGATTTTGTTTATAAAAACCGAATAACAGATGTACATTTAACAATAATGACTACAGGATGAATGCCACAATATTTTTTGGACAATTTTGACTTGTTTTGCCTAGTTTCTAGTTCACAGTCTCCACAGTGTGAAATCAGGACCTCAGGGGAAGCCTGAATGGTGAACACTCCTGCCTGGACAGACACCTCACAGGTGCAGGCAGAGAAAGACTTGTCAGTGGCAGTGGTTCTGGCATTACAATATCCTGGAGCCATTTCTCTGGGTCTCCTAATCTGCCACCTCTCTCTTCTTGCCCCTCTTTCAAAGCAGACCTTCCCCAGCAAACTCTTCTGTAAGCTAACCTGTTCGCTGCTCCTGATCCTGAAAGGTTCCCTTTCCCCTGCTTAAACTCCTTCTGCTCGTCAAGCTTACAGTGAAGAGAGATGAGAGAGAGTTTCCAGGCAAACTCTCTAGTGAACTCCCCCTTGGTCTGGACTCTAGTTAAACAAGGGACTTAAGTGTTGGCCAAACAGCTGAGTTTTAGCCACTTGTTGCCCTGTGGGGTCAGGCCAACTCTCAGGATCTCAATATTGCGCTGTTAGACAGGAGGGCATGACACAATTGCACATATACAAACACACAAATCAATTAGGTACATACACATACACACTATCAGCTCAGGCACATACACATCCAAACCAGCCTAGGCACATGCCTATCACCAATTCAAGCACATACACTCTACACCCCAAAGGTTAGACACAGATCACTAATTCGTATATCATGCACACAATGCCACACATATACACACAACCCACCTACACATAGGCAAGTTCCTGACTTGGATGGTACAGTGTGTATGTGTGTGCTTGGGGTACCTGGGATACATGGGGGAAGGGTCAGGTGAGAGAGAGTTAAAGCGTAGGGAGTGAAAGTTGCCAGAACCAGGATTAGAACCAGTGGACTACAGCGAAGCTGGCTGAGGAACTGAGACTTGGGTTTACTTAAGGTAAACTGGGGCTGGAAACTGAGGCAGACAGCTGAGATATTGCAGGGAGGGGCAGATAAGTGGTGGCAAGGAGGAGACAGCCAGGAAAGAAACTGAGGCAGAAACCTGCTTGCTCAGGGAAAAAGGAAAAGGCAGTGGGGATAAGGCAGTGGCAAAGAAACAGGGGATTTGGAGGCATAGAGGAGCTCAGGACAGGTGTTAGAAGTGGCAGAGAGCCAGAAGCAGGAGAGGGAGAAATGAGACAGAAGTTACAGGGGCAAGGAGCAGAGATTGGAGCAGGGCCAAACCATAGTAAAGCAAAACCCAACTTAGGGGTCCAAATAACAGTTTTATTACGCAGACAACACACTACACAGCCCCATGAAGTTATTGGTTCACACACACACAAGCACTCACAGCGGCAGCAGGAGAAAGACTCAGTGGAAGGGTTGGAGTCCAAGTAAGGAAGAGAAGCAGAGTCCAAGTCCTTGGTTGAAGGGCGGGGGGCGGGGGGGTGCGTGATAGCTACCTATCCAGGCTGGAAAGTGGTCCTTATCCAGTAGGTGTTGTCTGGGTGGCGGGGAAGCGGGGGAGCCATCAGCAGGCCTCTGGGTGGATAGGTGGTGTGGCATGGTGCTGGCCCAGATGGAGAGTGTCCCACTGGGTCTGTCTTCACTGCCCCTTCCTATAGTGGCAGACCTTGTGTGACCCTAGTGACAGGAGGCATGCCCAGGCAAGGGTCAGCCCCTGGCATACTGAGCATGTGTGCTCCATGCAGGGATGTGCAGTTTGGGGTGTTCTGTAATGGTGGGGTACAATGGTAGAGTTGCTGGTTCTGCAGGGTCCTTTGTCTTTCAAATGCTGGGTTCTTGTCTCTGTTCCTGGGTGAGGTCCGTGGTTCCTGGATGAATCAATGTGAGGTGATGGCCTAGTCGTTACAGGCCATTCAGTAGAGGCCTGCTACCATTGTATTTCAATCATTCCCAATCACTCTCATTCATCTCGGAACCAATTCCTGTAACAGGTCACCTTCTCATGGCCCATCTCACTGTGTCTCGCCCACCTGTTTCTGGGCTAACCACCCGCCACACCTTGTTGGAATTAAATAGTTAATGATGTAATTAAGCGAGACGCTGCCCATTTCCTGCCCCGATGCCAGGGGGCGCTATCTGCAGCTCCATTCCTCCCCTACACTGCAGCCCAAGCCTCACAGATTGTATCTAGATGTTATCACAATCACCGCCACCCCGCACTGGGCCCCAGAATCCCTCTAATTGAACCCCACCTGGATTCCTCTCCTCAGGCGGTCTATTCCACCTTCATACCAGGCAGCATTGCTCCCTGAACTGCTTCCCCTTCACGTGTGGTCCCCCCAGGACCTTCGGATACTAGCCCTGGCCCACATCCAGGCCAGTCAGAGCCCCAGGCCCTCAGCTCTGAGCATCCCTCGCGGTGGGCCCCCAGCCCTTTGACCCTCCTGGTCCTGGCCCCAGCATGGACCAGTCAGGGGGAGTTCAGACAGGCCCGAGTCTATGGCCTCACTCTTTCTCCATGGGGTCCACCTTCAGACCCTCCAACAAGGGGTAACCCACCCGGTGGTGGGGGGTAGGGGTTAAGGCACCCCAACCCACCTTTCATCAGGGTGGTAACTGGCCTGGCATTTCCTGGGGGCTCCCATGCTACTGAGAGCCCCACCAGGCCACGCACTCCTGGCACAGTGCAGTTTTAGGTCATGAGCCTCCTAACCATCCCCTACAGCTCCTCCCTTACCTCCAGGGTTTTGTTACAACTTAATTAAAGAACTTACCTTAAAGACTTACCTTCAAAGAGCAGGGTGCCAAAGTGACCTATGAACTAACTTGTGAAGTATCTGCATACTGCCCAGTTTTCTGCCCTTGTTCACGCTGGGAGTCTCCTTTTATACCCTGCTGGGTCGAAACTGGCTCCGCCCTCTTGTTCTGGCTTTTGTCAGACACAGGCAACAATCACCCAGAAATCACTCAGTTAGCAGCACTCCCAGCTGCTCAGATTGTGGAATTAGAAATCATCCACAGGTGGGAGTGTGACAAATATGGTCTAAACTGAGACTGCAGACTTTTATCCCATTACCTGGAAGAGAGTTTATAACCCCTATATCTCTCCGTGAGTTAACTGCTATAGTTTTCTCTCACCTACCGACTGTCCCTCTCAGCAGTGCCCTCTTCTTTATCCTTCCCCTCCCCAACCCTCTATATTCTAATCACTGCTTTCTATGAGCTCTGCTTCCTGCAGTCCCTTCATATCCAGCAGTTCAGGGAGAGGTGGAGAGACCATCTGGGAAGTAAGGTGAACAGGGAGTTGTGGAGGAGCCAAGAAACCGGGGACACAGTGGGAACATCTACATGATACGCTAACTGCACAGTAGCCTAATAACACTGCACAGTATCATGCCAGGCAAAACCCATCATAATACATTACTGCACAGTAGTATTAGGCTACTGTCACTATAAACAATGTTCTGGCAATATTGCACAGTAGCACAAGTTACTGCACATTGATTTAGTACTTGGTTGTCCAAGTACTGAACCTAATGCACAGTTACTACAGCACATTAATGAGCACATACATGTGCCCAGTGGGAGTGTAGCCCAGGGTGGAAGGAATTTTGAAGCACTGGTTTGGAGCAGCAATTTGGGGAGAAGAGAAGAAGCTAAAGGAAAAGGTATGTCCATTTTTGATGCAAAGGTGCTGCCTCCACAGGTCAAATGGAGCAGGTAGGCCTCCCAGAGGTTCCTTCTTGGGCTGCAGCGCAGGCTGGGACCAGACATCAAGTTGCATCAGGTCCCTGAGTACCACCTGTCCCTTGCCTAAACCAGCATGTCTGTCTGCATTGCTTTTGGGGAACCACAGTTGGAGAAGGGGGTGTAACCATAAGAGGTTACACCCCCTTCTTAGGCTTCCTGCACATGGGTTACACCCCCTTCTTAGGGGGTTAGGCTCCCTGCACAAGATGGACCTAAGAGGAGAACAGCTCTTGGGCCTGGAGTGACCCAGGGAAGAGGAGCCTCTCCAAGACTCAGACTGGAGACCCAAAGGATACAGCAACTAGCAAGGCCCTGACAAAGGAAGCTTCAGAACCTGACCAGGTAAGACTCAGCCTAGACATCCCTGCTTTCAGCAAGTCGTAGGGGAAGTTAATGTAGTGAAGGAAATTGGGGGAATTAAGTGATGTGTTTGAGCAAATTTTCTCTCCAAGGAAAAACCACCAGAAGAGACATCCTTTTCCTTGATCCATCCCAAAGGGGCAAACAAATCCAGAAAGAGTCCACCATTCTCCTACTATAGCATCCTGGGAAGTTTCCTCTTCCTGGAATATTTGCCATGGTGTGTTTTTCCTTCTGTTCAGGGTGAAGCTAACTGGTAAATGTGCATCAGGAAAGACTTTTCCTTACCTCAGGTTGGCAGAAGCTGTTAGGGATTCGTCCTTCTGCTACAGCAGTGATTCTAAACCAGGTGCTGCAACATCACAAGGTACTGTCATATTCCTTTAAAGTTACCGTGGGGTGCCACACAGTATTACCACTGTTAGGCATGCAAATACTTACACACAATGATGGTTTGGAAATGGTATTTAAAGGTTTGCTTTTTGGGAATTGCCTTATGAGTATACACACACACACACACACACACACACACATATGCATTAGAATGCTTCAGGATGGGCAGCGGGGGTTAATTAATTTCTAAAAGCCTGCGTCTTTCACACATGGTTTTCTCAGCCTTCAGAAGCAGACAGGCTGTCTAACGACTTGAGAGTAACACAGGTCCCCATCCCTGTCCCCCTGGAGGGGCCCCTGAGGCCACC
This sequence comes from Alligator sinensis, assembly GCF_000455745.1. NCBI lineage: Eukaryota > Metazoa > Chordata > Crocodylia > Alligatoridae > Alligator > Alligator sinensis. Next base: position 314,293 of record NW_005842445.1, read on the forward strand.
ATAGTCAGAGGGCATATCACCAGCCTATCTCATCCAGCCCGCTGCGGGGAGGGGTGGGCCTCGGCATCCCATCTCCAGGTTGCTGACATGCTGACATCTGACACCCAAGAGAGAGCCTCAGAGTGAAGACTTCATCCTGACCAGATGTATCTTGACTCTGGTGACAGCCCAAGGATTGGTAGCTATAGAATTGCTTGATTGTTTGTATTGTTTCTTTTCTTTTATCACTGTGTATCAATTAATTTGCTTATTATTGAATAGAAAGTTCAGGGTCAGTCTGAGGGAGAGGACCAGGCATCTGAGCCCACAACAAGGCATCTGGGTCCGAAATCCAGAGCCAAGTGGTTAGGAATGGGTGTGTGCGCCTTGATGGGTCTGTCTGGAGTCTCATGCAGTTGGGAGGCTGTTTACAGTCCATGCAAGATCCTGCCTTATGGGTCTGACATGGTGGTCTGTTTTTTTCATAAAAGAGAGTTTGGCTCAGAGGAGCATACATGTCACACACACTTGTGTCCCACTGCTTCACCACTGTCATCACCCCCTGGTTTGGGCAGCAGCCCCCAAGCCCACTCCTCACTCCTCAGCGGTCACTCCCCATTGCAGGTCCCTTCTTTGTTCAGGTGCAGCTGTTCTTAAAGAGCAGCCAAAGCTTCCTGCTGTAAGGGGTATCTGGGGCACAGGCAGGCAGTCTGAGAGGATCATACTTGGTCAGTGATTTAGTGAAGTGGAAGCCAAGGTCAAATCCAGGCATCAGTGCTAGTCCAGTAGAGCAAGCTAGGGAGTGAGACAAGGCCATGGTTAAGGCAAGGGGTTCATCTAGGTCAGGATGTCCAAGAAGGAACAGGAACAACTGGGAACAGGAGCAAGCAGGTACACCAAGATGGTCCAAGCCTGAGGTTCAGAGTTTGGGAACAGTTTTAAGAGTAACAAGGTGGCCGGGGCCTAGCAAGGTGATCTGTTGTCCAGACTGCTCTGGTGGGGGACAGGCTATGAGAACCCTGGATAAGGGCCTATATTATCACCACACCCCAGCCCAGCCCTACAGGATATGTGTCACACGTCCTCCCGATAAGGTGTCTTTCATCTGTCAAACATCCAGGTCTGCTCTTAGGACCCATTGGCATGGGGCTGCAGGGGCCCAGGCACCACTGATGTCTCCTCTGCCAAGGGACAGGGGCTCTCACTGAGAATTTGAGCAGCAAGACATCGTTGGCACAAGCCAAAGCGCCCTAAGAGCAGCTGTACCAACATAGAATAGACTTCCTGCATCCTCCTTCTCTCCCCTCCACCCCACTCCAATCTTAGACCAACCTAGGATCTACCTCCTCTTTTTCCATCCAAATCAGTTTATCCATCTGCAATAAGGCCCCATCCAGACTGGCAGGTTTTGTCACTGTCCCTGGTAACTCTGTTCTGGGGCTTTGTGACTCCACAGCTCAGGCCTGCTGACATCTGTTCATGACCACTGTGACATCAGAGCCCTCAACAGCCAATCACAGGGAGAATTCCCTGAAAATGGGGCAGGCACGTGAAGCTATTGGGTGTAAAGAAAGAAGGTTAGAGGTTCTGCAACATGTTAGGGCCTTCCGTGTGTGTGTGTGTCCCCTGCCCCTAAACCCTGCAACATATGGGGTGCCAGTGGCAGGAAAAATGCAGAACTCTTCCTCTGCCCTGGTACTTAATACGTTACTGAATCCTTGTCACTCTCAGTTCACTCCAGGCTGTAGAGCTCTCTTCCCTGTTATCCTCGTTTGATATTGTAAAATGGAACCAAGGGCTGGGTTCCAAAATCTGGTGCATGTCACAGATTTGTGGTGCTCTTCAGAGTTCCCCAGAACCAGGAATACTCAAAGACTTGAACCACAATGGCTCTTTCATTATCATGTCCAGTGTACTTCATTTCCAAGTAACTTTTATCCAAGGAGTTCTCAAAATCTCCACTCTAAATCCTCACACAGAAAACTGCAAGACACAGTAACAGAAACACAAAGGGCATGTATACACGTGCTCTGGGGCACAGGGGGCAGGGCGGGGCGCTGTCACAGGCCAGCTGGGCACCATGAGTGTATCAATTTAGTTGCAGGCTGACTGGGTGCTGCAACTGTATCAGCCACTGGGCTGTTTGGTTCGGGATCGAGGAGGCAGAGTTGGGAGTGAATCAAAGGCAAATTTATTACAGCTTACACAAACAACAGTTAACAGAAAAATAAATGTGATAAGCAGATAATGCAGTATTAAAGAGCTAATAGTAAATAATAACAGATAATAACAACAGACAGATGGATCAATCTGTCGCAGGCCAACTGGGCACTGCGAGGGTATCAGCCACTGGGCTGTTTAAAACAACAAATAGACAGACATGGGTTGGCAACTTATCAATAGTCCCTCGATGCTAGGTGCGCACCAAATGTTTCCAGCAAAGTCAGGTGTCCCCGATCTATGCTGTCGGAGGGATTACCGGGGAACATCCCTTGATCAGGATCCGATCCTCACTCACACCCAGAGTCTGGAGTCCGGGCTTGGAACAGCAATAACCATTCTGTTCCCTCCTTCCTGCTGGTCACCTGACACACGTGCTTTTTATACCTAGTCTTATGCTAATCTTTTGGCTTTAGAGCCACTCACAATTTTTCCCTATAGCTATTACCCTATGGGATTGAAAGGTGTTAAAAATTATCATAAAAGGTTACTACCCAGACTCAGGGTTATCCAATAAGCAAATTACAATGCAGCATTTTTAGGTTTGAAATTAACATTACTAAACTCAACCCTTTTAAGTTTTTCTGAATATGCTTTCTTGAGACGTGCTTTCCAGGAATGTGTTGGGTGTGCCAGGAGGTTGGATCCAGTTTTTATCATCAAGGCTGAACCCTGAGCAAAAAACCGTTAGGTCACCTAATCTTGCAGCTACAGCTTCGCCTTTGGGGCCCAATCAGTTCCACGAACAGTTAGTTTTATCATTTTGGTTAAACTTATGACAGACAAGTTACATTTGCGGGTTACAAACTTACAAGCTTTATATTAGCTAATATTGCCTATTAGGCAAAATACTGAATGCCTCCAAGAAGCACATATTTATTGCTTATTACTTCCTCTGATTCTGGCTGTCACAGGGTGCATGCTTTCACTAGCAGTCAGTTCACTCCAAGCTGCACAACTCTCTTCCCTATTATCATCTTGTATGTACTTGCCCTCTACCACAAGCCCCCTCTCCACTCTCCAAGGCAAGGAAAAAAAACCCTTGCCATGAATGTGGGAGGCTGCCATGATCTTGGGGACCCCCACCACCCAAGCCAGCACCTGCACCCAGGTCTCAAAGTGCAGGTCCTCCCACTTGGGTAGTTGGCACTTCACCCAATACTTGTGAGTGAATGCCAGAAAGGGTGCCCCTCCACCCAGGCTGGCCAGCAGTGGAGGGTCCAGGCCCCACAGTTGTGGATTGCCCCACATTGCCTGTGAATAGCTGCAGTTCCCCCACTGTGGGGGCTGCATAGGTGGGGCCAGGCTAGGGCCATGGACAGGCTGAGTGGGTGTGCTGGCTGGTGCACCTGGTCCACTCAGGTGCCCATGGTCTGGGCTTGGGGGCAGGGCCATTGCCTTTCTCACCCCCAGCTGTAGAGGAGGCTGAAGAGGAGCCCTTCCTACTGCCCTTGCCCTGAGTCCCTGATGGTGGGGATGGGGGCTTGGGAACCCCTACTGGGTGACGTGGCCAGAGGAGACCTCCAGGCCCTACTGGCTTCCCTCTAGAGTCCCGCTTGCCCCCACAGCTGGGGTTGCACACATGTCTACCTCTGGAGGGGATCATTTGGACTCTGCCACCAGGGTGGGGGTTATAGGGACATGCAGCCCCTCGGGAGCCTGGCTGGAATCTTCCCCCATAGTGAAGACCACAGAAAGTTCTGTGGGGGCATCTGCCCCCCTGAAGGCTCCTGCCCTGCCATTGCTCCAAATACAGGAGCAGGAAACCAATAAAGAAAAATGCAAAAAAAACCCAGCATGGCTAGTGATTCCAATAGGGGCAGGCTGGGGCTGTGGAGGAAGTGTGAGGGGAGGGAAAAGGGGAATGAAGCGCACCAAGCTACAGCCTCACAGGAAACCTGGTGTGCTATGCCTGGGGAAGGTGTGGAGGCAGGGGACACACACACACACACACACAAGGGCTAGGGAGATTCAAGCTGGCTTACTCAACCACACAACAAACACCAGTGCAGGGGGAGTGGACCACAGGACTTACCACATAAGGGCAAACCACACAGGAAAGGCTCCTGAGGCAGGTGTAGAAAGATGGCTGGAGCAGTGGAGGGGCTTTTGTTTGTTGAAGCTCAGTCCAGGAGCCCCTTAGATCTCCAGCCAGACACTCAGCAGCAGAGCAGCAAAAGGAAAAAGAAAGCACAGGATCAGATGCAGTGAGGCAGCTGTCGGGGAGTGCAGGAGCAGGCAGGAAATTAGGGAAGTAGTCCAGTGCAGGTGTGGTGTAGGGTAGTGCAAAGTGGTGCAGCAGGGAATCCTGAGAGGGAGCAGCAGCAGTACAGGCAGTCAACAGCAGCAGCGGAAGCAGCCATCCAGGTTAGCCACTCAAGGCATGTTTCAGGTAAAGGTGAAAGAGAAGGTGAAGTTGGGATGCGGGGGGGAGTGGCCTGCAGAAGCAGATGGGGCAGGCAAGGCACCTTTAGGCACCAGTAGTGATGGTGGGAGAAGGACACACAGGCAGCCCAGGTCCCCTCCCTAGGCTGTCCCCTGACTACGGCTTGGCGGCAGGCTGGGCAGCAGGCTAGAACAGGAATGCAGAAGCTGGGGTGCAGTGCTGGGGTGTGGTGCAGTGCAGTGGGCCCCTCCCTGGCAGCAGCATGCAGCAAAGGACGCACACACCCCCCTCCACTACCCCGTGGGGGGGTGCTGGCAAGAGTCACAACAGCAGCCCAAGGCAGGAAGGGGCACAGCTAACTTCCCCACAAAAGCTCCTGAGAGCAAGCCAGCAGCAGCTAGAAACAGCAGCACCAGCATTAGCAGAGGCAGGAAGGGGCGTAGCCATCTTCTCCCCAGAAACTCCTGAGACTAAGACAGAAGCACCCAGCAGCAGCAGAAGCAATAGTAGGCTGGAATAGGAAGGGGCATGGCCAATTTCCTTCCAGAGGCACCTTCCCAGAAACTCCTGAAAGTGAGTAGCCTTTGGCTGCTCACCAGGGTAACTTGGACTCACCCTCTAGCTACCCCTGGCTGCAGATCTGGGAGGAGCAGGGCAGGCTCAGTTTGCTCCAAGTCCTGAACTTAGGACAGCACAATTTTGCCCCACAAAAAAGTGCATGTTCAAGCAAATTTGTGCCACTGATATTTAAGTTGTTGCAAGCACACATGCTTGCATGTGTGGACAGGCCCAAAGATTTCAAAAAGAACTGCATGGTATGAAGAATGTTCTGTTGTGGTTTTCCTGCATTCTTTGCAACAGCAGAAATGCTCTGTTGTTTTTTGGTAGTCAAGAAAATAATTGAGGGCTGGGGTGTGGTGAAAGTACAGACACTTATCCAGTATTCTCATACCCCATCCCAGCCACAGAGCTTTCTGGGAAACGGAACACTTTGCCAGGTCCCTGGACACTGTGGGACGTCTAAAATTGTCACCATGCTCTGAACCTCAAGCATGGACCACACTGCCAGTACCTGTGTCTCCTGTTCCCAGCTGCTCCTGTTCCTTCATGGACATTTCTTGCCTTGGCCATGACCTCATCTCTCTCCTCAGCTTCCTATCCTGAACTAGGACTGATGCCTGGCCTTGAACTTGGCTTCTACTCCTCTAAATCCCTGACCAAACACCATCCTCTCAAACTGACTGCCTGTGCCCCAGACACCCCTTACAGCAGGAAGGTTGCTCTGAGATGTGATGCTCCTGAACACAGCGTGCACAGAGAAGGGACCTGCACTGGGTGTGTGACTGCAAAGGGGTGGGCCTGGGGGGCTGCTGCCCAGACCAGGGGGGTGGTGACAATGGTGCAGATTCTGGACACTACCATGTACGACACAGATGCTGCTATGAGTCAAGCTCTGTTTATGAAATGACCATACCAGCACGTCAAACCCCTTGGGCAGGATCTGTTATTGACTGGAACAGACTTTTTGTTTCATGGTCTTCCAGTGACATATGTGGTCCTCATTCCCTTGGGCTGACCTGAAAACCCATGCCCTGAATCCCCACAAGGTTGCCTGGATAACAGGGAACCACTGGCAAAAGGACTCAGAATCCTGCAGTGCCAGGTAGGATTGACAGGGCACCCAGCTGCTGGCTCCTTTCAAACGTCCCCGGGGCTTGAGAGGCCTGAATTCATGTCTGGAGCCTAAATGTAACCATCCCTATTAGTGTCACTGGGCCCAGGTCTTTGACTTGATGTTTTTAGAGTCTCTTCTTCACCTCAGCACAGTGTCACCAGCAGTGTCCCAGGAACTCCCCTTGGATGCTGCAGGAGGGACAGTGTGTGACTGGCATCCAACCCCTGTCAGAGCAGGCAGTGTCATAGCAATGAAGTTTAGCACCTGAGACAAAGCCCACAGCGGCAGCCCACCCTTGCCCCGGGCACAGATCCAAGCGGCACACACCCCATCCAGGCTTGCCCTGGAGCGTGCACAGCAGTGGGAGCTGCCCTTCCCCCATCCCCACGCCCCCCGAAACAATCCACTCGTAGTTCTATCCCATGCCCCACTCCGGCTGAGCTGAGCCTATTGGCACCCTTTTGCTTCAGCTTCCAACTCTCTTACCTGTAACCCCACGTGCAGGGCTCATCAGGAACTCCCTCTGCCACAATGCACAGTACATGGGATCAGAGGTGGCCCCTACCCAGAAGATCTGGTCAGTGTTGTTATTTCAGTGATATGCCGTACCTAGGCCCAATGGGGGCACAAGGATGACACAGGCTACAGGCAGTCACTGTCAGCAAGTGCCCCAATCCCCTTTCCAATGGCACTCCTGGCCAGAGAACACCCAACAGGTCCCTTTGGAGCATGGACCACTTCTTCTCCCATCAGACCGGCCAAGGCACGCACACCCTATTAGTCATGTAGAGAAATGAAGGGGTGGAGGAGATGTTTATTTTCAGAAGCAAATTCCTGTAGCAGATAGGTGATATGAAGTATCCCGAGGGCACCTCTGGAAAGCCCAGGCCTCACAGCTTCTGCAGTTTGGCAAGAACAGATTGTTCCCTGTATAAAATGGGAGACATCTGTGTTGGGCAGAGCAGACACTGGGGATTACAGATTTCTTCCTTGGGCCTGTGATACAGCCCTACAGACCACTGGCTGCTGCTCATGTGGTTGCCAACAAACCACAAACCCATCACATAGCCTAGAAAATAAGATGTGACAGAAGCACAAGTATCCCGTCTCTGCTGGCTCCAACAGTTGCAGGTGGGCTGTTGGGGACAGAGATTGTGTCAAATTACACATGCATGAAATGAAAGAGTTGAGGTTTGCCTGTGTCTATGCAACATCCCAGAGTGTCCCAGGCTGTTAGTCCCAAGGCCCATGAGGGACTTCAGCTCTCTACTGTTGCCCCTGCAAATGGCAGCACAAGAACCCAGGTTGTTTTCTGGTGGGGCCATTTCATTTCCACAGCCACACACTCCCCATTCTGCTACAGCCATCTCCCCCATCAGCTCCCATTGCCTCACCTGTCTCTGGGTCAATGCACTTAGTTTGTTCCTGCACTTTTCATCTTCTCACAGATGCAGAATCGAGTTTCTTCACACCTGTCTAGCTTAAACGCCGCACCTTGGACATACACACAAGTGCCACCTGCATCATTTCCATGACTGGGGACCAGGGCATTAATCCTGGAATGAAAAAATCACAGTTTACAGTTCAGGTCCATCCCCCTGAGCTCAGCGCACCATGACACAGGACCAGGAGTGCTCTGCCCTGGTTGTACTGACAACTGGGGACCCTGAGGCAACCGTCTAACAGAAGGAAGGTCAGAGATGCTCAAGGCTAAATGTGTCAGAAGAGAATCTCTCCACACATGACTCCTGCACTGTCATAGCACATAGTACAAAGGCAGGTGGGATCCACCTTATGTCTGGACCAAACTTCACTAAAGGAAAACTTTAACGCTCCAGAAACTCCTCCTGGAATCAAACGCACAGAATGGAGGTATTTGTCCTCCTTTTCCTACAACTAAATCCTCTTCCCAGAGGTGTCTCCAGGCCCCATGCTCCCACATACCATCCACAGACTGCACAAGCGCAGACACTATCCGTGAGATAAATTCCTGTATCTCGTGGCTCTCCCGTGTATACTGCACTCATAATGCACCAGACGCCTCTCCTCTCACTGACCCCAGGGGCCCCATAGATCTAACACTACCAACCTTCGAGCGATCTCAAATGGCTGCTATTGTTTGTGCTGAGTCAGTCTACAAGAGACATGGGAATGGCCTTTAACATGGACAGTTTTATGGAGAGAAAGTGATTTTAGGGTAGTGAGCAGCTGTCATGACTATTCTAGCTCTGTGCTGTTGGACTCATAAGCCTAGTCAGTCACTAGGCTTCACACGGATACTGCTGAAGATGTTGTATAACCCACACTACTGGGATGTGTTACTCAGGGTGGGTGAACAGGGCACCAGCCCTGGAAGACACCTCAGGAGGTGAGTCAGAATCACCCTCTACCTCACTGGAGCCCATGCCCTGGCCACAAGAGCAGCCCCATGGTGTTGCTCTTGCAGCAACAGCAGTTAGACTTAGACACTCTGGTTTTGCTGTAAGAGCAACAATTGAGGCAGGCAGACCATACTGCAGTGCCAGCAGCAGCCACAACCACCACATCCGGGGACTGTTTTTGAGTCCATATCATGGGTAAGGCTCCCGTACACCTCCACCACCACTCTCCCACAGAGTTTGCCCAGGGCATAAACTCTGCTCCTTATGAGCCTAACACATGTAGCCAGGGTACAGCTAATGATGTTTCATGATATTCCCTCTGGCATCTCTGGAGATGTTTCCTCTGGCATGTCCAACATAAGGAATGGTGGATGGCAGGGAGGATATTGGATAGAAGATAAACCCCTCCAGAGATATCTGGTTCAGTGCCCTCCCTGTCTAGCATCCACGTCTGCCACTCTCAGAGACAAGGATACTGAGCTAGATGCACCATTGCTCTGACCCAGTGTGGCACTTCCTATGCTGTTCTGGTGGGATGGGGCCCTCATGCTGTATAAGGTGAGCTCTCGAGAAGGTCCCTCACAAGCTAATGGACACGTGCCTTATCCACACATGCTGTCCTCAGCCAACTAGCTGGTCAATGTGCCTGGATGCAGGCCACAAGACAGAGGAGAGTGACTCTGCCTTTCTTCACCACCATCCTTGAGCCCTCAGGCCAAATTTATTTCACAAGAGATCCAGCACACAACTACAGCCTTTCAAACACCTGGGGCCAGTTCAGACGTGTGCTTCCTGCTGGGGCCTGGCACTCACTGAGTCTATTACAAAGTTCATAACTGTGTTTAACGGACCTGTCTGAGACCCTCAGTCCCATGATGAAACTCACTCAGTGGCTTTTGCTGCATTTTGGTGCAGAGTTGTGGACACCCTAGTTAGCACAGACTTACAGGCCAGGGGAGACACCTGTGCCATCCGCCCAGACCCATGTCTTTGTTTCAGAGTTGTACGACAATCCAGTCCAGAATGGGTAGTAGTACGTAGCACTTCCACGTTCTTCAGAATACTCAAATGACTCCTTCTTGGTGAAATCCTGATTAAATGGGAGAGAAAGCGAGATCTCTCAGGTGCATGACCACACCTGCCGGGTGCCAGGAGTTCCCTATGCAGCATCACCATAGACATCTGTGTAGAGATTATCTCTGCAGACAGCCCTGGTACCATGTACCTGCCTAAGGTCCTGTGCCAGTACAGCCATGTGTGATCTCAAACACCCTGCAGGTAACACTGTAGTAACTGTCACACATGCACAGCTAAAGAGAAACACAAAATGCAGATATACAATTAAGCCTATACCTGTGCAAACTACCCCCTCATTCCTACACAATCAGAGGGACCTCCAACGTGCTTTGCCCATTCACAGGCCCCCCAGTACTCAGAAGCCCACTCTTGGCAACACCAGGTCAGCACTTGGCTGCAGAAACCCAGCCCCAGGACCTGACTCCCAGCTGACTCCATTCACTCACCAGATATTATGTCAAAAGTAACATGGGCTCACCAGCTCGTCTCGGCTGTCAATCTTGAGTAGGCTGGCGGAGTGAGAACTGCAGAAGGAATTACACTGTGCCCAAGGTCTGTTTTCAGAGGAAAAGAGGTAGGATCTTTTCTCTTTGTGACTCCACCGCACTGGACACTTCTCTGGAAAAACATACACCGCATCAGGTCACCTCTCTCCCTGATTGCTCCCATGCTGGGGACATTGCCATCAGGAATGAGGGAATTTCACACCCACCATGTTCCTCCAGTGACACGGCTTATGTTTCATGGGCCCTACGGTGAGGGGAGGTCCTGCCCCATATATCAAAATGGGGATGGTCCTTTCACTTCCAGAAGCGGCAGCTGCTGCCATGCGAGAACAGCAGGAGCTGGCTTCTCTGGCTCTCTGTGGGACAAGACAAACCAGCCAAAAAGCCACCACCATCCTGGCTGAGGCCAGACCAATCCCTTGAGCCAAGATGGAGCTAGGGAGGGGAAAGCTCATCTCTAGCAGGGAAGGTGGGTAAAAATAAGAGCACCAAACCCTGATTGTGACGCACCAGTCCCAAAGAGGGACACAGGTCATGATCCCTGGGGAAAATGTTTTTCCTCTCCTCAAAGCTTCTTGCAAGTCAAAACATTTTCCTGTCCTAAATTCAGACAAAAGGCAAAATCCTAAAAAACTCATTAAAATCACAAACCCAGTTTATTCTGTGTTTTCATCAATTGAACATTTCGTTCGTGTAGTCTGAAGCCTTTCCATTTGATTTGGACTATTTTTCTCCTTTTTGGCTAGTCATCTTTAATTTTGAAATGAAGGATCAGACCAGGAGACTGCAATCTTTCATTTATGCCTTTTCTGAGCATTTTTTGGACCTTTTGGCAGCAACTCCATGGGGATCCCATACCCCAGGCCCACACATTTTTAGGAAGGGAAATGGCACTTTGCAGGGCCAGGGCAGCCCCACATGAACTTTTGGGCCTCTCCCTTCCCAGAGTTTACCTTTGTCAGGAGGTTGATCCAGTGGCAATCCTGGAACGCTTCTGTTTGGGTCTGGGCAGGACTTCAGACACTGGGTGGGGTCTTTCTTCTCTTGGCTCAGCTCCATGACTGGAACATCAGAACAGCTCAATAGTGTCTGTTGTAATACAGGCTTAGCAGAATTTGGTAGCCATAATGTTTTCTGTATCATGGTGACACACAAGCCCTAGCTCCACTAGTATGATTTGATGGAGCCATTTTCCACCAAGAATGCAATGATTTTTACAGATTGAGCCCTTGTAAATGATTTGCCACCAGCTCACCTTTCCCCCTACCTTCCCAGCTTTCCATATGAAGGTCTAACATGTAGCCCAGACTTCCTGACTCCTTAGATGTTTTCTCCTTTAAGGTATTAGAGCTACAGCTGCACGAGCTTCCAGGATTGCCTTGGGGGCTGCGACAGAGCTATAGCTGCTCTGCCTTCTAAATAATAAGCCACAGAGGTATTTCATTTCTCCAGAAAAATATCAAGGTTTTGACTTTTTGTTCTGATTAGGAATGAAAATATTTCCAAAAGCACAATTATTTTTTTCTTTGCAGAAGAGAAATGTGATCCCTGCCCAGCTCTAGTCACACAAATCCAAAGTAGTCTGGCTACAGAAGACCACACTCATTGCACAGCATCTGCTAAAGAGCTGAAGCAACTGTGGAGGGAGTACTGGAAACCACAAGGTAGCTGTTACATGAAAGCTGTTACTGCTTCCAGAACAGTGTCACCGCTTCTGTCCAGCATGACCCAGAGCAGGCTGCAACAGTGACAAGGCTTCTTCCCAGCTCGTGCAATGGAAAGAGTTAGACCCAGCCAGGGATTTTGTGCCAAAATTATTTCTTAACAGCAAATGCAATTTCTGCAAAACTAGCATCTTCTATGAAGAAATTTCAGTTTCAAGTTTTTGCATATGGAAGATCAGAACACTTTGGTTTGTTGAACTGAACTGAATTGGTATCTGTCAAGTCAGTTTGGCCTTAAACTCAGAAGAGTAATTGGTAAAGTTTGTGCCCCTGGCCAGCTATGAGAGAGAAAGCTGCTGCTGAGAAGGAGATGTTGGCAAGGCCAGCAGCTCCAGGGTTAATGCAGAAGGTGCTGGATGTATGAACCCTCTAATGCCTTCCCCCTACTGCAGCTGCCACTGCAGAATCCCTTCCCAAGTGGTGATGGGAAATGCTGAATTGGGCAGCAAGAAAAGTGGTTGCAGGGAGAACCAGCCTTAGGGGAAAAGGCACCCTGGGACAACTTGTTTTTTGGTGCCCTCCCCTCCAGCCCCCAACCAGGGATGTGTGGTGAGTGGCTCATGGCTCTGCCCCTGGCTCCAGCCCCACATTGTCACCACCTCGTGATCCAAGCTCTGGCCCAGTGGGACCGCATCCCACTCCCCAATGCCATTCCCTGTCCACCTGCAGCCCCATCCTGTCCACCTGGACAAGCGTGCCCTGCATGCGGGGGCCCATGGAGACCCCACCTGCCTGCTCAGTCCAGCACCCCCAGCAGAGACTGCAAGGCAGATGGACCCAAGGCCAGATAGGATCAGTTGGCATCTCCCCACCATCCCCTCTTCCCCCGCCATGCCAGGGAGAGGAAACAGCTGTGACAGGAGGCTGAGTCTTGGTCAGCACCACCCCCACCACCCTCAACAGCTCACCAAAACTGCCTAAGTGGCCCTCCAGCCCAAAGAATTGCCCACCCCTGTGTTGACTCCTACTGCCACTCCCCACAAGGAGAGCCTCAAGCCCCCAACCTCCATTCTGCTGCCCTCCATCCCTTAGTCAGCATCTGGGGCTTGTGCCCCACTTGCCCACACCTAAATACACTACCACTGAAGGGGTCATGAGACCTCCTGCACGTCGCTGTTCATATACTTGCTGCCTTCCTTGTCTGCCTGTCAGGGAAGACCTGCCCAGACTATACCTCTCAGGATGCATCGCACTCAGCCATCTGACTCATGTGATTGATCATCCTGAGAGATGTAGTCCCACCAGGACACCTGCAAAGGGCACAGATGGCAAATGCACAACTCCACTCAGGCACTATGTGTGCCCTTCCCCAACCCCTGCCCTGCTTTCTGCAGGTTAACGTCAAACTGATTCAAAATTAAATTTTTTTCATGGGTGAAAAAGAAAAAAAAATGTACAGTGAAGTGAAGTCATGGCTAAGATTACAGGACAAAGCCAGACTCATCACCGTGGGGTGGGTCCTCCCAAATGTCTGTGAGCAAGGATGTCCCATAGCAAAGGACTCCAACTAACAGGCCCCAAACTGAACTTACCCAGTTTAGATAGAAATTGTTCCAGCAGGGTGTGTGGGGGATGTCTATATTTTCTCCATCTTAGCATGGCGCTGCTTGTGTAGACACCAGAACCTTGGCTCTTTTCTACTTTATTGGTGTCACAGGCAAAGCTCCTGGAGTTACCGTCACACCCCCTTGTTGGCCACCCCTATCCTGTCATGCTCCCACTCCAGCCTCCCAGGGCCTTACCCTATTTCTTCTCACCCACCCCACCTTATTGCTACAGTAAGGAGAAGAGGCTGTACTCTCAGACGGGTGAACCTAGGTGCTCTCAGTATTCACTCTCCAGCCCTACATGCCTTAAGGGCTAAATTTGTGATGTCCAGCCACCCCCAAAGTCACACCCATGCATCACAGGTGTCACTGTAACGCTGAAGCCTCCTGGCCCCATGCCCACACTCTCTTCTTCTCCCTTTCCCTTACTCCCCAACCTGGGTCCCCCTCTTACATCTGGCCATTTTGCTTCAGCTCAGTTTGAATTTCGTTTTTGCACTGAAAATCCAATATTTTCCTTTACAATTTTCATTCCCCCAAATCAAAGGGAGGACTTGGGGCCTAGGGATCTGGGTTACATAGTACCCAACATCGAGTTCTTTTCTGGCTACCAGTCTCTGTCGTGGAGTCACAGTTCGTCTTGAACAAGGAGGCATTTACTAAAGAAAGCCACTACAAAGACACTCCACACCGCTCATGTTTGTCTTTCTCATTGACCCAGTCCCACACCCTGCTTTGAACTGCATACAGCCCACAGAGAAACCTAATATTGTAACGATATCCTGCAAGTAATACAGTATTTCATTCTCCTCCTTGAACCACCAGAAAACAGTGCCTGCCCTCCATAACACCGATATAACTCCTATCAGATTCACAGGGACCTGTCTCTCTTAAACTTACCCTTGATACCCAGAACTCCAGTTGCTACCAATAAAATCAAGCAGAGGATCCCAAGAATAACTGCAGTGAGTCGCCATCGCAGAAGTGGAACTGAGGGATCTGACAAAGAAATGCAAATAATGCCTCATAAGCATATTTCCAACCTACAAAACCACAGGAAACACCATGTCACAAATCAAATAACCTCATGTAGAAAAAGCTATGTAGGCCACTTTTAAAATGTCTCTTAGAAATAGTTGTGCTGGATGGAGGGAAGGGGAAAGGAATAAATAAGTGGAGTAGCAGGAGAAGTGAGCAATCAGTGAAGGCTGGTAGTATAACTAAGGTATGGCACCTGGGGCAGCAGCCCTGTGCCCAACTTGGGTGGGAGGTGAAAAAATAGGCTCATGATTGGTTTGGTGGCAGCTGAAAGTTGTCCCAGCTGCCCAGTCTGCCAGCTGACTTGTTACACCTCTGCTTGAAGGTAATGCCCAGTGGTGGCACTGGACATACCAGAATTAAGGGTGGCATTCTATTGTTTTCTGGTCACCGAAGTGGCCATATCTTAGTCATCTATGGAGCATTTCTGGTATTTACACCTCCAGAATAATTATATTCCTGGGTGTATAGCCTGGCACATGGGGAAGGAGGGGGAGACACCTCCATATTTCCCCCCCAGTAGCTAAGTGACTCATCCACTCACCTGGAAGACCAATGGCCCTGGATTCTAGGTCTCTCTCACCCAAAAGGATTTTGTCTCTGGGTTTCTATAACTTCGCATCACTCTGACCACCACACCAGATCAGCCATCACCCAGTGCTTTTTCTGATGCTTCTTTTGAAGCTGCCTCCCTAAGCAGCCATGAGACAAATGTTTCTGGGAGATATGTAGGGCCAGAAAGAAAGGAGCAAGCCACAGGCTGTGGAGCTCAGTCAGGTGGCTTCAGAACAAGAGAAAAGAAGGCCCTGGATTTTAGCCAGGGCCTGTCTACCAAGTGGGACAGAAGTCCCCCATCCCTACACTGCCCCCCCCATCCATTTTTTCCAAGGACTTCCTTAATGGCTCAGCTACAAAAGGAGCAGTGGAGAAGGCAGTAAGTGGTGGCTGATCTGTGCTGTGCTGGTTAGAGTGCTGTCCTGGGAAGAAAAAGAGGCACTAGTGCAAATCCCCACAGCATCCCAAGGGAGTGCCCTAGCCTGACCCATGGTAAGCATGCTGGGCTAGGAAGCAAAACAGGCACCAATTCAGACTTCCTCTGGCTTAAAGGAGGCCTCCCACATTGCAGGTGAGTGCATAGCCACTGAGCTATGGAAGGTACATACACAGGATCCTTTCTGCTCTGGGGACTAAAGTCAGTAGTCACAGGTTCTGCACAATTCCATTTTCAAGCATCTAAGTCTGCTCCATGTCCACAAGGGGCATGTGTAGAGACTACAACACTACTCAGCTGATGCAGCCACATAGTCCTTCACACACACAGGAGTACACATCCAGCAACAGACTTTCCCTGGATGTGTAAGCACTTATAATAACCTCTAGAGAACCAAAATACGCCACTTAGATGACCAGGAAAGAATAGCATGTCACTCTAAATGAGCTGTCTTGATAAAACTGTCTTAAAACTAACCGAACTGGTACACTTGGATATTGGTGAAAATCTAACTAAATGACCATAGGAAAAAAAGCCTACTTATCCCTACCATTCAAGCCTTAGATATCACACCCAGAACAATTCTTTTCATTGTTCCAACTACTCTCTGTAGTTAAGGAACTAATAGCCCCAGTCATTAACATAGATTGTGCCATTAGTGGGCACAAGTGGATTGTTGCTCTTAGCTTCTTTGCTATAATCAATGGAGTACAGATGGTATTATCACTACAGCAGAGTACACAGCAGTGCTGTCCAGACAGTGGGAGGTAACCAAGCATCAGTTTAAGTGGGAGAATGCCAAGTGGGAGAACGCCAGTTAAGTGGGAGAAGGCCAAAATACCTTCATGTGACCAAGTGGGGGACTGTGTCATAGACACCCACACAGTCCAATGGGTCGCCAACTGGCTAGAGAGCCGCACCCAGAGGGTGGTAGTGGATGGGTCCTTCTCAGCCTGGAAGGACGTGGGCAGTGGGGTCCCGCATGGCTCGGTCCTTGGGCCCACCCTGTTCAACATCTTCATCAGTGATTTGGATGAGGGGGTGCAAAGCACCCTGTTCAAATTTGCTGATGATACCAAGATGTGGGGGGATGTGGGCACAATAGAAGGGAGCAACAGGCTACAGTCGGACCTTGACAGGTTACAAGGATGGGCGGAGGAGAACAGGATGGGGTTCAACACAGACAAGTGCAAGGTGATGCACCTGGGGAGGAACAACCAGCACCATACCTACAGGCTGGGGAACTCCCCTCTTGTCAA
This sequence comes from Alligator sinensis, assembly GCF_000455745.1. Classification (NCBI taxonomy): domain Eukaryota; kingdom Metazoa; phylum Chordata; order Crocodylia; family Alligatoridae; genus Alligator; species Alligator sinensis. The sequence continues at coordinate 331,076 of NW_005842445.1, forward strand.
CACGGAGGTGGAAAAGGATCTTGGAGTCATTATTGACTCCAAGATGAACATGGCTCGGCAGTGTGGGGAGGTGGCTAGGAAGGCCAACTGTACCTTGTCGTGCATCCACAGATGCATTTCAAGCAGGACCAAGGAGGTGATCCTCCCCCTCTATGCGGCACTGGTCAGGCCGCAGCTGGAGTACTGCGTCCAGTTCTGGGAGCCGCACTTTAAGAGGGATGTGGACAGCATCGAGAGGGTCCAGAGGAGGGCCACTCGCATGATCAAGGGACAGCAGGGAAGGTCCTATGAGGAAAGGTTACGGGACCTGAACCTGTTCAGCCTCCAGAAGAGAAGGCTGAGGGGGGATCTTGTGGCCTGCTATAAACTAGTCAGAGGGGATCAACAGGCACTGGGGGAGTCCCTGTTCCCCTGAG
>NW_005842445.1:331546-332457 GCF_000455745.1 Alligator sinensis
TGCCCCCCAGTACTCTTTCCTGCCATGGCAGGGGGTCGGACTAGATGATCTGCCCAGGTCCCTTCCGACCCTAGAAACTATGAAACTATGAAACTAAGTGTGGACTGTGATGTGATTTTTCAGCCATTCTTGAAGTTGTGGACTAAGATGTGAGCTCAAGTTGCAGCAATGAAGGTTTAGGTTGGATATTAGGAAAAACTTCTTACTAGGATGGTGGTGATTCCACGTCGATGGTGGGCAACTTACCAAGACAGGTGGTGGAATCTCCACCCTTGGAGGTTTTTAAGGCCCGGTTTGACAAAGCCCTTGCAGGAGTGATCTAATCGGGGATGGCGTCCTTTGAGCAGAAGGTTGGACTAGATAACCTCCTGAGGTCCCTTCCAACCCTAATTTTCTATGACTATGATTCTATGATTTTAGGATGTTTTCATTTATTGTTTACTTCTCCATTTTTGTTTGCAATAAATGATATGTGTATGTTATTAAATTATGTGTATGTTGGTTATCCTGAGTATTCTAATATTATAAAAGTCTAAGTCTGTCTGTCTGTCCATAACACTTTATTTGCATTCTGATTGGCTGACAAACAGCCAATCAGAGGGCAAAGAAGCGTTCTGACAGAAGGCAGCCTACCGCCATGATGGTGGGGACACAGGGAATGGAGCTGGTGGCGCAAGGCCCTGCTCCCTGCAGGTAACATGAAGGGTTGGGGAGTGGGCCTGGGCCCAACAGGGGCGGGGGAGAGCGGGCCCAAGCAGGGGAAAAGCAGACCTACCACAGTGGGCAGGGTGGGGGAACAGCAGGCCTGGCCTGACATAGTCGTGGCGGCAGCTGGGTGAGGGAAGGAACAGACCTCCTCCTCTCCTTGGGCCCGGGCCCCCTCCTCCCCTACCCCTGCCCCCACCCCTGCC
>NW_005842445.1:332467-334761 GCF_000455745.1 Alligator sinensis
AGCAGGCATGCCATGGCATCGGTGGTAATGGTGCGGCCAGGGAATGACTGGGCTTGGATCGATGCAGGGGGAGGGAACAAGCCTGAACCAGGATACGCCACCCCCGCCACAACAGTGGTGGAGAGTGGGGTCAGTGGGCTTGGCCCGGCCTGGCCCAGCCCAACATGGCAGCTGTGGGGGGAGGGGAGGAGAGAGCCCAGGCCCACTCTCCCACTCCCCCACATCGGCCCCAAGTCCGCTCCTCCTGTCCCCCCACCACCATTGGGTCAGCCTGGGCCCACTGTTCCCCCCCACCCAGCATCCTGGCTTATCCCCACCCTCAAACCTAGTCCTCCCCTGCATCGGGCCTGGGCCCACTCCTCCCTTCTCCCTTCCACTGTGGGGGGAGGAGAGAGCCCAGGCCCACTCTCCCACTCCCCCACATCGGCCCCAAGTCCGCTCCTCCTGTCCCCCCACCACCATTGGGTCAGCCTGGGCCCACTGTTCCCCCCCACCCAGCATCCTGGCTTATCCCCACCCTCAAACCTAGTCCTCCCCTGCATCGGGCCTGGGCCCACTCCTCCCTTCTCCCTTCCACTGTGGCGGGGAGGGGGGGAGCAGGCCCGGACCCCAAGCAGCAGGAGGGAAGGGGGAGGGGAGAGTGGGCCCGGGGGGTGGGGGCACGGGGCTCCATCCCCGCCCACCCCCCCACCCCATCATTCCTGATGAGCAGTTGGCTAGTATAACATATAACTGTAAACTGCATCCAACTGGAAGGGCTGGTGGCAACATGGTGGGGCTATTTGTGGTGGGATAGCTCCTATAAAATGCCATAATGTTGCAATATTCAGAGTAAAGTTATTATAGAGCAGCATTTCCCAACCTTTTGATTCGGGCAGCACATTGACCGGGCCTCTCCCATCCCGCGGCATACCAGCCAAATGCAGAGGAGCGGGGAGAGAGTGAAGAGGCAAGTGGTCGGGCATGAAGCAACAGTGTGGGGTGACACAGCTGAACACAGCGCGCGGATGCAAATCACTGGCTGGAGCCACGCCCTCCTGTCTGTCTGTGCGTCCACGGTGGCAGCAGGCTGGGGGCATGGCTCCAGCCCAAAATTCCACAGTACACCTGGACGTGCCTCACGGCACACCAGTGTGCCATGGCACACCGGTTGGGAAACACTGGTATAGGGCACCTAAAAGCCCTAGCCCCCATTGCCTTGTGGGTACTCCTTGGTTGAAGACAGGCTGAGGGACATTAACTTTGCAGAAATATTCCCTCATTGAGGTGTTAGGCAGTCTGCAGTAGTTTTTATATGTTGCTCTCTAGAAGAAGCTACAATCATCAAGGGACTGAACATTCGGCCTGTGCAAAGCGGCTAGGATTGGCTTTAGATTTGGATTCAGGCCATTCGGGGGACAGTGATTCAATTCAGTGATTTGAATCACTGTCCCGAAGCGATTCACATGAATCTGATTCAGAGATTCAGCTGCTGCCAAATCTCCGAATCTTCACATCACCTAGGCCCATCCCCTGCCCACTCTCCCAGCCCCAGCAATGGCTGCCCCACCCACCCCAGCTCCCTGCACTTTGAAAAAAAAGCCCCCAAAACTAACCAGGTGCTGCCAGGTGGGGGGCGGCAATCCCCACTCCCCCCCACTGCCCCACACCATGTGGGGGGCTCTTCACAAGCCCCCCTGTTGAGCCCCAGCTCAAGTCTGGGATCGTGCCCGGTATGCAAAAGCCAATAAAGATACCAGGGGTGAAAGTATAAAGATTTATTGCTAGCAATACAAGGTGCAAGCAGAATAATTTCACGTAACAAGCACACAGATTCTTAATTCTAAGCATCTTTTATACAGGAGTATTGGACCTTCATAAGCATTCTTGTTTGCTAATTGGTTATAAGGGAGTGACGCAAGGAGTTCTTTACTGAGCATGTCTCTATACCTGTGTTTTAGCTATGTATCTCATTTCCATACATGTATGTTTCATTAGCATACTTTCTCCCCACCTAGGGGTGTGAATCTTAATATTTAAATCAGCTCTTTGCCCTAGTCCACTAATTCTGTTTTTGTTTTCAAGCCTCCTTTATCTAAGACTGTCTTCTCCTTATCATTGCAGTTGGGCATTAGTTACATAACAGAGACTTTTGCTTGGGCTATGTGTAGTGGTTTCTAGGTCAAACCTGACACCCCGAAGCCCAGGGGCCATCCAGGAGCAGTAAGTCCTGGGGTTTTTCTCATTTGTTTTTTTCTTAAAGGACCAGAGCTAGGGCAGGTGGGGCAGCCGTGGGGGGGCTGGGGGAATGGGGG
>NW_005842445.1:334823-343708 GCF_000455745.1 Alligator sinensis
CCATGGTACCTCCCCCCTCCTCTAGCCCCCCTCTCCCCTGCCCCTACTTACCAGCTCCGAGTCCAGCTGCAGCTCCCTCCTGCAGCGAGCGGGGACTGTCCGAATCATCAAAGCTCTCCAAATCTTTTCTGAAGATTCAGAGAGCTTCCAATCAATTCACACCTTTTAATTGGTCCCCTGATTCAATTTGGATTTGGAGATTGGGCTGAATCTCCTCCTAATCGAATCAGCACCCAAAGCTTCACACAGCTCTACTGAACATCTGGACTTTGTCTGGCCTTTGGATTCTGTCTCAATGGTCTAAAAGAGGAATGGTAAGTCTCTACTTCTGCATACATTTGCCTAGTCATACACAATGAAGGTCTTGGTGGCTAGACCTCATATGCATACTCCATGATCCAGAGGATCAACAGTTGCCTACTATCACAGAGGTTCATATCCTTAGGGGCACCGTCATTATGGTAACTGGATTATGAGTCACATTAGAAGTAGGAGTAACTCAAAATAAGCCAGGTTAGGAGTCGTGGTGATGCATTAGGTCTTGACTCCAAAGGTCTAGAGCTTAAGATTCCTTCAAATATAAATACTTGGGAAGGCAGACCAGGTGGTTTCTTTGGCCTTAATAGTTATGAAATAATAATATGATTGCAGAAGCTGGGAATTTAAAAAACAAATGATTAATAATGATAATTAATAATTACATTATGATAAACATGAAACTAAATTGCACATTTGCAAAACTACTCACTGTATATATCCTCATGGGAAAAACTCATGTAATTATTTAGAGAGATCATACTTTATCTGAGAATCCCAATTTTACTATAAAATACAAGTAAGAATCTTTTGCTGATTCATTGTGGAAAAAACCTGACCCCTTAAATGAAAAGAATATACTTAGAAGAGGTTTGATTACAGACAGAAAAGGAATAGCATGGCCAGGAACAGAGCACTTGCATTGTAGAAGCAGTAAAAAGTTGGTTACAAGCTGCAGGGCTGATCTGTGCTAGTGAATGTTTCAGATGAGAAGTCCCATAGAGTATGTATCACCTGGCAGGCGAATTTAGTTCAAAAAGAAGAACCCATGCATTACACGTTTTTTTATTCTGATGGTGATAACAGAAAGATAAGATGTCCCAGGACGGCTCTAAAACCCGGACAAGGTTACCTTTATTTCTCCTCAGTGGGGTTGGGCTTCCCTCAGTCCCTCTGCCTTCGGCTTGCTGAGGCCTTGCACTTCTCTGCTGCTCATATGGTTTCTGAAACTTCAGCTCAGAATAAGTTGTCATTTCCTTCCGTGCCCCTGGTGAGAAAAAAGGAACACGTTGTTTAGACTTGGCTTTGCAGAGGGCAATAACACAGGGTGGCAGGAGACAAAATAGTATTACAGCAGGGCAGGGTTCAAATTACACTCTGACTCTTGGTGGTGGGGGGGCTGCGGTGGTGGCAGCTAGAAGCTGGAAGGAACCATGACCCCCGCCCCTGCTACTGCCACCTGAGCTGCTTAGAAAGGTCTGGGGCAGGCCAAGGGCTCACATCTCTTATGGGGGACTCATGGGGGTTCTCGGCTTTTATGCGGGGCTCACGTGTATTTCAAACCCTACAACAAGGTTCCCTGTTCATCTGTAATCCCATACAGATGAAGAAAAGAATTGGAAAGGATCAGAGAAGACACCTCAGGTCAGTACAGGAGTCCAAGTCAAATAGTCCCCAGAATTATCCCATCTCACTTTTGGGAGAAATGATAACGAAAAGAGGGCACATAAGAGAGAAGTTACCAGTAAATGGGATATCGGCAAAGGAATGACTGTGAATAACTAAGAACTAATAATTAGGGTAATGTGTAAAAAATCACTGTGTGGACAAAATGAAAGTTCTCTTGAAGGACTGAACATTGAGTTTGATTAAATGGTCTGCACTGAGTAGATATGGGAGAAATTGTTGCGGGCAAATGTTAAATTGAAAATAATTGTGAAAAATGCAGTTTCACAAGGGCTGAAACTATTGACAAAATTCATAGATTCATAGATTCATGGGTCAGAATGGACCTCAGTGGGCCATCTAGTCTGACCCCCTGCCCCAGCAGGCAAAAAAACAGTCACCAAACCTGGGATTATGTGATCCCAGCCAGGTGCCTGTCCAGTCTCCTCTTGAAGACCCCCAAGGATGGCACAAGCACCACCTCCCTTGGAAGCCCATTCCAGATCCTGGCAACCCTGACTGTGAATAACTTTTTTCTAATGTCCAGTCTAAACCTACTCTCCAACAGCTTATGGCAATTGTGCATTTCAGGCCAAACTCAGTAAGGAGTTCTGATCGAAGAATGGGGGAAATTTTTCTTTTAAAAAGAGATTAAATACTTTGTTTCGGTGTTGCTGAAGAAAAAGGTTTCAATTTCTCATTTCTAAATAATGTCATGTTACTCTTTAGAATTTGGTCTATATTTATTAAAGGAATGAGGCAGGGAAATGTTAAGTGACCTAAAAACTCTTTCTATTTGTGTTAAACAAAATGTTTCTGATGGACCCAAATCAATTTTATTCATAGATTCATAGGCTGGAGGGGACCTTGGAAGATCATTGGATTCAGCACCCTGCACAAAGCAGGGACAACAACTGGGGTCAAGTGACCCCAGCAAGGTGACCATCCAGTCACCTCTTGAAGATTTCCAGGGCAGGTGATTGCACCACCTCTGGAGAGAGCTTATTTCACTGTCAGGACACGCTAACAGTAAAGAAGTTCTTCTAATGTTGAGCCTGAAATGGTCTTCCAGGAGTCTGTGGTCATTACTCCTGGTTCTCCTCAAGGGTGCCCTGGTGAACAGTTGTTCACCAAGCCTTTGATGTACTCCCCTAATGTAGTGGTAAGCTGCTACCAAGTCCCCTCTCAGCCTTTCTTTTTCAGGCAAAATAGTCCTAGGTCCCTCAGCCTTTCCTCATATGGGTTGCCATGCAATTAATTTTTCCAGGATTCTCCCTGGGATAGAAGTTAGGCTAATTGGCCTATAGTTACCCGGGTCCTCCCTCCTCCGTTCCTTGTGGATGGACACAACATTGGCCCTCTTCCAGTCCTCAGGGACATCTCCAGAGCACCACAAGTTGTGGAAGAGTTTCACCTGGGGTCCCACAACAACTTCAGTCAGCTCCTTCAGCACTCTCGGATGAAGTTCATCCAGTCCTGCTGACTTATATATGTCTAATTTTTTTAATTGATGCACCAATTCTACAACAATAGTAGAAAGGTGGTAATTCCTACTGTGCTCATTCTGTACCATACCTGGCATGATGTTCCCCTTGACCCAGTGAAATACAGCAAAACCTCTGTTATCTGGCACCCATGGGGAATGGGGGGTGCCAGATAACCAAATATGCTGGTTACCTGAGAGACGTCTTTGCCTGGTCGAGCAAAGACGCCCCTCCTGCCATGTCCGGTGCGTCAGTGTGCCAGGGAACAGGGAGGGGGGGGCCTATGCAGGCTGCTTTGCCCCAGGCTATGGCCCGAAGCAGGACTCAGCAAAACTGCAAGTGGGAGTTCAGTTTTCACTTTTGCGGTGTCAACTGGCATCAACCGGCATGCTGGTTAATAGAGCATGCCGGTTAATGAAGTGCTGGATAACACAACTGTTGCAGAGCACTTAGGTGCCCTGCTCCTTTAAAGAGTGGAAACTGCTAGGAAAAGAGCCCTAGCAGTGAGTGGGGAGCCCCCAGCTGCTGGCTACCGGGGCAAGCTGAGTGACCTAGTGGCCCACACCTGCCAGCGGTCAGCTGACCGGAAGGGGCAGGGCCTGCCTCACATATAAACCCCAGGGCTGAGGCCAGGATGGCAGTTCCCTGCCAGCAGCCAAGGGGATAGGAGCTCTCCCAGAGCAACCAAAGGGGAAAGGCCTGACTGCAGGTACAGCCTCTGATACTGGTGAGGGATGGAGCACCCCTGGTGTGGCTTGAATGATGTTATAGCTGGGTGGCTTGAATTTATGTTATAGCCCAGGGGCTTGTGTTTTGTTTGCTGTTTGAGACCGGTGGTTTGGGTGAGGCTATTAGGGGATGGAGGAGGCCTCATAGGGGACCCACAGCAGTGTGGGGACCCCAGCACCAGAGAGGGCGCAGCATTTGGGGTCCACTGACCCCGGCACCAGAGAGGGCGTAGCACTCTGTAGGGCCATAGAGAGCCCGAGCGCCAGTGAGGCGCAGAGTGAGGCAGGGCCGCGGAAAGCCCAGGGAGGACCAGGGGGCCAAATTATGACAAGGCCCAGACTGAACAACGTCAGTTCCATCTGCAAGGCTTGGGGCGTGGTAAAGGGGTGGTTGGAGCCATGCATAGCCCATAAGGCGAGGGTGCTCCAAAACACCCATTGTGACATCCATCCTGGAGCAGGACCCACCAGGGGTCCAGGGACCCACAGGGTCCTGGGAATCAATCTCGACCGTGTCCAAGAGGACTTAGAGGCAGCCTCCCTATCAATCATTCGATCAAAGACGTGGCGGACGAGAATTGAGGATGCCCATTGGGCCAACTTGGCACAGCAAGGGGGCCTTGGAAAGATTACAGCCATCCTACAGGACCCCCTCCCATGACAGCGACTTTTACTGTACTGAGGCAAAGTAGTCATTCAGGAGTTCATTTTTCTCCTGAGTTCCGATTAACCAGCTGTCCTGAGTTGTTGAGCAATGACCCCACACTCCCATTTGTTTTCTTCCTGTTCCCTACATACCTATAAAAGGACTTCTTGTTGTTCTTGAGTCCCATTGCTAATTTAAATTCAGTTGCCACTTTAGCCTTTCTAATCTGTTCCCTACAAGTGTGGGTTGTCATTGTGTGTAGTCCTCCTTGGGGCCTGCCGTGAGCTTCCATTGTTCATAAGCCTCTTTCTTCTTTCTTAAGGGGACCATGATTTCCCTGTTTAGCCAAGAGGGCTTCACAGCCCTTCTGCTACCTTTTCTCCACATGGCAATGGTGGCAGTGTGCTTTTGAAATAAAACACATGGAATGTGTTTTAGTTCAAAAGTGCACCACTGCCATTTTCTCCATGCTGATGCACATTTCTCCTCTTACACAGCTGCAAGCATTGCAGTGCAGTGCACATCAGCTGAAGTGCAGAGCAGACTCGATTAATCAAGTCAGCTCTGAACTGGAAAAGGTATGTGTATAAATGCCCATAGTGACCCCACAGCTCAGCACTGCTTAGTATGTGTGTATTACAGATACCCCACCAAGGATCCATGTGTTAAGTAGCCCCCCACTCATGATTGCAACCAAGTGTTCTTGTCATAAGTCCTGGGATCCTCCAAAAATTCATAAGTAGATGAGGCATAGGACAACCTGGTCTGGCTTCACCTCATGGGCGCAGGGCCACACTAATCATATGCGATAGGCTGAGAAAAGGATTCTGGGTAAAGTGTTCGGGGGCCCATCTGGTGGTGTTTGCCAGACATTTAAGGCTGCTGAATCATTTGAAATGGGAAAGAAAATTGCAGCTCAGCTGTGGGAGTGAAGAAGAAAGCAAAATATATGCAATGTAGTGGTTCAGCATGACTTGAAAAGTTGGTGCTGAAGGGGATCACACTCAATGAATACTACTCTATATTTTCATCAGGTTGTCTGTACTAACCTATCTTTGCAGTTGGTTATGTGGGTGTGCAGACATGTGGGACCATGGGTGAGGGGTGTGGATACTGTGATGGGAATGATATAATGTAATGGCAATTAAATGTTTTGGGCTATCAGATGAGCCACACTGCCCACAGGACAGTTTTTTCTGTAGAAGTACTGTGATATACATTACCAAAAAAAACGTTTTTTGGCAGTAGCCTTTCATTGTGTTAGGTTCCCATCTACATTTTTGGCACCAGAAAAAGGTCTGTGAACTTATTCCAGTCTTTTCCTACTGGCCTGGGATTACAGTACCTCCAGGCCACCAGGCCTGGTGTTCATTCACTCCTGCAGAAGTAACTGCCTTTTTAAAAAAAATATGGTTCCCATCAATTTTTGTGGAAATGGGGAACTGCTTCTATACTTTTCCTTTAGTTGTTCCTCAGCCTTTTGGCTACACATTCTTGGCACAAAGGGAGTGTTGGAGCCTGCTCCAACCTCTCCATGTGCCAGTCTGGTATTGCAGCACCTCTGGACCAAGTGCTCCATCCCTGCTCAGGGAGCAAATGCCCAAGTTTTAAGTCTCTCACACACACAAAAAAGTTCTTATTAACATATTTGCCCAGTATGGGTCATGTGCTTATAGACATGATTAGTGCCAGGTGCATTTAATCAACTCCATTGTTGGGTTCCATTTCTGAGAACATACTGCCAATGTATTTCATGTGGTTTCCTTATATGCATATGTATTTTTCTACAGTGATATTTAATTCCACACCATACCTTTGTCTCCAGGTTTCTGCCTTTTAGACCGATCAAATTTCAAATCCGAGTAGGTTATCACATGCTCAGCCATTTCCAGTGCTGGTAGGGAGACAGAAATTATAGACTGGGTTTGAGAAGGCTGAGTCAGTCAGGTGGCATTCACTGAGGAGCTGATGGGTTTATTAAACATCCTAACACACTGAGATAGCAGCATAAGCTTCTGCTAGAGCTGAGTTTTATTATATGGTATATTCTGTAATTACATCCAAAAAGTCCACATGCAAAGGATGTTAAGTTTGCAAAACCAATCAGAAGTTAGCAGATACCAGAATTAGCAGGGCCTACCAGAAGCATAAGAAGATATTTCAGTGACTGAGGCAGAAGTGGCAGTGGGCAGGAAGGGGAAATGATGCTGACCAGTGGAGAGCAGATGGGGTGGTGGGGAGGGGGAGCAGAAACTTGCCTGGTGCTGCTCTCTGTGCTTGGACAGCAGCTGCTACAGCACTCGCTGAAGTGGCTTGAGCTCGGCTGCTGTAGCTGAGGGACACATTCACTCCACGCTGGTGCATCAGCCTGGCCAGTGCAGACTCCCAAGGGCAGCTGTAGGTGCCCTGTTCTGTCCCTGCACCCCACCCAGATACGCTTTGGGCCACAGGGCTGCAACTCCCACAGCAAAGCCCAAGGCAGCCTCACTCCACTTACCTTGCTCACACCCCCCACAAATACATTACTGGGCATAGGGTTTTACCTACCCCACTACCTATAGCCAATCCACACAGGGTTGTTCCTGCAATGGAAAAAACTCCTGGGAGGAGTGGGGAGACCTATATCAACATTAGGCAGACAAGGTTCCTTGGGTGAATTTGATATCTTTTATTAGACCAACCCAAATGGTTGGAGAATAGTTATTAAGTAAGCTTTCGGGTTCAAAAACCCTTCAACCCTATCAACATTGCGCTTTCATTGGCAACCAGGGCTGGTGCCCCACTCACTCTACCCTAGAGGCACTACTGTGACCTACACAACTTTAATTCAGCCCTCTCGTGCAAATGCATCCTGATGCGATTTTTAATTACATGGTCATATACTACAACGTGCTTCATTCAGTTGATGCCTTATCAGAAACCCTCCAATCAGAGAGTTCACTGCATACACAAATGAGTTAGTATAACAAGTTATTGATATAGTTTAATGCATGGCCCCATGTCCTAACTGCAGTACGCTATTGAAACCGTGTCTTGAGAACAGAATTAATCACTTCCTTGTGGGTTTTCCATGGTGATCCAATTGCAGTTTCTTAGACTGGGCCCAACAGTCTATTTGGGATCTCTTAGAGTGAGGCACCTGAAATCCCTTTGTGGATCTATCCCTCTGTGCTTTACAGATAATAGTGAATTTATCTTCACAACCCCCAAGGTATTTCATACATTCACTACATAGGAAACTGTGACTCAGAGATTAAAGCTAAATTGGCCAAACTGTGAAGTAATTCTAGGTGCACAACCCACAGTGGCAGGGGTGTAACTTTGCAGAGCAGTTCTGTTTATAGCACTTGGTCAGTTCGAAGGCTGGCTCCCACCCCACTCAATGGCAGTCCTAAATGCTCAGTGCCTTCGCAGAGCAGACCACAGGCTCTCACATCCGGCACTCCAACAAGGAGGAACACACAGGGGGCACATCTATATGTCACCCTACATCACTGTAGCAACCTACTACAGCAACATACCAATCACATGTGCCTACACATCACCAGCAGCTACTTGGCCATAGCAGCGTTCTGCCCCAATTTAGCACACTGCTATGGTGAAGTAGCGGGTAAAAATAACAGTGTGCCACATGTATGGTGCGGTACAGGCAATTACTGTGCTGTGCCTTTGTACTAAAGGCAGTACTAAAGCATGGTGTACTAACAACGTCACTGTAGGGCAACGTGTAGACATGCCCAGGGAGTGGCAATGAGTGAAAAAGGTCTGGTTTGTGACATGCCCAGCATCAACCAAGAGCTCTTTGGCAAAGGCAGGGTTGGAATCCAGTTCTCCAAGGCAGCACCTGGCTGCTTCACACACCAGTGACCTTTCTGTGCTGAGTTCAAGAAGAGTGGTTGCTCCTCAAGGGAGCGATCCTCAATGCACAAACTAAGTGTATTCCATCTCGGAGGAAAGGCAGCAAGAGGGCACAGCAGCCCCCTGGCTCTCCAGGTACCTAGCAGACCTCCTAAGGCTAAAAAGAAAGGCCTACAAAGGATGGAGGATGGGAGTCACCTCCAAGGAGGATTATTCTGCACTGGTCCGGTCCTGCAGGGAGCAGACCAGGAAAGCCAAGGGTGCAACTGAACTCCAACTAGCTTTGAGCATCAAGGACAATAAAAAGTCCTTTTTCAGATATGTGGGGAGCCGGAGGAAAAGCAAGGGCCACATTGGACCCCTGCCGAACCAGATGGGGCAACTGACAACTGACACCCAGGAAAAAGCTAACCTATTAAATGGGTACTTTGCATCAGTCTTTCATCAGTCCCATGGGACGCCCATGCC
>NW_005842445.1:344427-363877 GCF_000455745.1 Alligator sinensis
AACCCGCAGCATCCTTATAGGTTCGGCAGTGCTATGTTGGCTAGCACTAAGGAAGAAAGAGACTTGGGGATCATCATTGACCACAAGATGAACATGAGCCTGCAATGCGATGCTGCAGCTAGTAAAGCGACCAAAACGCTGGCTTGCATCCATAGATGCTTCTCAAGCAAATCCCGGGACGTCATTCTCCCCTTGTACTCGGCCTTAGTGAGGCCGCAGCTGGAGTACTGCGTCCAGTTTTGGGCTCCACAATTTAAAAAGGATGTGGAGAAGCTTGAGAGAGTCCAGAGAAGAGCCACGCGCATGAACAGAGATCAGGGAAGCAGACCCTACGATGACAGGCTGAGAGCCCTGGGGCTCTTTAGCCTGCAAAAGCACAGGCTCAGGGGTGATCTGATGGCCACCTACAAGTTTATCAGGGGTGACCACCAGTATCTGGGGGAACGTTTGTTCACCAGAGCGCCCCAAGGGATGACGACTAGGTCGAATGGTCATAAACTACTACAAGACCGTTTCAGACTGGACATAAGGAAGAATTTCTTTACTGTCCGAGCCCCCAAGGTCTGGAACAGCCTGACACCAGAGGTGGTTCAACCGCCTTCATTGAACACCTTCAAGATGAAACTGGATGCTTATCTTGCTGGGATCCTGTGACCCCAGCTGACTTCCTGCCCTTTGGGTAGGGGGCTGGACTCGATGATCTTCCGAGGTCCCTTGCAGCCTTAAGGTCTATGAAATCTATGAAATCCCGTGTCTCATCCATTAGCAGAGCTACAAGCCAGGAAAAACAGGATCTTATCATGGAAATCATTGAGCATCTTTTGCCATAGTTGTTACCCATTCTGCCTGTAATATCTAGGAAGAGTCAAATTATCTCAGAAAAAAAAAACATCCTGTAAGAGAACATGGCAGTCTGGTGTCCAGTTTGACAGCCCTGTATACAGTTTTGTAGTGGATTATACCAACATAAAAAATGTCATTTCCAACTGACATTTTGAACCAAAAACACATTTGTCATGTAGAAATGCTGCACTGACAGGAAAAAATGTCCTCACAGTAGCTCAACTCCTGACTTTTCAACAAAGCCTCTTTGGAATCCGTTTCATTTTACCTGCCTGTCCTGACCTGGAACAGACAGTGCTTTCAAAATGGCAACATATCCTTTGAAGGCATTAAGAACAATAGACCTGAATCCTGAAAGGAGCAACATTTTCAAATATCTACAATTGTCTAATTCTGTATTCTGATAACCTGTCTGGGATGCAAAGCAGATCTTTAAAATCCAGCAAAACAAGGCCCCTTTGATGTTATTCAGCTGAAAAATAAATGTTGGAGTGAAATCAATATTCTGCTGTCGGGCAATTTTGGTCATCAGGAAAAGTTGCAAAGTATTGTGACTAGTTGGATCTAACTTATAAGGAAGCAAGAATCCATCACTGACCTGCAAAACTCTTCTGCACTAGCCTTTAATGCAGCATAAAAATATGGGGATTGAGCCTAATATGACTCCCATTCTATGGTAATATTAACAAGGACAATATGTAGGAGCAGTGTATCTCCGCTAACTGCCCAGGAGCTCCACCTGACTGGTGTAAGAGGGAGCAGAGTCACAGTGGTAAAGTACAGAGAGAAACCACTTGCCCAAGGTTGCTCTGACTGGTCAGGGCTACAGCTCCTTCATAGAAACAGGCTGGATTCTCTATTGATGCAAAGCAGCCTTGTTCTACTGGAGCCCGTGGAGCTCTGACACCAGCATGAGGTCAGGCCCATCGTGATTTAAGGAAAGTGATACAATCTGAGTCTCATCCCTCCTTGGGGACATGAACTCCTTTCAGATCACTCTCTTAATCTGTGTCCCATGTTGCATCTCATCTGTGCGAGAGGGCACCACACCCTAACCCATCCTTGTGGGGTAAACCCAGCAGTCACAGTCTGTGATTTCTCATCCTTGCAATAAGATGAAAAATTCCTCTAGCTCAGTGCACCCCCGCCTTCCTCCTCCCTGCCCCTGACACATGTCCCACATCTCATGGTGTTCCCATCCTTGCATTCACTGCAAACACAAAGACAAGTATTCCCCCTTGGTTCCCAGAACACCACCCCAGCCTGTACATTTTCCCCAATAGCTCAGGTTTCCTTGTCGGGCAATGCCATCCTCTAAAACAACAAATGTAATTAGTTTTCTGACAGAGCAGATGCATTGCCCCACACTCCCTTCCCCATCTAAATCTTTCCAACCTGGTACCTTTATTTATTCTCCACCGTTCACAAGAAGAGGATGCGGCGTTCTCAGCTGGAACATGAAGTGCTGTGTCTGCCCTCCTCCAGGTGTTGAATCCCTGTGAGAGGAGAGCAGATAGTGATGACTGGCTACAAGGGGCTCTGTCTGTAACCCCACAGGAAACGCTGTTTGCTATTTTGAAACACTGACCCTTCCTAGCACAGTGACAACATGGGCCTTTTATCTTCACAGTATCAGAAACTTTCCAGCCTGCATGGGGACACTGAGGAGCTGCGGTTTCTTAGCAATGGTAACCAGCTCTGAGCTGGTGTCCACACCTTGTGGGCTGACATTGCCCATACTGTTCAGCTACTTCATTTGCTTTTTAAGGCCACATTGCAGTCAAGCATATATGCATGAGCTTAGCTGTAAAACACCTGCGGCTAGTCATATGCTTATAGCTACGCACATGCTGGAGAAGTGCTTTCCCCCATGAAGACAGGGCGCTTAATCAAGTTTCCCTTAAGCACCTGATCTATGTTCAGTGCAGGCTCCAGGTAGCTCAGAGACTTTCAGCTCCTAGGTCAGACTACACACAGTACTTCAGATGTGGCCCAACCTTCAACTGTCTGTCCCATTCATGGGGAAGTTGCTGCATTTCACACTACCAGAAGTGCTCAGGTATTCTCTCAGGGCATATCATAGGGCAGGGCATATCATAGTGAACAATGTCCTGGACATTAGGGCTGTGTGAAATGGCAGCAGTCTATTTTGACCAGTGTTTTGATGTTTCAATAGAACAGTGTTCCATTTCGAATTTTGTTTTGAGTCAAAACAGCTGGTCCACTTCGTTCCATCGAAACATTTCGCCATTTCAACCCTGTTTCAATGTTTCGCCCATAGGATATAATGGGGAAGGTCAAAACTGCCTATAACTTTGTCATTTCTGGCTTGATTTGGATTAAACCTGCAGGAATGGTAGCCCTTTCTGAGGGTATGAAGTCTGCCAAGCTTCAAAGAGGTAGGTTTGGGGAGTTCGGAGAACCTGCACCCCAACATCTTGAAAGCAAAACTCATGTTACATGTATGTGTTAAGCCACAGCTTGGTCAAAACTGTAGCGATGGTAGCTCCTGAGGCTGCAAATCCTGCCAAGTTTCAAGGAGATAGGTGCAGGGGTTTGGGGAAAACTACCTCAAGCTGCAGACAAGCAAAACTTGTGACATGGGTAACACTGTGTTAAGGCGCAGCAGGGTGAAAGCTGCAGGCCTCTTAGCTAATGCTCACTTCCCACTCAGTCTGTCCTGCATTTCTGGGCAAAGCTCTCAGTTTCTTCTGCTGCAACTGTTTCACTTTATCACTGGGCTAGAGGAAGAGAAAAACACAAGAGATACCCTCCATGGTTTTCCTCATCAGGACGCTACTTTGTAACTACTGCTATAGCCAGATTATGGTAACTTCCTGGGAGTTCCCTGGCTGAGCGGCATCAGAGTAATTAAGATTTCAAAAGGTGATTCTTATCTCTTCCTTCCCCAGGAGAACAATTCTCCAATAACAGGGGCAGCTCACAGAAGGGCAGGAGCTAGCTTATCAGGAAACCAATAACAAAAAAGCAATAGCTCTGGGTACAGAAACTGATGTTCCTGTAGATGAGCTTGGTATAAATATTGCAAGAAAGAAGATGACACCACTCTAAAATGGAAGAGAAGTATAAAGTGACCTGAAAACAATTAAACCTGCTGCATAGTGCATTTCCAGAGAACTAAACTCTCCTTGATGAAAGCTCCTATTATTTGTATTACAGCTGCTGCAGGAAGATACAGCTCAGATCAAAGTTCCATTGTGCTGGGCTCTGTACATATGGATAGCATCATGATTCTCAACTAGAGTGACATCAAAATCTTTTTAAGGTTGCCATGAAATGGCACCATGAGATGTGCAAACACTTATACATGATTCACCAGATAAACCCAGAGGGCACAACACAAACCCACACATGCCTCTTGCAGCATCTCAAACCCCTTTGAGATGCTGCAAGATGCACACTGGGAACAAAAAAAATGTTCCCCGCACTGCATATTTGCAGCACGGGGGCAAAATTTGATACCTGGATATCCAGGTATCAAAAAAAAAAAAAAAAGTGCCGCAAAACAGCAGGACAAGGCATGGGCCAAGACTGTTCCCGGAGGCAACCTGGAGAAGGAGTCCTCCAGAGAGACGCTCTGGTATTGGGCCAGAATGTCTCTATGGCTTCCCCTTGTGCCACCAACCAAGCATGCCTCTTGAGCATGCTTGAGAATATAAGTGGGGCAAGGCTCGGAGCTGGCTGGTGGGTAGGTGGAGGTAGGAGGACCATCCAGAAGAGTGGAGGCTGAAACCATGGGCAATCAAGGTAATAAGGCAGAGTGGGGGGAGGAGGAATGGGAACTTTCCCCCTAAAAGGGAAACCCAGGTTGCCCTGTTTGCAAATGGCTCTTTGCAGGCTGTTAGTTTCAGCCTGCAAGAGCCACTTACTAACTGGCAAGAAGATAAGGGGCAGAAGCCACAGAGCCCAACTTGCCCAATATCCTGTGTGTGCTCTGAGGTGGGGGACTGTGTGGGGTGGGCCAACTACAGACTGGAATGCCTGGAGTCTCTCACTGCCACTTGTGTTTCCCGCCACCGCACATGGGCCAGGATACACTGCTGGGGTCAAATACCCCAGCAAGTTGTGCATCCAGTCTCCTTTTGAAGATCTCTAGGGTAGGTGCCTGCACCACCCTACTGGAAGTCTATTCCAAGTTTGGTCACCTGAACTGTGAAGACGTTTCCCCTTATATCCAATCTGAAACCTTCTTCTAGGAGTTTATGACCATTGGTCCTGGTTTTCCCCTGGGGCGCTTTGGTGAACAGTTGTTCGCTTAGCCCCTGATGCTCTCCCCTGATATATTTGTAAGCTGCTACCAAATCCCCCAAAGTCTTCTCTCTTCTCATATGGACTCCTTAAGAAATTTTTTGAGGATTTTTCCTGGGATTGAGGTCAGGCTCATTGGCCTGTATTTCCCTGGGTCCTCTCTCCTCCTCTTCTTCAAGATGGGCACAACA
Source organism: Alligator sinensis (assembly GCF_000455745.1). Taxonomy (NCBI): domain Eukaryota; kingdom Metazoa; phylum Chordata; order Crocodylia; family Alligatoridae; genus Alligator; species Alligator sinensis. Next base: position 349,731 of record NW_005842445.1, read on the forward strand.
TTGGCCCTCTTCCAGTCTTCTGGGACTTCCCCAGAGTGCCACAAATTCTCAAAGAGGCTCACCAGTAGTTCTGTGATGAATTTGGCTAATTCATTCAGCACTCTTGGATGGAGTTCATCTGGTCCTGCTGACTTACAGATATCCAGCCTCTCTAGTTGTACTTTCACCAGCTCTATATTGACTGTTGGTAGGCAGTCATCCCTACTGTGACTATTCTGTGCCATATTTACATTCAGGAGGCTATCACTCTTAGACTGGTGGAATATGGATGCAAAGTACTCATTTAGGAGTCCAGTTTTCTCCTTGGTATTGGTGATCAGGCATCCAGATGCATTGAGCAGTGGTCCCACGATTCCACTAGTTTCGTAGATTTCATAGACATTAGGGCTGGAAGGGACCTCAGAAGATCATTGAGTCCAGCCTCCCACCCAAGGGGCAGGAAGTCAACTGGAGTCATAGGATCCCAGCAAGATAAGCATCCAATTTTCTCTTGAAGGTGTTCAATGTAGGTGCTTGAACCAGCTCCAGTGGCAGGCTATTCCAGACCTTTGGGGCTCGAACAGTAAAGAAATTCTTCCTTATGTCCAGCCTGAAACGGTCTTGCAGTAGCTTATAACCATTCAACCTCATCATCCCTTGGGGCACTCTGGTGAACAAACATTCCCCCAAATACTGGTGGTCACCCCTGATAAACTTATAGGTGGCCATCAGATCACCCCTGAGCCTGCGCTTTTCCAGGCTACAGAGCCCCATAGCTCTCAGCCTGTCGTCGTAAGGTCTGTTTTCCTGACCTCTGATCAGGTGTGTGGCTCTTCTCTGGACTTTCTCAAGCTTCTCCACATACTTTTTGAATTGTGGAGCCCAAAACTAGATGCAATACTCCAGCTGCAGCCTCACCAAGGCCGAGTAAAAGGGGAGAATGATGTCCCAGGATTTGTTTGAGAAGCATCTATGGATGAAAGCCAGTGTTATGCTTGCTTTACTAGCTGCAGCATCACACTGAAAGCTCATGTTCATCTTGTGGTCAACCATGACCCCAAAACCTCTTTCTTCCATAGTGCTAGCCAGCATAGCACTGCTGAGCCTATAAGCATGCTGCAGATTTTTCCTCCCAAGGTGGAGAACCTTGCATTTTTCAGTGTTAAACACCATCAGGTTTTCCTCCACCCATTTGCTGAGCCTGTCCAAGTCAGTCTGGACCGCCCTCCTGTCTTTAGGTGTGGATGCTTTGCCCCAAAGTTTGGTGTCATCGGCGAACTTGGCAGGTCCGCTTCTGACTCCAATGTCCACATCATTAATGAAGATGTTGAACAATATGGGTCCAAAGACAGAGCCTTGGGGGACCCCACTGGTCACAGGCAGTTTCACCAAGAGGTGACCATGGGATACCAAATCAAAGGCTTTTTTGAAGTCAAGATATATGACATCAATCTCTTCTCCCTTGTCCAGGTGATAGGTCACCTGGTCATAAAAGGAAATGAGATTAGTCAAGCAAGACCTACCTGCAACAAACCCGTGCTGGCTATCCTTCAGGATGTTGGCGTCGGCCAGTCCATTAAGGATGGCCTCTTTAATAAACTTTTCTAAGACCTTCCCCGGGATAGAGGTCAGGCTGATGGGCCTGTAGTTTGCTGGATCCACTTTCCTCCCTTTCTTGAAGATAGGCACCACATTGGCCTTCTTCCAGTCTTTGGACACTTCACCAGAGTGCCAGGAGTTCTTGAAGATCTGTGCCAGGGGCTGGGCTACAATGCTCACCAGCTCTGTGAGTACCCTGGGGTGTAGATTGTCAGGGCCAGCGGACTTGAAGGTATCCAGCCTCTCAAGGTTTTCCTTTATGAGGACCTCATTGATGAAGGGCAAAGGATCTCCCTCACCCAGACCTCCCTGTCCCATAGCGGGCATGGGAGTCCCATGGGACTGATGAAAGACCGACACAAAAACCCATTTAATAGGTTGACTTTTTCCTGGGCGTCAGTTGTCAGTTGTCCCATCAGGTTTAGCAGGGGTCCTATAGAAGGACTTCTTATTGTCCTTAGTTTTGGTTGCTAACCTGAATTCAGTGCCCACCTTTGCTTTTCTAATTTGCCCTCTACAGGTGTGGGACAATCTTATGTAGTTCTCCTTGGGGCCTATTCCTAGCTTCCATCATTGGTAAACCTCCATTGCCTTTTTCAAAAGATCTGTGACTTCCCTATTTAGCTAAGATGGCCTCCCAGCCCCTGTGCCACCTTTTTTCCATACAGCTATGAACAACTTCGCTGCACCAAGGATCATGTCCTTGAGAAGCAACGACTCTTCATCCACACTCTTTGTGGAAGAATGCCATCCCAGCATCTTCCCAGACCCTTCTTTAGGTGTTCTTGCTATTGTCTCCTCACCTGCCGGTCAACTTGGTTGCCCTGGGCTATGGCTACTACATGCCCTCAGGCAGTTACAGGGGGAGTGGACCTAGTCTTTATTGTGTTAGCCTTGACCTCGTGGCAATGGCTCAAGAGATGTCGCTCTAGGGGCTGACCGATGATGTTTTTTAAATTGGTTGTCTGGTGTCCAACTACACCTGGCCGGGATTGGATCAGGTAGATGATATCAAAAGGGCTGTATAAGCCAAGACTGCCCAGGAGAAGGGGAAGCAGCCATGATGAAGACACACACAGCAGCTGAACATCTGCAGCTCTCTCTCTCTCTCTCTCTGTCTCTCTCTCTCTGTCTCTCTCTCTCTCTCTCTCTCAAGATGCTGAAGTGAGTAAACTGCTGAAACCTATCTAAATATATAGCTTGCTGTAAAGTAGGTGCGTGATCAAAGGCTACATTAGCCACTGTTTGCTCTAAGGTTATTTCTTAATATTTTTCTATCCTGCACCCTTCCCCAAGTCTTCCCTCTGTAAGCAATAAAGTTCTTCACTGTACCAAGCATAGTGAATTTGTTGGGAGAGGCATGCCTTTGTCCCTCCTTGGTCTGGCTGACTAAGGGAGGCTTCTTTTTGTGCTTTGAGCTAAAAGAAGCACCCCAAGTTTTTGCAGTGGGTTAAACACCTGTAAGGTCTACAAGGCCTTTGTATCCCAGGGGACACAGGGCCAAAAACAGACCAAATCCCCTAGGTGGTAGCAGCGGTACCCCCAGGCTGGCGGGTTTGCTCCAAGAAGGAGGTTGGCCAGATGGGAGGTGCCCCAGGGAGGCACTTGGAGCCTAGTCGGTGGTCGGGTGCAGTGAGGTGGGTGGCTCAGCCTAGGAATGCCCCCTACTAGCCTGCCACATGTGGTGTTACCAGTGGGATCCCACAGCCTGCTGTCTAGATGGCATAATTTGGGGAAAGGAAGTCGAGTCACTGAAAATGCTTGAGCAAACAAATCTTTAATTTGGCATCAGGTGCACTAGACAGAGTAGCTAGCTAGGATAGCTGGGATGGTGCACAGGTATGATCTCCTGACCATGGATGGCCTGGCAAAGAAAATGGATGACAGGGGCCTCCTTCCCTGTGGTCCCTAATCCTGTAGGGCATTACTCACTAAAACCCTGAGCTTACTGAAGTCAGCTTTTTGGAAGCCAAGAATTTGTACCTTACTGACAGATTTCCCAGCCCTACAACAGACAGTGAAAGTGGTAGCATCACCTAGGTTGTCCTCTATCCCCAGATCACTCACCAGGTCATCCCCCCAGCCAAAACTAAATCTAGGAGTGCATTTCCTCTGGTTGGCCTGTATACTTCCTAAGACAGGTGGAGCTCATCAATACAAGTCAGGAATCTATGTGATCAGTCAGATCTGGCTGAGTGTTCTTCCCAGGAGATGTCTGGGTAGTTAAAGTCACCCATGACGACCATACCCCATGCTCTCACAGCCTCTTCCAGTTCTCTGGAGAATTCCCAATATAGCTCATCTCCCTTATCTTGATTCAGAGGTCTGTAAGATATCCCTACAGTTAGGTCCCTTTCACCATGTTCCCCCCAACCCATATCTTGACCAAGAGCGTCTCAAATTGCCCTTCCTTAGTACCAATTTTGGCTTCCAAGGAACTGTACTGCTCCTTAACATAAAGAGCTATACCTCCACCTTTTTTTCCCTATGTGACCCCTCCTATGCAGGGTGTAGCCCTCTATAACTATGGTCCAATTATGGGTAGACTCCCACCAGGTCTCCATTATCCCTGTGATATCATAGTCCCTGCTGGAAGGCAGGAGGGCCACTTCCTCCTGTTTTTTCCCCATGATCCTAGCATTTGTGTACAGGCATTTGAGCCCTCTGCTGGAAGTCCTCAGTTTCTTGCCATGTTGAGGGAGCTCCATTCCCTCAGCTCATGCTGAGTGTCCTTCCTGTCATCTCCTGTTGTAATGGTTGTTTGTTTGTTGGCCCCTGGGATTGCTCTGTTTGTTACCCCCCCCCATCCCCCAGCAATCTCAGTTTAAACTCATGTCCAAGAGTTCCACCATCCTGGCCAAGAAAATAGCTTTTCCCTTCAGCCTTCCCCCCACCCACAAACCCCACTTTCACCCCCAAACCCACCCACCCACAACCCCCCGCCAAAATACCCTAAACAAACCCCATACACACACCCCTACAAACCCCATCCCCACCACCATGTCCCCACACCCCTTTCTGCCCTGCAAACCCTACATCCACGCAACAAATCTCACACCCTGCATGCCCAGCTGCCAGATGGGATGGGACCTGCTGGTGGGAGCCATAGCTGCAGAGGCAACTGCTGTACTGAAGCCCTGCCCCATGCCCACAGCAGTGCTGGGACATGCGGCCCTGGCCTGGAACGATTTAAGGGGTGTGATGGGCTGGGGGGGAGGGGGAAAGGTGGCAGTGAGGGTGGGTGATGGGCAGAGGAGGATTGAGATGGCAGTGGGGTCTGTGAGTGTATGTGATGGGCCAGGGGTTGCAACAGGGGTGTGTATGAGAGAAAAATGTGGGCAGAGCATTCCTAGTAGCACTTGGAGTGCTTGGAGCCCCCCTGCCTCCCTAGAGAAGCCTGCATAAGGGGAGGCCAGCCTGGAAGGGAAGGGACTTGCCTAGCCCAGTTCTTGAGCCCCAGTTAAGGGCTTCCCAGAAATGGCGTGGGGCCTGGGCACAGATGCAGGGAGCAGAACAGAAAGAGCTGGCACTACTCAGAGCCACAAAGCAGCAGGTGGGACAGCTGCAGCTGGACCCATGTCCTGGTGCTGGGAGGGAGCTACTGCTGGAAGGGAGTGAGTGAGAGGCAGGCAGGGGCTGTGGGTCAGGACTGAGGGGCACTGGCAGGGCTGTGGGTTAGGAATGAGGGTCAAGGGCAGGGGGCAGGGAGAACTCAGATTTTTCTATGATAAAAAAACAAAAGCAAATGCCAAAGTGTATAGATATTTAGAATTGATTTGATTATGATGATAGAAGCACTGATAGGCTTCCAAATTTCTTTAAACTGTAAATATATCAATAAAACATTGCCCAACTGATCTCTCTATAGATAGTGGTGTTTCATTTTAATCACAGAAAAATGTGGACTTTGGGTATTTTAATGAGAGCATTTGGTTGTTTTATCTGAGAATTTGCCATTTTTAAACAGGGAACACCAGGACCCCTGCTGGTGAGGCAAGTGGCAGAACCCAGGTAGAAGAGCATCCCCAGGGCCACCACTGGGGACCCAGATGGAGGACAGATAAGGAGCCTGACCCCTCATCATTTGGGGCCAGGAAGACATGCTTCGACAGTTCAAAGCAGGCCACTGCAAGAAGCACATCTTCTGGGTAATAACTGCCCAGGTGGCAGAGCAGGGACACCAGAAGACATGACAGTAGTGCTGCCCAAAGGCCAACTGTGCAGCCACAGCCTATTGGCAGCTGGCCCAGAGGTGCAGGAGGCTCTCCTGCAGTGCCCATACCAAACCCAGGCTGCCATGTAGTCCCCATCTGGGCCTGGGCGGCATGCAGACATGGGGCTGCAGGTCCAAGGGGACAGATGCTGTCACAGGTGGGAGCAGGTCACAGCCAGGCAGCAGCCCCCACTGCCAGACTGCTGCAGTGGGTAGAGGTTGCAGGGACTACTCTAGGTTAGGGCTGCTTCAGTGGTTCAGCTGGCACAAAAGACTAGTGTCACCAGATACCAACTGCCTGGGTCTCAGAAGCTCCTGTCTATTTATTCCATTCAATTACAGTGAGCCATGAGGCCCACCTGGCTAACTAGTAGCCCCTACTGTACAGGGCTAATGGGTGAGTAGAATAACAAAATTCTGGGAAGAACAAAGGCAACAAACAGGGTGGGTGTGTTGAGTGGGTCAAAGAGTCAAACTGAAAATGAGTGCTCCTGAGGGTGACACTGAGCAGAACCCCCCGGGACACACCCACCAGTCCTCAAAGGCATCCAAAGAGCTGATGGATGCCATCCAGTGGTGCTCTGCTCAGAGGCGTGCGCGGACACGTGACCAGTGAGAGGAAAGCAGCCCTGCAGTCCCTGGGCACCTTCCCAGCCAGAGCCTCCTTCCTGGTCATGTACAGGGTCCACTTGGCCAGGGCCAGGAGGAGGTTGCCCAGGAGGTCCCGGGACTTGGTGGGCCCACAAATGGGGTGTCCAAAAATTAAAAGTTGGGGTGTAAAGTTCATCCAGAACCTCAGGAGAAGGTTCTGGAGGTGGAGAAAGAGGGGCTGCATCCTGGCTCACTTAAGCGTCATGTGCACCAGTGTCTCCCTCTGCCCACAGAAGAGGCAGGAGGCTGGGGTGTCAGTACAGCTCACCACATACATGCCCATGGTGATGGCTCCATGGAGGAGCTACCAGCTGAGGTCCATGGTGGCTCGTGGGATGAGGATGGAGTACAGGCTCAGCCACTGAGGCACCCCAGCTATGCTCTCACTGAGCAGGTCCCGCCACTTGGTGTCTGGGCGGGATGCGAGGGTGTCATGGTGGATCATGCGGCGCATGAACATGTAGAGGTAGTGGTGATGGATGGTGGAGAAGTGAACCAGTTTGGTGTCCTCCAACCGGCTCAGGTAGTGGAGCAGGGAGCACCATGAGGCCAGGCAAGGCACTGGCCCTACAACAAACTCCGGTAGGTTGCAGGACATGGGGACGGGGGGGCACAGAGATAGCCATCACGCAGGACCTAGTTGACAAAGGCAAGGGCATCAGGTGGTAAGGCAGATTTCACCTCCTGGACTAGGTGGCAGGTCACACACATCGTAGGTAGACCCATGTGCTGGGCCAGCACAAAGGGGTCTGCCCACACCCACCTGTCATAGTCCAGGAGGACACCACCCAGAATCAACCTCTGTCACAACCTGGTGCCTCTGCTGTCGGTTCCTCCAACTGGGAGGTTCCAGAAGAGGGGCTCGACAAGCAGGTTGACACCCTGGATAAGTGTTGCAGGGGATCTGGGGGCAGAAACCAGCCTCCAGGCCCGAAGGAGGTCCTGGTAGAACTCTGGCAGCCCTCACAGGTCCTGCAGAGAGAAGCCCCACAGGCTGAGGAGCTGCCAGCCATATCAGAGCCCCCAAAAGTGGTGGAAGAAGTTTGCCATGTGCCCACCAACACCTTATAGCAGTCGCTGTAGGGCCTGAAGGTGAAACAGAAGGACCGGGCTTCGCAGGCAAACCAGGCTCTGGCAGCCCTTCCATGAGAGGAGGCTTAGGACCTCTGCAGCAACCCAGTGCTATCCTGGCCAGAAAAACTCCAGCCATCTCTGGAGCCTGGCCAGGACCTCAGGGGGTACAGGCAGGGTTGTAAGCAGTGCCAGAGCATGGACAGGACCAGCTGGTTCAACACCAGCACTCTCCCCCACAGGAAGAGACACCTCAAGAGTTCCATCCATGCCCAGAGATGCCCCACCACAGTTGCCTCCAGCTGGTGCCAGTTCCCTGGCAGGGAAGGGTTCGTGGGGGACAGGTAGATACCCAAGTAAAGCAGAGAGCCCGTGCTCCAGCGGATCCCATAGAGCACAGTGGGAAGAGTGAACTCACCTTCCACCTGTCACCCACCGTCAGGCCAAAGCTCTTGACCCAGTTGACCCAGGCAGGGGAGGCTACACAGTACAAAGCCTGGCAGGCCTCCACCTGGGCAGGAAGTGGGAGCCTTGATCCATTTCCCAGAGGAGCTAGATGCGCAAACAGACAAATGCACTGCAGGCATAGTGGTCATCCAGAGCGTGAAGCTCTTCACACCTTTCCTGACACTCTCCAAAGAGGGACAAGTTGGTTGGATCAGTGGCCAGGTGCCTCCCCACTTCCAGAATTTCCCACTTGAGCTGCTCCTGGACTGCCTCCCCCTGCCAGATGTGCCCGCAAGTGTAGCCAAAGCAAAAGAGCTGGATGCACACCTTCCCCACATCCCACCATCTCCGAGCCAAGGAGAAAGCTACCCGTTGCTCCTCCCAGGCCAGCCAGAACTCCCAGAACGCCTCCCTGAAGCCCACGTCCTCCAGCAGACTGGCATTAAGATGCCAGTAGACCAACCCCAGATGCCCAGGCCACAGCATGGCCTGGGCCCAGACAAGGTAGTGTTCACTGAAAGGGGTCAGCCAGATCCCAGAGGAGTGGGCCTGGTCAATGTGTGGCAAAGAGATATAAAGTTGATATAAACAGAAGCATGCCTTCTCCTCTCCCATCCTCATGTAGGTGATGGCAGGGGGGCCGGTAGGGGAGCAGGGACCCTAGGCACCCACCAGGGAGTATTCCATCAGGGTAGCAGGCACACTAGGCACCCACCAGGGAGTATTCCATCAGGATCTCCCCAAGGACGTCCACAGTGGCCCAGTTCCTCTCCCTGCCTAAATGGTCTCGCAAGTCCAGGATGGCATTGAAGTCCCTGCTAAGGACCAGGCACTCAAGAAAGTTGAAGGTGCCAATATAACTGGCCGCCTAGCAGAAAAGATCCACCAACTCTGGGTCCTTCTCAGAGGTGTACATGTTCAGAAGGTTCAGGACCAGCCCCTGCACTTGGATCTGGAGGTACAACAGGCAGCCCGGCACCACCTCAACTTCCTGGAGAACCTCAGGCTGCAGGCCCAGGGAGAACAGGGTGGCCACCCAGCAAGGGATGCCCACGAAGTGACTAAGAAGACCCTGCCTCCCCACTTCAGCCGCCAGATAACCTCGTTGGCCAGAGTCATCGGGGTCTCTTACAAGAATATCATAGGGTACCACTCCTTCTGAAGGAAGGAGAGAACCCGGCATCTCTGGAGACCCTTCCTGCACCTATGGACATTGAGGATCATGATCTTAAATGACCTCATGCCTGGGGGGGTGGAGTAGACGTTTTGGCAAGGGCCTTGCATGCCCTAACGCCTGGTGTGGTACCCGCCAGCTCATGTAGCACCCTCCCATAAGCATAGAGGATGTCTACGAAACTGCAGGCCTGCCTAAAGATCCGGGCACTGCAGCTCTTGGGCTCCTTGCCTTCCCCTACCAGTGCCCTTCCACTGGTGAGGATGCTGTCAAAATCTCCCCAGCAGCCCAAGGCAAGCTGCATCTTGTTAGCAGACCATCAGGTGTACTCACGGTCAAGAAATGCAAGTAGCTTACCCTTGGGGACTGCCAGGACCGAGAGGTCCACAGGCTCGACAGAGCCTGCCGGTTCTCAGGCATCCTCCACCTGGTCCTGGGGATCAGCGGGCTCCTTAGGTACCATCTGAACCCCCCAGTCCACTAAGACCCCAGACTCTGGTTGGGATTGAGAGAGCTCTGCAGCCCCTCGGTACAGATGTGGGAGTAAGGGTGGGGGTGGGACTCCCTAACAAGATGGCAGGGTGGAGCTGCAGCCCCAGGGATTCTACACGGGGCTCCCAACAAAATCAGACTATTGATCAGGGGACCCCACTTCAACCCCCTCTGGTGTGGGACCATAGGCTGGTAGTGAGGTTTTTCTGGGCGTCAGGGGAAGAGACCTGTCAGGCACTGGGGTGGCATTGGTGCCTACCTCGGGATCCTGGGAGAGGGGACCTTCCGCCTCAGGACTCACTAGGGTGATCCCCAGGGCTCCCACCTTCCCCAGATCATCAGAGGGGGAGGGCTCCACTGTAGGACCTTCCACTGGGTTGGCCTCAGCCTCAGTGCCCCGTGGTCTTAGGGGGTAGGGCCTGGACAGCTGAGTGAGGGGCTTCCTCCATGGGCTCCTGCTTGGGACTGCCCAGCAGCCCTGAAGCCTCCTGCACAGGGATCACCCATTTTATCTTTCCTGGGACTCTGCTGGGACTCTGCGGATGTCGGGTGCAGCGAAGGAGGCCCCCAGAAGCTTTCCCCACCATGTGGTGGTCTTGGGATGGCAGAGAGGTCCTCCACCTCAGAGGGCTCCAGCTGTGCCCAGGCCTTCCCTTGGCTTTGTACCCAGAGAGGACCTGCACCCACTCAGCAACAGGGTGGTCTTCAGGTGGACAGGCTCCATTACGAGAAGGTGAGGGTTTGGGGGTGGGGCAGTTACAGCAAGGACATGGCTGGGGGTAGGGAGGGCCCACTCCCTCTCTCTCCTTGGCTGTTGCTCCCCTCCCTGGGACTCTGCCAAACTTGGTTGGGGGCACGCTCCTCTGAGCTCACAGAGGGGCTGGGAATTGTGGCTGGCGTACCAGGGGGATCTGAGAGGGAGGGGTACTGGTGGCAGGGGCACCCCTCTCACCAGTGGAATCTGCAGATGCATTCTCTGCCCAGATCATGGGGCACTCATGACACAAGTGCCCCAGGGCATGGCACCAGAAGCACCACAGGTCCCCCAGCAGATAAAACACCTTCACCAGGGCACCCTGAAAAGGAATCAGAAGACACCCCTTGGCTTCCAGTCATACTCCCACCACCAGTTGGATCATGACCTAGCAACGGAATGACTACACATGGCAGAGGCCAAGGTCTTGGCGCCCTAGTGAGAGGGCCACCACTGGGGAGATAACCCTCCGCAGGGTTTGGAGCTTGGGGAGCAGGGCCTAATTAGGGATATAGGGTGGGACATAGCTGAGGACCACCCTGGTCCCCAGCTCTTCTAGCGGCTCAAGGGGGACTTACTTGCCTTCTACCATGAGCCCCCTCTCCACCACTTTTTGTACAGTGGCCTCCAAGGCAAGGGAAAAAAACCCTTGCCATGAAAGCAGAAGGCTGCCATGAACTTGGGGGCCCCCTCCACCCAAGCCAGGGCCTGCACCCAGGTCTCAAAGTGCAAGTTCTCCCACTTGGGTAGTTGGCACTTCACCCCATGCTTGTGGGTGAATGCTGGAAATGGGGCCCCTCAACCCAAGCTGCAAGGGCCAGTGGTGGAGGGTGCAGGACCTCCAGCTGTGGGTCACCCTGCAGCTGCCAATTCATAGCTGCAGTTCCCCCGCTGGGGGGAGGGCATGTTGGTGGGGCCAGGGCTAAGGCCAGGGACAGACTGACTGGGTGTGCTGGCTAGTGCAGCTGGTCCCCTCAGGTGTTGTGGTCTGAGCTTGGGAGCAGGGCCCTTGCCTTTTCTCCTCCAGCTGCAGAAGAGACTGAAGTGGAGAACTTCCAACAGCCCTTGCCTTGGGTCCCCAATGATTGGGGGGGGGGGGCTTTGGAACCCCTCCAGGGGAAGCCTGCCCAGAGGAGGCCCCCTGGTCCTGGTGGCTCCCCACTAGAGTCCCGCTTGCCCCCACAGCTAGGGCTACACACATCTACCTCTGGAGGGGATCAGTTGGACTCTGCCCCCAGAGTGGGGGTTACAGGGACATGCAGACCCTCAGGAGCCTGGCTGGAGTCTGCCCCAATAGTGTGGGTCACAGGAAGTTCTGTGGGGGCATCTACCCCCCAGAAGGCTCCTGCCCTGCCATTACTTCACATATGGGAGTGGGAAACCAATAAAGAAAACAACAAAAAATACAGGAGGGCTAGTTAATCCAATAGGGGCAGGCTAGGGCTGTTGGGGGAAAGGGAAAGGGGGCTGAAGCTCACTGAGCTACAGCCTCACAGGAAACCTGGTGTGCTATGCCTGGGGAAGGTGTGGGACACACACACACACACACAAGGGCTGGGGAGATTATAGCTGATTTACTCAGCCACACAACAAACACGAGGGCAGGGGGAGTGAACCGCAGGACTTACCACATAAGGGCATACCACACAGGGCAGGCTGCTGAGGCAGGTGTAAAAAGATGGCTGAGTAGTGAAGGGGCTTTGTCTGTTGAAGCTCAGTCCAGGAGCCCCTCAGGTCTCCAGCCAGGCACTCAGCAGCAGGGCAGCAAGCAGGGAAAAAAAAGCACAGGATCACATGCAGTGAGGCAACTGTAGGGGAGTGCTGGAGCAGGTAAGCAATTAGGGAAGTCATGCAGTGCAGGTGCAGTGTAGGGTGGTGCAAGGTGGTGCAGCAGAGAATCCCCACCTCTCCTGAGAGGGAACAGCAGCAGTACAGACAGTCAGCAGCAGCAGCAGCAGCAGTGGTGGTAGCAGCCGTCCAGGTCATCCAGTCAAGGCATGCTTCAAGTAAAGGTGAAAGAGAAGGTGAAGGCGGGGAGTGGCCTGCACAGGCAGGTGGGGCAGGCAAGGAACCCTTAGATGTCAGCAGTGATGGTGGAGGAAGGGCCCACAGGTAGTGCAGGTTCCCTCCTGGAACAGCTTGGCAGTGGGCTGGGAAGCAGGCCAGAACAGGATTGCACAAGCTGGGGTGCAGTGCTGGGGTGAAGTGCAGTGTAGTGGGCTCCTCCCTGAGGAAAGCCAGCAGCATACAGCAAAGCCCATCCCCCACAGCAGCCCAAGGCAGGAAGGGGTGCAGCCAACTTCCCTCCAAAAGCTCTTAAGAGCAAGTCACCAGCAGCAGTAGCCAGAGGCAGGAAGGATCATGGCCATCTTCTCCCCAGAAACTCCTGAGGCCAAGCTAGCAGCAGTAGTAGTAGGCTGGGGCAGGAAGGGGCATGGCCAATTTCCTTCCAGAGGCTCCTCCCCAGAAGCTCCTGAAAGTGAGTAGCCCTGAGCTGCTCACCAGGGCAACTTTTTATACTGCTGGGGCCAGCACAGGAGCTGGCCCCAGCTTCTAGCTACCCCTGGCTGAAGATCTGGGAGGAGCAGGGCAGGGTCTGTTTGCCCCAAGTGGCACAATCTTGCCTCACAAAAAAGTACATGTTTAAGCACATATGCTGAGGCACAAATATCCAACACAAATTTGTGCCACTGCTACTTATACTGCTGCAAGCACACATGCCTGCATGTGTGGACAGGCCCAAAGATTTCAAAAAGAAGTCCATGGTATCAAGAATGTTCTGTTGTGGTTTTCCTGCATTCTTTGCAACATCAGAAATGCTCTGTTTTTTGGTAGTCCAGAAAAAAATTGAGAACTAAGGTGGCATTGATTGGATGTGGAAGGCCCTGATGTCACAGTGGCCATGAGCTGATGTCACCTTAAACCACTAAGAACAGTCTAGCTCCATCCTCTTTCAATCTTCCCTTGGGGTGCCTCCCGTCCAGCCGACCCCTTCCCTGGAGCACACCCGCTAGCCTGGAGTTTCCGCTGCCACCATCCAAGGCTCTGGACTCAATTCTGGCTCTGCGCACCTTGGAGAACACAGGCCTGATCGTCCAATAGGTACTAGACCCAATACAAGCACTTGGGGCACTTCCCCAAGTCAGGGGCTGATTAGGGAAGCCTCCCTTAGTCCGCAGACCTAAGGGGCCTCCTCGGCATAATTTAGACCCACCCCTCAATAAGTCTCCCACACCGGTCACAAGGAGAACTTTATTGATTACAGGGGTAGGGCGGAAACAGGGTAAAAGGTAGAACAATATCAGAGGAATATCAGAGGAATCCCAGAGAGCAAACCAGGGTGGCTGAGGTAGCCATTTAAACACGCATCTGAATTACTGTAAGCTAAATATCTAATCGGATCTCGAGTAGCTTACTCACTTGCATCATCCAGAGGTGGTTGGAGTTTTCCTCTAAAGGCAGGTCACACTTGGAGCATGCGGTTATGAAGAGAGAGCCAGTTTCAGATTCACCTGGATGACCGCATGGCTAATGGCTGCCCTTCTTCCTGGACCAGGCCTTTTTATCCCCTCTCTGACCTCAGCAGCCTGGTCCAATCGAAGCTGCCAATACTGGCCACAAGCCAACCAATCTACCAGGCATCCCTGGCTACCTGGGTCCCTGCGCAGGGCCAGGCCTTTCCCCCCTGCCCAGGTGACCAGAGCATTCAGGCACCAGGCTTTTGTCATGTAGACAAGGTGGGAGATCCCCGCCCTGAGGGATTCAAC
>NW_005842445.1:369649-448080 GCF_000455745.1 Alligator sinensis
CCTCTCTGACCTCAGCAGCCCGGTCCAATCGAAGCTGCCAATACTGGCCACAAGCCGACCAATCTCCCAAGCATCCCTGGCTACCTGGGCCCCTGCGCAGGGCCGGGCCTTTCCCCCCTGCCCAGGTGACCAGAGCATTCAGGCACCAGGCTTTTGTCATGTAGACAAGGTGGGAGATCCCCGCCCTGAGGAATTCAACACCAGCCTCTCAGGCTGGCAGAGACAGGGCTCTGGAGAGGGGCACCGACGGTGGCATTTCTGCCACAACCCCCAGGTCTTTTTCTGCAGAGTTGCTGCTTAGCCTTTACTGGTGCACAGGACTGTTCTGTCCTAAGTGCAGGACTTGCCCTTACTGACACTCGTGAGATTTCTTTTGGTCTTTGGTCCAGTCCTCCAATTTGTCTAGGTCTCTCTGAATCCTAACTCTACCCTCCAGTATAGCTACTGCTCTCCCCAACTTGGTGTCATCTGCAAACTTGCTCAGGATGCACTCTTCCAGGTCACTGATGAAGGTACTGAACAAACCCCATGGGGCACTCCACTTGAGACTGGCTGCCAACTACACATTGACCCATTGATTACTACCCTCTAAGCCCAATGATCCAAGCATAACAAGCTGGAGGCACATTCACTGACTCCTTTGCATTCAACTATGGTGTCAGTCCCAGGGATGCAGCCTCTCCGGGGTGCTGTGCTCCATTCAATGGGATCTCTCCCTGGGCCCTGCTCTATGTTGGTACAGCCCCTCCTAAGGTCCTTTGGCTTCTCCGAGCCACAGCTTGCTACTCAAGCTCTCAGTAGGATCCCCCGGCCCTGGACAAAGGAGACATTGGTAGTACCTGGGCCCCTGCTTCCCCATGCCAATGGGGCCTAGAGCATACCTGGATGCTCAATGGGTGAAAAATACCTTATGGGGGAGGAGGGGAACATATGACTCATACTCTGGAGGGCTGGGCTGGGCTGGGGTGTGCTGAAAGTACAGACACTTATCCAGTATTCTCATACCCCATCCCCAGCCACAGAGCTGTCTGGGAAACAGACCACCTTGTCGGGTCCCTGGATACTTTGGGACGTCTAAAATTGTCACCATGCTCTGAACCTCAAGCATGGACCACACTGCCAGTACCTGTTTCTCCTGGTCCCAACTGCTCCTGTTCCTTCATGGACATTTCTTGCCTTGACCATGACCTCATTTCTCTCCCCAGCTTCCTATCCTGAACTAGGACTGATGCCTGGCCTTGAACTTGGCTTTTATTCCTCTAAATCCCTGACCAAGCACCATCCTCTCAAACTGACTGCCTGTGCCCCAGACACCCCTTACAGCAGGAAGGTTGCTCTGAGATGTGATGCTCCTGAACACAGCGTGCACAGAGAAGGGACCTGTACTGGGTGAGTGACTGCAAAGGGGTGGGCCTGGGGAGCTGCTGCCCAGACCAGGGGGGTGGTGACACTGGTGCAGACTCTGGACACTACCATGTACAACACAGATGCTCCTAGGAGTCAAGCTCTCTTTATGAAATGACCGGACCAGCACGTCCGACCCCTTGGGCAGGATCTTTTATTGACTGGAACAGACTTTTTGTTTCATGGCCTTTCAGTGACATATGTGGTCCTACTTCCCTTGGGCTGACGTGAAAACCCATGCCCTGAATCCCCACAAGGTTGCCTGGATAACAGGGAACCACTGGCAAAAGGACTCAGAATCCTGCAGTGCCAGGTAGGATTGACAGGGCACCCAGCTGCTGGCTCCTTTCAAACGTCCCCGGGGCTTGAGAGGCCTGAATTCATGTCTGGAGCCTAAATGTAACCATCCCTATTCATGTCACTGGGCCCAGGTCTTTGACTTGATGTTTTTAGAGTCTCTCCTCCATCTCAGCACAGTGTCACCAACAGTGTCCCAGGAACTTCCCTTGGATGCTGCGGGAGGGACAGTGTCTGACTGGCATCCAACACATCAGAGCAGGCAGTGTCATAGCAATGAAGTTTGGCACCTGAGACAAAGGCCACGGCGGCAGCCCACCCTCGCCCCGGGCACAGATCCAAGCGGCACACACCCCATCCAGGCTTGCCCTGGAGCGCATGCAGGAGTGGGAGCTGCCCTTCCCCCATCCCCACGCCCCCCGAAACAAGCTGCTCATAGCTCTATCCCGTGCCCCACTCCAGCTGAGCTGTGCCTGTTCGCACCCTTTTGCTTCGGCGCCCAAGGTGGTCACCGCACTGAGAGCAGGGATAGACTCTGTTACCTGTAGCCCCACGTGCAGGGCTCATCAGGAACTCCCTCTGCCACAATGCACAGTACATGGGATCAAAGGTGCCCCCCGCCCAGAAGATCTGGTCACTGTTGTTATTTCAGTGACGTGCCATTCCCTAGGCCCAATGGGGGCACAAGGATCACACAGGCTACAGGCAATCACTGTCAGCAAGTGCCCCAATCCCCTTTCCAATGGCACTCCTGGACAGAGAACACCCAACAGGTCCCTTTGGAGCATGGACCACTTCTTCTCCCATCAGACCGGCCAAGACACGCACACCCCATTAGCCATGTAGAGAAATGAGGCGATGGGGGAGATGTTTATTTTCAGAAGCAAATTCCTGTAGCAGATAGATGATATGGAGTATCCCGAGGGCACCTCTGGAAAGCCCAGGCCTCACAGCTTCTGCAGTTCAGCAAGACTAGATTGTTCCCTGTATAAAATGGGAGACATCTGTGTTGGGCAGAGCAGACACTGGGGATTACAGATTTCTTCCTTGGGCCTGTGATACAGCCATACATACAGACCACTGGCTGCTGCTCATGTGGTTGCCAGCAAACCACAAACCCATCACACAGCCTTGAAAATAAGATGTGACAGAAGCACAAGTACCCTGTCTCTGCAGGCTCCAACAGTTGCAGGTGGGCTGTTGGGAACAGAGATTGTGTCAAATTACACATGCATGAAATGAAAGAGTTGAGGTTTGCCTGTGTCTGTGCAACATCCCAGAGGTCCCAGGCTGTTAGTCTCAAGGCCCATGAGGGATTTCAGCTCTCTACTGTTGCCCCTGCAAACGGCAGCACAAGAACCCAGGTTGTTTTCTGGTGGGGCCATTTCATTTCCACAGCCACACACTCCCCATTCTGCTACAGCCATCTCCCCCATCAGCTCCCATTGCCTCACCTGTCTCTGGGTCAATGCACTTAGTTTGTTCCTGCTGCTTTCATCTTCACACAAATGCAAAATCGAGTTTGTTCACATGTGTCTGGCTTAAACGTCGCACTTTGGACATACACGCAAGTGCCACCTGCATCATTTCCATGACTGGGGACCAAGGGATTAATCCTGGAATGAAAAATCACAGTTTACAGTTCAGGTCCATCCCCCTGAGCTCAGCACACCATGACACAGGACCAGTAGTCCTCTCCCCTGGTTGTACTGACACTGGACTGAGCTTCAACAAGCAGGTGTGGTCACTAGACCAAGTCTGGACCAAACTTCACTGAAGGAAACTGTTGATGCTCCAGAAACTCCTCCTGGAATCAAACACACAGAATGGAGGTATTTGTCCTCCTTTTCCTACAACTAAATCCTCTTCCCAGAGGTGTCTCCAGGCCCCAGGCTCCCACATACCATCCACAGACTGCACAAGTGCAGACACTATCCGTGAGATAAATTCCTGTATCATGTGACTCTCCCGTGTATACTGCACTCATAATGCACCAGACGCCTCTCCTCTCACTGACCCCAGGGACCCCATGGATCTAACGCTGCCAACCTTTGAGCGATCTCAAATGGCTGCTATTGTTTGTGGTGAGTCAATCTACAAGAAACATGGGAATGGCCCTTAATATGAACTGTGCTGTTGGACTCGTAAGCCTAGTCAGTCACTAGGCTTCACACGGA
The DNA here is from genome assembly GCF_000455745.1 of Alligator sinensis. NCBI lineage: Eukaryota > Metazoa > Chordata > Crocodylia > Alligatoridae > Alligator > Alligator sinensis. Next base: position 373,528 of record NW_005842445.1, read on the forward strand.
TACTGCTGAAGATGTTGTATAACCCACACTACTGAGATGTGTTACTCAGGGTGGGTGAACAGGGCACCAGCCCTGGAAGACACCTCAGGGGGGGAGTCAGAATCACCCTCTTCCCCACTGGAGCCCATGCCCTGGCCACAAGAGCAGCCCCATGGTGTTGCTCTTGCAGCAACAGCGGTTAGTGATGGACACCTCGGTTTTGCTGAAAGAGCAACAATTGAGGCAGGCAGACCATACTACAGTGCCAGCAGCAGCCACAACCACTGCAGCTGGGGACTGTTTTTGAGTTAATATTGTGGGTAAGGCTCCTGTACACCTCCATCACCACTCTCCCACAGAGTTTGCCCAGGGCATAAACTCTGCTCCTTATGAGCCTAACACATGTAGCCAGGGTACAGCTAATGATGTTTCATGATATTCCCTCTGGCATCTCTGGAGATGTTTCCTCTGGCATGTCCAACATAAGGAATGGTGGATGGCAGGGAGGATATTGGATAGAAGATAAACCCCTCCAGAGATATCTGGTTCAGTGCCCTCCCTGTCTAGCATCCACGTCTGCCACTCTCAGAGACAAGGATACTGAGCTAGATGCACCATTGCTCTGACCCAGTGTGGCACTTCCTATGCTGTTCTGGTGGGATGGGGCCCTCATGCTGTATAAGGTGAGCTCTCGAGAAGGTCCCTCACAAGCTAATGGACACGTGCCTTATCCACACATGCTGTCTTCAGCCAACCAGCTGGTCAGTATGCCTGGATGCAGGCCACAAGACAGAGAGTGACGCTGCCTTTCTTCACCACCATCCTTGAGCCCTCAGGCCAAATTTGTTTCACAAGAGATCCAGCACACAACTACAGCCTTTCAAACACCTGGGGCCAGTTCAGACGTGTGCTTCCTGCTGGGGCCTGGCACTCACTGAGTCTATTACAAAGTTCATAACTGTGTTTAACGGACCTGTCTGAGACCCTCAGTCCCATGATGAAACTCACTCAGTGGCTTTTGCTGCATTTTGGTGCAGAGTTGTGGACACCCTAGTTAGCACAGACTTACAGGCCAGGGGAGACACCTGTGCCATCCGCCCAGACCCATGTCTTTGTTTCAGAGTTGTACGACAATCCAGTCCAGAATGGGTAGTAGTACGTAGCACTTCCACGTTCTTCAGAATACTCAAATGACTCCTTCTTGGTGAAATCCTGATTAAATGGGAGAGAAAGCGAGATCTCTCAGGTGCATGACCACACCTGCCGGGTGCCAGGAGTTCCCTATGCAGCATCACCATAGACATCTGTGTAGAGATTATCTCTGCAGACAGCCCTGGTACCATGTACCTGCCTAAGGTCCTGTGCCAGTACAGCCATGTGTGATCTCAAACACCCTGCAGGTAACACTGTAGTAACTGTCACACATGCACAGCTAAAGAGAAACACAAAATGCAGATATACAATTAAGCTTATACCTGTGCAAAACACCCACTCATGCCCCCCAGTACTCAGAAGCCCACTCCTGGCATTACCTGGTCTGCACTTGGCTGCAGAAACCCAGCCCCAGGACCTGATTCCCAGCTGACCCTATTCACTTGCTGGGTATTATGTCAAAAGTAACATGGGCTCACCAGCTCATCTTGGCTGTCAATCTTGAGTAGGCTGGCAGAGTGAGAACTGCAGAAGGAATTACACTGTGCCCAAGGTCTGTTTTCAGAGGAAAAGAGGTAGGATCTTTTCTCTGTGTGACTCCACCGCACCAGACACTTCTCTGGAAAAACATACACCGCATCAGGCCACCTCTCTCCCTGGGGACATTGCCATCAAGAATGAGGGAATTTCACACCCACCATGTTCCTCCAGTGACACGGCTTATGTTTCATGGGCCCTACGGTGAGGGGAGGTCCTGCCCCATATATCAAAATGGGGATGGTCCTTTCACTTCCAGAAGCGGCAGCTGCTGCCATGCGAGAACAGCAGGAGCTGGCTTCTCTGGCTCTCTGTGGGACAAGACAAACCAGCCAAAAAGCCACCACCACCCTGGCTGAGGCCAGACCAATCCCTTGAGCCCAGATGGAGCTAGGGAGGGAAAGCTCATCTCTAGTAGGGAAGGTGGGTAAGAAATAAGAGCACCAAACCCTGATTGAGATGCACCAGTCCCAAAGAGGGACACAGGTCATGATCACTAGGGAAAATGTTTTTCCTCTCCTCAAAGGTTCTTGCAAGTCAAAACATTTTCCTGTCCTAAATTCAGACAAAAGGCAAAATCCTAAAAACCTTGTTAAAATCAAAAACCCAGTTTATTCTGTGTTTTCATCAATTGAACATTTCATTTGTGTAATCTGAAACCTTTCCATTTGATTTGGACTATTTTTCTCCTTTTTGGCTAGTCATCTTTAATTTTGAAATGAAGGATAAAACCAGGAGACTGCAATCTTTCATTTATGCCTTTTCTGAGCATTTTTTGGACCTTTTGGCAGCAACTCCATGGGGATCCCATACCCCAGGCCCACACGTTTTTAGGAAGGGAAATGGCACTTTGCAGGGCCAGGGCAGCCCCACATGAACTTTTGGGCCTCTCCCTTCCCAGAGTTTACCTTTGTCAGGAGGTTGATCCAGTGGCAATCCTGGAACGCTTCTGTTTGGGTCTGGGCAGGACTTCAGACACTGGGTGGGGTCTTTCTTCTCTTGGCTCAGCTCCATGACTGGAACATCAGAACAGCTCAATAGTGTCTGTTGTAATACAGGCTTAGCAGAATTTGGTAGCCATAATGTTTTCTGTATCATGGTGACACACAAGCCCTAGCTCCACTAGTATGATTTGATGGAGCCATTTTCCACCAAGAATGTAATGATTTTTACAGATTGAGCCCTTCTAAATGATTTGCCACCAGCTCACCTTTCCCCCTACCTTCCCAGCTTTCCATATGAAGGTCTAACATGTAGCCCAGACTTCCTGACTCCTTAGATGTTTTCTCCTTTAAGGTACTAGAGCTACAGCTGCACGGGCTTCCAGGATTGCCTTGGGGGCTGCCACAAAGCTGTAGTTGCTCTGGCTTCTAGGTAACAAGCCATGGAGGAATTTCATTTCTCCAGAAAAGTATCTAGGTTTTGACTTTTTGTCCTGATTAGGAATTAAAACATTTTCCAAACTCAATTATTTTTTTCTTTGCAGAAGTGAAATGAGGTCCCTGCCCAGCTCTAGTAGCACAAATCCAAAGTAGTCGGGCCTACAGAAGACCACACTCATTGCACAACATCTGCTAAGAAGCTGAAGTAACTGTGGAGGGAGTACTGGAAACCACAATGTAACTGTTATGTGAAAGCTTCCAGATCACAGTGTCACTACTTCTGTCCAGCATGACCCAGAGCAGGCTGCAACAGCAACAAAGCTTGTTCCCAGGTAGTGTAATGGCAAGAGTGACCACTAGACCCAGCCAGGGATTTTGTGCCAAAATTATTTCTTAACAGCAAATGCAGTTTCTGCAAAGCTAGCATCTTCTGTGAGGAAATTTCAGTTTCAAGTTTTTGCACAGGAAGATCATAACACTTTGGTTTGTTTAACTGAACTGGATTGGTATCTGTCAAGTCAGTTTGGCCTTAAACTCACAGGAATAATTGGTGAAGTTTGTGCCCCTGGCCAGCTACAGGGAAGAGGAGATAGTCACTTCTGAAGAGGAGATGTTGGCAAGGCCAGCAGCTCCAGGGTTAACACAGCGAGTTCTGGACGTATGAACCCTCTCGTGCCCTCCCCCTACTGCAGCTGCCACCACAAAATCCCTTCCCAAGTTCTGATGGGAAATGCTGAATTGCACAGCAAGAAAAATGGTTGCAGGTACACCCAGCCTTAAGGAAAATTGCACTCTGAAAGAAGTTGTATTTTGGCATCCTCCCTCCCCCCTCCCTCCCTCTCTCAAGCTTGTCCAAGTCCTTGTCAAAGTGTGGTCCCCAGAACTGGATGCAGTACTCCAAATGCGGTCTCACCAATGGTGAGTAGAGTGGAAGAATCACCTCCTTGGTTTTGCTGGAGATGCATCGATGCCTGCCAGTGTATTATGTACCCTACTGGCTACAGCATCACTGCCAGCTCACATTCATACTGTGGTCTATATTATCCCCAGGTCCCTTTCATTCGTGGTGCTAGTCAGTTTGGTGCTGTCAAGCCTGTTGGTGTGTTGGGGGTTGCTCGTCCCCAGATGGAGCACTTTACATTTCTCAATGTTGAACTTCATCAGGTTCTGATCTGCCCAACTTGCCAGCCTGTCTAGGTCTTCCTGTATCTGTAGCCTATCTCCAAGCATGACCATGCTCCCCCATAACTTGGTGTTGTTTGTGAACTTGACCAATGAGCTCTTCACCCCCACATCCAAATTGGTAACAAAGATGTTGAAAAGTACTGGACCAAGCACTGACCCCTGCGGGACACTGCCACCCACTTCTCACTAGGATGACAAAGATCCATTCACTATGCCGCCCTGGGTCCTATACTGAAGCCAGTTTCTCACCCACCTGGCTGTCTTGGAGTTTAGCCCACACTTCTCAATTTTCTCTCGAGGACATTGTGGGATACTAGATCAAAGGCCTTTTGGAAGTCAAGGTATACAATGTTAACCTACTTTCTCATGTCCAGGTGGGAAGTTACCTGGTGTAACAGGGGGCCTTCTCTGGGCCAATTTCCCTGTGGCCCACTCACTTGTTCCTGGGCCAACTGCCCGCCTTCTCGCCTGCCATGCCTTGATGTTAATTAATTAATAGTTGTTAATTAAGCGGGAGGCTGGCCATTTCTTGCCCTGATGCTGGGGGGCACTATCTGTAGCTCCGTACCTCCCCTACACGGCAGCCCATGCCTCGCAGATGGCATCCACTGATGTTACTCTCACTGGCCCCACACTGGTCCCCAGAATCGTCCAGTTCAGACCCCAATTGGATCCCTCCACTCAGGCAGCCTACTCCACCCTCATTCAGGGCTGCTTAGGTCCCTGAACCAGTTCCCCTCTCAGGAGTGTCTCCCTCCAGGACCTTTGGCCATACAAGCCCTAGCCTCACCTCCAAGGCTGGTTGGAAACCCCAGGCCCTCCTAGCTCTGGGCATCCCTCGCTGTGGGCCCCTGGCCCCAGCCCAGGCCAGTCAAGGGTACTCTACAATCAGGCCTCTAAGCCTCTAGCCCCACTCTATCTCCTGGGGTCTACCTTCTGGCCCCTACTCAGGGTTTACCCACCCGGTCGTGGGGGCTGGGGTTAAGGCACCCTGACCCGCCTTTCACTGGGGTGGTAACTGGCCTGGCATTTCCTGGGGGCTCCCACACCACTGAGAGCCCCACCAGGCCACCCACTCCCAGCAGGGTGCAGTTTCAGGTCATGCCCAGGACCAGGAGCCTCCTAACCATCCCCTACAGCTCCTCCCTTACCTCCAGGTTGCTATGGAGCTTCACAGCCAAGCAATGTTGCTGCCTCTCCAGCCAGCAGCAAAATGCCCTGTTTGTTTGGGCAGCCCTGAATCAAAAATGGCTGCCTCAATCAGGCACTTGCTGGCTGCTTGGCTGAGGCCCTTAAAGTGGCAGGCACACACAGTGCCCTGCCACATCTGGTTATAGAAGGAGATGAGGTTGGTAAGATGAGACCTGCCCGCAATGAAGCCATGCTGGTAATCATTCAGAATTGTACCTTCTGCAAGCTTATCATAGACAGACTCCTTGATAAACTGTTCTAGGATTTTCCTTAGGATGGAAGTTAGGCTGATTGGCCCATAGTTACCCGAGTCCTCTCTCCTGCCCTTCTTGTGAATGGGCACAACATTGGCCCTCTTCCAGTCCTCAGGGACTTCTCCAGAGGGCCACAAGTTGTGGAAGAGTTTCACCAGGGACTCCACAATGACTTCGGCCAGCTCATTCAGCACTCCTGAATGAAGATGGCAAATGAACAACTCCACTCAGGCACTGTGTGTCCCTCCCCAACCTCCGACCTGCCTTATGCAGGTTAATGTCAAACTGATTCAAAATTAAATATTTTTGATAAGTTAAAAAGAAAGAAAAAGGCACAGTGAAGTGAAGTCACTTGGCTAAGGGTAGAAAACAAGGTCAGACTCATCACCGTGGGGCATGTTCTCCCAAATGTCAGTGATGTCTGTGAACAGAGATGTCTCACAGGACATGACCCCAGTTAACAGGCCCCAAACTGAACTTACCCAATTTAGATATAAATTGTTCCAGCAGGCCATGTAGGGGATATCTGTATACTCTCCATGTTAGCATGGCACTGCTTATGTAGAGACCAGAACCTTGGCTCTTTTTTACTTTACCGGTGTCACAGGCAAAGCTCCAGGGGTTGCCATCACGCCACCTTTTGGCCACCCCTATCCTGTTGTGTGCCTGCTCCAGCCTTCCAGGGACTCATCCAATTTCCTCTTGCCCATTCCACCTTGTTGTTAAAGTAAGAAGAGGCTGCCCTCTGATATTGGTGAACCTAGTTGCTCTCTTTCTTTCTCCGTCTCAGTATTCATTCTTCAGCCCTACATGCCTTAAGGGCTAAATTTGTGACTTCCAGCCACCCCCCATAGTCATGCCCATGCCTTATAGGTGCCCACAGTTCCCTCTTCTCCCTTTCTCTTATTCCCCAAGCCTGGGTCCTCTATTACAGATGGTCATTTTGCTTCAGCTCAGTTTGAATTCCATTTTTGCACTGAAAATCCAATATTTTCCTTTACAATTCTCATTTCCCCAGATCAAAGGGAGGACTTGGAGGTCTAGGGATCTGGGTTACATAGTACCCAAAATCTTGATTGTTTCTGGTTCCCAGTCTGTCATGGAGTCACAATTTGTCTTGAACAAGAAGGCGCTTACTAAAGAAAGCCACTACAAAGACATGTAAATAGACAAACATGAGTTATGTGGAGGCTTGTTTTTCTCATTTATCAGGTCCCACACCCTGCTTTGAACTGCATACAGTCCACAGAGAAACCTAATATATTAATGATATCCTGAAAGTAATACAGCTTTTCAGTCTCCACCTTGAACCACCAGAAAACACTCTTGTCTCTCCTAAACTTACCTATGATACCCAAAACTCCAGTTGCTACCAATAAAATGAGGCAGAGGATCCCAAAAATAACTGCAGTGAGTTGCCATTGAAGAGATGAAACTGAAGGATCTGACAAAGAAATGCAAATAATGTCCCATGAATATATTGCCAACCTGCAAAACTACAGAAAACATTATGTCACAAATCAAATAAGCTCATGTGAAAAAAGCTCATGTGGGCAACTTTAAAAATGTCTCCTTGAAATAGCTGTATGGGATGGAGGAGGGGAAGGCATAAATAAGTGGAGTAGCAGGAGAAGTTAGGAATCAGTGAAGACTGGTAACATAACCAAGGTGGGGCAAGTGGGGCAGCAGCCCCTGGCCCAAGTTGGAGGGAAGGTGAAAAAAATAGCCTCATGATTGGGTCAGTGGCAGCTGAAAGTTGCCACAGCTGCCCAGGTTGCCAGCTGACTTGTTATGCTCTGGTGAAGATAATGGCCAGTGGCAGCACTGGACATATCATAGTTAAGGGTGGCATTCTATTGTTTTCTGGTCACCAAAGTGGCTGTAGCTTAGTTATCTATGGAGCATTTCTGGTATTTACACCTCCAAAGGAATTCTATTCCTGGATGCATAGCCCTGTACATGGGGAGGGAGAGAAAGAGACCTCCATATTTTTCCCCCCTGTAGCTAAGGCCAAGTGTAGACGAAAAGAGGGGAATGTGTGCATGACACCTTAAAGCAGGCTAAATGCTTTTGCACTTCTTTAATGGTGTTGGTGTTTGCATGCCTCAGCGGCATATTGCACATTAATTCCAGCCACTGTAGGAAATTTGGTGGTGTAATGCACCTTAAATGACTTGGCGCAGCAAACTAAAACTCCGAGGAGTTTTAATTTACTGCCCCTACAGCCGCAGAGCGAAGCACCAGGCTGCGTGCAGCTTTGTGGCTCTGCAGGAAGCCCGCAGGCAGCCTGGCCGCAGCCCAGGAAAGCAGGCTCCACCCAAGATCTCCCCTCTGCTCCCTCTGGAGCCTGCCTGGCTGCCTGAGCTATACAGAGACCTGGTGCTTCCCTCCGCTGTGGTGCCCCCCCAGGACCACCTGAGCTGGGTGCCTGCAGGCGGGTGCTGCCTGGGGGTGCTGCTGCTGCTGCAGAGGGAAGCACCAGTCAGGGACCACTGTGCTCCACTCTGCCAGCCGGGAGCTCGCCCTCCCCTCCCCACCACCAGAGAGGCAGGTAAGTGCACGGGTGTGTGTACAACATGGGGGTTTAAAGGACCCTAAATTGAAGCAGTGTTTTTAAAAACCCACCACTTCAATTTAGGGCCTTGTTTCATCTACACACGCCCTAAGTGACTAGTGCACTCACCTAGAACACCAAAGGCCCTGGATTCTAGGCATCTCTCACCCAAAAGGAGTTTGTCTCTGGATTTCTCTGACTTCACATCATTCTAACAACCACACCAGATCAGCCAACACCCAGTACTTTTGCAGATGCTTCTTTGGAAGCTGGTCCCTGGGCAGCCATGAGACTGAGGTCTCTGAAAGAGATGTAGAGCCAGAAGGAAAGGTGCAAGCTAGAGGCTACGTGGGTCAGTCAGGTGGCCTCAGGCCTAGAAGGAAGAAAGCCCTGGATTTTAGCCAGGGCCCTTCTTCCCAGTGGGACAGAAGTCCCCCACTCCTACACTGCCCTCCATTCATTTTTTCCAAAGACTACCTTAGTGGCTCAGCTACAAAAAGAGGAGTGGAGAAGGTTGTGAGTGATGGCTGACCTGTACTGTGGTGGTTAGAGTGCTGTGCCATGAAGAAAAAGAGGCACTAGTTCAAACCCCACAGCATCCCAAGGATGCTGTGCTAGGAAGGAAAATAGGATCACACTTCCTTGGGGTGAAACGGGGCCTCCCACATTGCGGGTGAGATCATAGTCACTGAGCTATGGAAAGTACACACACAGGACTGTTCCTGCTCCTGAGGCTAAGGTCCATAGTCACAGGTTCTGCGCAATTCCATTTTCAGGCATCTAAGTCTGATCCATGTCCACAAGGGACATGTATACTGGCTATGACACTACTCAGTTGGTGCAGCTACATAGTCATTCATGCACACAGGGGTACAAATGCAGCAAGAAACTTCCCCTGGATAGGTAAGCAATAAAAATACCTTTAGAAAACCAAAATATGGCCACTTAGATGACCAGTAAAGAATAGCATGTCACTCTAAATGTGCTGTCTTGATAAAAGTCTTGAAACTAACAAAATTGATGCACTTGTATATTGGTGGAAAATCTAACTAAATGGCCGTAGGGGAAAAAAACCCTACATATCCCTACCATTCAAGCACTAGATATCACACCCAGAACAATTCTTTCCATTGTTTCAACTATTCACTGTGTTCAAGGAGCTAACAGCACCAATAATTAAAAATGGATCACAGCATTAGTTGGCACAGATGGATTATTTCTCTTAGCTTCTTTGCCAAAGTTGGTGGAGTACAGACGGTATCATAGATACAGAAGAGTACAGAACAGCACTGTCCAAGCAGTGGGAGGTAACCAAGCAGCAGGTAAGTGGGAGAATGCCAAGTGGCCAAAATATCTTCACGTGACCCATTGTGGGCTGCAATGTGATTTTCCAGCCATTTTTGAGGCCGTGGACTAAGATGTGGACTCAAGTTGAAGCAACAGAGATTTAGGTTGGATATTAGAGGAAAACTGTCTCGCTTGGAGGGTGGGGAAGCACTGAAACAAGTTTTTAATTAATTATTTGGTTTTTTTAACTCCCAGCTGCTGCAATCAGATTATTATCTGAGAATCCCAAATGTTACTAAAAAATACAAGTAAGAATCTTTTGCTCATTCCTGGTGGAAAAAACCTGACCACCCTAAAGAAAAAAAGACTATGCTTAGAAGAGGTTTCATGGACAGAAAAGGAACAGCATGGCCAGGAGCAGAGCACTTGCATTGTAGAAGCACTAAAAAGCTGGTTACAAGCTGCAGGGCTGGTCTGTGCTAGTGAATGACTCAGATGAGAAGTCCCATGAGTTATGTATCATCTGGCAGGTAGATTTAGTACAAAATGAAGAACCCATGCACATGCTTTTTATTCTGATGGTGATAACAGAAAGATGAGATGTCTCAGGACTGCTCTGAAACCAGGACAAGGTTACCTTTATTTCTCCTCAATGGGCTTAGGTTGCCATCAGCCCCTCTGCCTTCTGCTCGCTGAGGCCTTGTGCTTCTCTTCTGCTCAGATATTTTCTGAAACATCAGCTCAGAGTACATTGTCATTTCCTTCTGTACCACTGGTGAGAGAAGGGGAACACACGGTTTAAACTCCGCTTTGTAGAGAGCAGTAATGCAGTGTGTCAGGAAACAAAACAATATTGCAACAGGGTTCTTCACTGGTCTGTAATCCCACATGGGAAGAAAAGAATTGAAAAGGATCACAGAAGACACCTGTTGCTGCTCAAGTCAATACAGCAGTCCAAGCCAAATGGTCCCCATAAATATTCCATCTCACTTCTGGGAGGGAGAAATGATAACCAAAAGAGGGCACATACAGAGAAGTTACCAGTGAATGGGATATTGGCAGTGAAATAACTGTGAATAACTAAGACCTGTGAATAATTAAGGTCATGTGTAAAGAATCATTGTGCGGACAAAATGAAAGTTCCTTTGAAGGGCTGAATATTGAGTTTGATGACATGGTCTGCAATGAGTTGATATGAGAGAAATTGTAGAAGGCAAATATTAAAATTGAAAGAATTGTGAAAAATGCAGTTTCACAAGGGCTGAAACTATTGAAAAGTTCAAGCCAAACAGTAAAAAGTTCTGACCAAAAATGGAGGAAATTTTATTTTAAAAAGAGATTAAATATTTTGTTTCAGTGTTCCTGAAGAGATAGGTTTTGACGTCTCATTTCAAACTGATGTCATTTTAGTCTTTAGAATTTGGTCTATATTTATTAAAGGAATGGGGGAAAAATGTTAAATTACCTAAAAACTCTATTTCTGTTAAGCAAAATGTTTCTGATGGACCCGAACCAATTTTATTTATTGTTGATGATGGTGATGTTTTCCTTTACTTACTGAATGGAAAAATCCTTAATTCACAGAGCTCTGTATCCAAGCATTTATAGGCAACAAACCCCCCACTATCATTCTATCCTGGAAAATTAATGAAGCCCTGAAGAACTGGATTCTGCAGGAACTGACACAAAAGGTGATTGTTAAAGCCAGACTAGGCATGTCCATAAGTGATGGAGACTTTTTTCTTCTCAGGAAACAACAGCAGGGACTGATAGGAGGAGGAGGGCACCATGAGTTCTTCAGACACAGGAGTTGAGGTAGATGTCATCTACCTAGACTTTAAGAAGGCCTTTGATACAGTATCTCATTCTGTTCTCAAAATGAAACTGACAGACTGTGATGTAGATGATTACACAGTCAGGTGGGTGGTAAATTGGCTTAGGGGTCGCACCCAGAGAGTGGTGGTGGATGGATCGATATTGAACTGGAAAGATGTGGGCAGTGGAATCCCACAAGGCTCGGTCCTTAGACTGGTGCTATTCAGTGTCTTCATCAGTGTCTTGGACAAGGGCATGGAGAGCACCCTATCCAAGTTCGCAGATGATACCAAATTATGGGACAAAGTTAACACACCAGAGGGTAGGGGATGGATCCAGGCAGATCTGGACAGGTTAGAAAAATGGGCAGAACGAAATAGGATGCAGTTCAACAAAGACAAGTGCAAAGTGCTGCACCTGGGGGAAAAAAAAAACACCAACACACTTACAGGCTGGGGGATGACCTTCTCATCAGCACAGCAGCAGGAAGGGATCTTGGACATGAGTCCAAGATGAACATGAGTCGTCAATGTGACAAAGTGATCAACAAGGCTAACTGCACTTTATCATACATTAGCAGATGCATGACGAACAGATCTAGGGAGGTGATGCTTCCCCTCTGTGCAGCACTGGTCAGGCCACAGTTGGAGTACTGCATCCAGTTCTGGGCGCTGCCCTTCAAGAGGGATGTGGAGAATCTTGAGAGGGTTCAGAGGAGAGCCACGCATTTGGTCAGAGACCTGCAGGCAAGGCCCTACAAGGAGAGACTGAGGGACCTAGATCTCTTCACCGTTCACAAGAGAAGACTGAGAGGTGATCTTGTGGCTGCCTATAAATTCATCAAGGGAGGGCAGCAGGGAATAGGAGATGCTCTTTTACTAGGGCACCACCTGGAGTAACTAGGAACAATGGCCACAAGTTGACAGAGAGCAGATTTAGGTTGGACATTAGAAAGAGCTTCTTCACAGTAAACATTGCCAGAATCTGGAATGAGTTTCCAAGGGAGGTGGTGCTCTCCCCTACCTTGGGGGTCTTCAAGAGGAGACTGGACACGCACCTAGCTAGGGCCGTTGACCCCAGTGCTCTTTCCTGCCCAGGGCAGGGCGTCAGACTCGATGAACTACTGAGGTCCCTTCCATCCCTAACATCCATGAATCTATGAACCTTGTCCCCTGTGTGATGCTTGTGGAGAATACAGCTGTCCCTGCACTTGTTCTACTCAGGATGCCATTTGCATTAACAAGAGATTGTTAGATGAGATGACCCTTGAGGTCCCTTCCCACCCAATGACTCAATTGTTCTCTTACACAGCTCCTGGCAATCTAAGATGGAAACTGACTATAAACTCTTAGGAAAAATTCTGTCATAGCCTTTGATGTGAACACCCCAAGAATACCAAAGTTGTCATTAAGCATACACAGGTTTCAGGTTAAGATATACTTATTTCTTTGGCCATAACAGATTCCAGTTAATACCTTTATCAGTAATGGAAAGCAACCTGGAACATGGTCTAGAAGGACTGCTTTGCTGTTGTCGCTGATACAGGAAAATTAAGCAGAACTGAAATCTTCAGAAACATGAATTTTGAATGATGGCTAGAGGCAAAAGAAACTCTCATCCCCCATTTATCATTGTAGGACTATATTTCATGAGATGGGGTAGCCAAAGTAATATTTAAAAGGAAAAGAACATCAGTGAGTTTGTATATCATGAGGACAAGAATGCTGGGTTGCATTTGAGATTACTTTTTGGGTATGAAATCAAGCAAAGAGAAGAAAACATAAATGGGTGAATGAGTCTGAAAAGTCACACAGGTAAAGAATCAGAACTTCCTAAACAAGTTAAAGAAGAACTTTGGGGACATGACTCTGCCGTTTTCTTTTTCTTGGTAAGCAGAATTTACTTAATGGTGGTAAAACCTATGAAAACTATTGTAAGTTTTTCTACCACAGCCCCTGAATAAAGAGTGCTATTGCCATATCTACTCGAATATAAGACAATTAGAATAATTGTCCCATTAATTAGAATGTATAAATTTTCCATATATAAATTTGATATCATTTAGATATAGAAACTAATAATTGGAGGTTTGTCTTGCATTTGTCCTCCTCCAACTGCTACACTAGGGAAAATAAATCTAAGGGGTCAGGTAGTCCCTTTGGCCTCTGCCCTCACCCCCAGTTTCTACCCCCTTCATCCCCTTTCCCACTCTTCCCTCGATTGTCAGACCCTGTTGTCCATGAACACATGGACTTGAGAAGGAAATTTGAAAAAAACTGACCTTGAAATAAAAACAGCTATAACAATTTACATATAGCACCCATAGACTTACTTTATTCAGAACTAATGCATTTACATTTTTTTTAACTGCTATAAGTTTAAACACACTTTTGTAGCACTTTGGAACGTACTTATATATAGAGCAAACACTTTTTTAGCTTATGACCAAATTAGTTCCAAATTCCAAATTGACTGATCAAGTTAGTCCAGCGCCAAAAAGCTCATTATTTATCACATAGTTCACTGAGTTGGGCCCCACCAGAGTCAACAGCATTAAAGTCATAGTGACCCCACAGCTCAGCACTGCTTATTATGTGTATGTATTCCATATACCTGACAAAAGATCCATGTGTTACTTAGCCCCCCACTCATGACTGAAGCCAAGTGTTCTTGTCATAAGTCCCATGATCCTCAAAAAATTGGTAAGTAGATGAGCCATAGGGCAACCTGGTCTGAGTTCACCTCATTGGGGGTGGGGCCACACTAATTATGTGTGACAGGCTGAGAGAAGGATTCTGGGGTAAAGTGTTCGGGGCCCCATCTGGTGATGTTTGCCAGACATTTAAGGCTGGTGAATCATTTGAAATGGGGAAGAAAAGTGCAACTCACTTGTGAGAGTGAAGAGGAAGGCAAAATGTATGCAATGTAGTGGTTCAGCATGACTTTAAAAAGAGTTCCTGTTGAAAGGGATTGCACTCAATGAATACTTCCATATGTTTTGCTCTGGTGGTCAGTATTGGCCTATGTTTGTGGTTGGTGATGAGGGCATGCAGACATAGGGGTGTGGGGTGTTGCCACAGTTCCCAAAGGATGGTTTTTGTAAAAGTACTATTTATGTATATATAAATAGAAATATATATTTTTGTAAAAAAAATTATTTTTTTGGCACTAGCCTTTCATTCTGTTAGGTTCCAATCTGCATTTTTGGCACCAGAGAAATGTGTGGGAACTTGCTCCAGTTTCCTCCCACTGGCCACTAGGCCTGCTGCTCATTCCTTCCTGAGGGAGCAACCGCCTTTTTTTTTTTAAATAAGGTTCCCATCAATTTTGTGGCAATGGAGAATTGCTTTTGTGCTTTTCCCCTAGTTCCTCAGCCTTTTGGCTACACATTTTTGGCACCGGGAGAAAGTGCTGGAACTTGCTGCAGCCTCTCCAAGTGCTAGCCAGGTATTGCAATACTTCTGGGCCAAGTGTTCCATGCCTCCTGGGGAACAATTGGCCATTTTTTTAAGAGCCACATACACACAAAATGTTCTTATCAACATGTTTGCCCAGTATAGGCCATGTGCTTATAGTCAAGCTTTGCGTTGGCTGCATTTAATCATTCATAGTTGGTTTTTTTATGTGCATGTAAGGTATTTTTCTACAGTGATGTTTGATTCCACACCGTACCTTTGTCTCCAGGTTTCTGCCTTTTAGAATGATCAAATGTCATGTCCGAGTAGGCAGTCAGATGGTCACCCATTTCTGGTGCTGCTAGAGAGACAGAAATTATAGACAGGGTTTGAGAAGGCTGAGTCAGTCATGTGGCATTTACTGAGGACATGATGGGTTTATTCAACATCCTGATACACCTAGATAACTGTAGTAGAGGCTTATACTGATGGATTTTCTGGTATGCTATATTCTATAATTACATTAGAAAAGTCCACATGCAAACGATTAAGTTTGCAAAACAATCAGAAATTAGCAGATACCAGAAATAGCAAGGCCTACCAGGAGCATAGCAAGATATTTCAGTGACTGAGGCGGAAGTGGCAGGGGGCAGAGAGGGGAAATGATGCTTACCACTGGAGAGCAGGCAGTGGGGAGGGGAAGCAGAATCTTGCCTGCTGCGCTCTCTATGCTTGGACAATGTCTGGCTACCTTTAAGAGTGTTGTGTATAAGTTGCTACATTTGCCTAGGGATTGCAAGAAGAAACAAAAGAACTCTAGACAGGGTACTGCTCTCTGAATAAACAAGTGTTATCATTATATAAGCTTAACTCCTTAATCTTTTGAGAACTATGCGTGGTACCAGGAGTGAGGTGCAAAGAAAGAAAGAAAAAATAGAGTATCTCAGAATTCCAGAGGAGTTAAAGCTGTACAGCAATGCAGCAGAAAACTGGAAGTAATTTAAGCAAAGCTTCACCATATACATGATGGCCAGTGGAGCTGCAGAGAGGGAAGATTCACTCAAGGGAACTTTTTTTTTGTTTGTTTTAAACATAGCAGGCCCAGAAGCTCTGTCTCTTTATAATAGTCTACAACTGTCAGAAGCAGAACAGAAAAGCTATGGCACAGTAATAAAAAAAAGTTTGAGGAATACTGTATACCCAAATAAAATGAAACCTTTGAATGGTATAATTTTCATGTGAGGTAGCAGAAAGAATGTGAAACAATAGAGGAGTTTGTCAAAGACCCCTGACTGCTGAGCCAGACATGCAACTTTGGAGACCTAAAAGAGTCCACGATCATACACCAAATAGTACTGGGTATATGGAATATAAACCTCAGAAAAAGACTGTTAGAGGATCCTGAGCTTAATTTGTAAAAGGCAGTTAGAATGTTCCAAGCAGCTGAGATGATAAATGCCAGTCTGCAGAAGCTGGAGGACAAAACAGAACAAACTGAACTAGACAAGATTAAGACTGCAAAAACCCAAGGCAACACACAAGCAATACAGATAGGAGGACCTCACTATGAAGCATGCAAGCAGAGGCCAAAGACAATTGCTTGAAGAAACAATGGTCAGCTGCAGCTGCCGTGGGGATTACCACAAACCCATCCAATTCCCTGCATTTGGTAAGTACTACAACAAATACAAAAGATTCAATCATTTTGCAAGGGTTTGCATAAAGGAGCAGGATGCAACACACAAGAAACAGCAGGTACATGCTCGTGCAACGAGGAAAAGGAAGAATTCCTCACTGGCACAATGCAAGAAATGCATTCTTCTGAGGACTGGAAAAATCACCCCGGACACCAGTGGACTAATGATAATTTTTTAATTAGATACAGGGGCACAGGTCAATGCAATACCAGAATACATTGTTTAAAAAATAAAAAATAAACCTGTGTAGTATGAGAATAAGAAATTGAGACTTAAAGTATATAATGGGAAGATGATTGCAACCAAGGGTGTTTGTGCACTGCATGTTAGACACAAAGGTAATATAGTAAAAGTTCAGTTTGTAACAATCCCAGGAAAGCTAGTGCCAATTATTGGGTTGCAGACATGTGAAACTCTAGGTTTAATTAAGTGAATGGATGCCACTGAGGAACTAGAAAGCAAGAACATAGAATAAGAGTGTTATGATGTGTTTCAAGGCATAGGGAAACTCAACTGAGTGCAAGATAGAATTAAGAGAACCGAATACTCCCACCCTACATGCTCCAAGAATGTTCCCCTTGTACTAAGGGAGAAACTGGAAAAGGAACTAAATAAATTAGTTAACCAAAAGAAGGAGGGAGGCTTGCTGGCTAAAATACTGTTGACCTTTGGCTGGCTATGATTTCTCTGCACACACTGTTGTTTTTTTGAGGGTAACAGATAGACTGAGCCAATGAGCTGTCTGACCTGGGTTTGGTTCTGTATATTATCAAACAGCGGATGGCTAGCCCCCTGTACTCAGCATCTTCTTCCTGGGTGAGAACGGCTTAATTGCCTCTAGCAATGGGGATCCCCGTCTCTAGTATACCCCTATTTATCCTTAGGTGGGATGCAGGACAATGGGTTTCGGGTTTCTCGTGGATCCCCAGGCCTGCAACTCCACCACTCATGGTTAGTTGTCTTTGTACTCTGCAGATTTTCCCAGACCGAGTAACCAGTAGCCCTCTGAGCACTGCCTTCTTTCTTCTGGATTCAGGTAAGTAGAGAGAATCCTCCAAGCCTCAAAAGGAGAGAGTTCTTGACTCTCCTCCTTTGCCCCTGCTGGGGCATAGTCCAAGCATTATTTGTATATTTACTCCTTCCAGTTCTGTCTTTGTCTTCCTCTCTTTTCTGCAGTTGTTTCTGAGCACATTTTTAAACTGCTTCCCGTCACATGACCAGCCAACCAGTACTGACCAGAGCTGATAAACCTCGGTTTCTGTGATCTCCCTACAACCTGTTCTTTCCCTTCTTGTCTGCAATGAGGTAAGTGTTTGTGCTCGGAGTAACTTCTCCGGCACTCCTTATAGTCTTTGGCATCCTTTTCCCAGGGACCTGGAACATCTTTACAGCAGGTAGCATAATCTTCTGTCACAACATAATAGAAAAAGTAGAGCAAACAACTGTTTGGGTTCATTCACTGGTCATAATAGAAAAAATAGATGAATCCTTGAGATTGTGTCTGGGTCCTAAGCAAATGAAGAGGTACATCAAAAAGGAGCATTTTCCCATTTCCATCCAGGAAGAGGTTTTTGGCAATGTGGCAGAAGCTAAATATTTCTCCATTTTGGATCCTTCTTCTAGGTTTTGGCAAGTTCCCCTAGAAAAGAATAGCACCAGATTATGTACCACCAATACGCCCTTCAGAAGGTATTGATTTTGTAGGCTTCCTTTTGGACTGTGTTCTGCATCTGAAGTATTTCACAGAAAGGTGCAACACATTTTTTAAGGTCTTGATGGAACTATGGTTTATATTGATAATGTATCATTTTGGGGAAATACTATGGAAGAACATGACCTGAGACTAAATAAGGCACTAGGGAAAGCTCACAGAGCAAGTTTGAAACTAAACAAACAAAAATGCAAATTCAGAGTCAAAGAAATAACGTATCTGGGAGAAAAGCTCTCTGAGAAAGGGACACAAATTGATCCTGCAAGGGCTAAGGCCATCATAAACATGCCACCCCCTACAGATAAGGACAGGGTGCAAAGATTACTTGGAGTGATCAGTTTTATAGGAAAATATCTCCTGAATTTAGCAGAGCAGACCAAACACCTAGATCACACCTACAAAAGAATGCTCAGTGGAAATGGGAACATGAACATGAAGCCAAATTTAAAATCTTGAAGGAAAAAATAATGAGGGCTCCGGTACTAAAATACTATGACCCTAAAAGACCCATTAAATTGTCAACAGATGCTTCTAAAGAAGGCATTGGAACAGCTTTGCTTCAAAAACATGAGGATAGCTGGAGACCAGTAGCACATACATCTAGGGCACTTTTTAAGTCAGAATGTCTAGATGCACAAATTGAGAACGAAAGTTTAGCTCTGGTATACGGCTGTAGGAAATTTCATATATTCATCTATGGAAAACTGAAACTGCTATAGTTACCAAAGGTTTATCAAAGAAAGGCTTATCAGACATTCCACCCAGAATACAGACCTTTCTTTCAACTGCAAAAACATCTACTTATTGCAGATACATTGTCCAGAGCATATGTCACAATGGAAAATGACAGAATTCCAGACATAGTATATATTAATCTAATTAAAAGATTGATTCCTGTCACAGATAAAATGTGGGCACTAATTGCAGAAGCTACTACGCAGGACACCACATTGCAAAAAGTGATAACAGCTCTTTATGCTGGTTGTCCTGGAACACATATACCTAGCCCTATTCTCAGCTCAAGGAAGAGCTGTTAGTACTGGATAGCATTTTGTTCAAAGGCTCATGACTTGTTGTTCCAGCAGTGCTAAACAAAGACATGTTAAACAAAATACATGAGGAGCATCTAATGCAAAAGGAAAGCAAGGGATGCTCTATATTGGTCCAACATAAATAATGACATAGAAGATGCTGTAAAGGTTTGTAATGTGCCTAAAGTACAGATTAGCACAAAGAAAAGAGGTCATGATGGTCGCAGATAGCTCCATGGTATCAAGAGGGCATTGACTTATTCATACATGCAGGGAAAAAATATGTATTAGTGCTGGATTATTCTTTTCACTATCCTGAAATTGCTTGAAAGCACAACAGCAAACTATGTCATAACTCATATCAAAACGATTTTTGCTAGACATAGGATTCCACAAATTGTGAGAACAGACAACAAACCTTAATTCAACTGTCTTGAGTTTAAGGAGTTTGCAAACAAATGTGAAAATCTGTCACAACACTTCAAGTCCTAAATACCCACAATCCAATGCTCTGGTGGAAAATGAAATACAAATGGTGAAGAAACTGTTGAAAAAAGCTACAGATTCACACACTGAATTTTACCTGTCACTCTTAAATTACAGGGCAACATACATGAAATATTGTCCCCAACAGAAATGCTGTTTAGCAGGAAACTCAAAACCAGGCTGCAAAAGCTTGTGGACAATGCTCATCAGAATGAAAGGCAAGATGCGAGAACATTTAAAAAATTTGACAAACTCCAACAAAAATGGTACTATGACAGGGGTTCCAGGGAGTTACCACAACTGCACAACAAAGAAATTATACTTATTTCAGATGGACAAACGTGGAACCAAAAAGCACTAGTTTCCCATAAAGTAGATCCCAGATCCTATAAAGTAGTCACACCAAAAGAACAGGTGTTAAGAAGGAACAGACAACACTTGCATCTTGTAAAAGGAAAAAAAGAAGCACCATCACAAGATTCACCAAAGGAAACAGAGCTAACATCAAAGCAACAAGAAACAACACAGGAGATTGAAAATGACACAGAAGTAGAAACATCTGAACAAGGAAACCTAAAAAGAACTGAACCAATAAGGATTAAGAATGCAGAGAAAATAAGAAGATCACTTAGAGCTAAAAAGCCATGTAGAGATTCTGCACTGACAGGAAAAAATGTCCTCACAGCAGCTCAACTCTTGACTTTTTAATAAAGACTCTAGATTTCTTTTCATTTAAACTTTCTGTTCTGATTGGGAACAGAAAATGCTTTCAAAACAGCTACATTTCCTATGAAGGCATTAAGAACAATTCGCCTAAATCCTAAAATGAGCAACATTTCCAAATATCTACAATTGACTAATATTCTGATAACCTCTCTGGCTGGGATGTAGAACAGATATTTAAAAGCCAACAAGACAAGGCCCCTTCCATTTTATTAATATGAATGGTAAATGTTGTAGTGAAATCAGTACTCTGCTGTCAGGCATTTTTGGTCACCAAGAAAAGTTGCAAAGTATTGTGACTGGATGAATCTAACTGGTAAGGAACCAAGAATCCATCACTGACCTGCAAAACTCTTCTGCACTGGCCTTCAATGCAGCATAAAAATATGTGAATTGAGCCTAATATGGCACCCATTCTATGGTAATATTAGCAAGGACAATACGTAGGATGAGCGTCTCAGCTAATTTCACAGGAGCTCTGCCTGGCTTGTAGCAGTGTGAGAGGAAGCCATCTCACAGTGGTAAAGCAGAGAAAGAAGCCACTTTCCCAAGTTTTCTCCAGCTCAGGGGCAGGCAATTATTTTAGGCGGGGGGCCGCTTATCCAGTTTTGGCAGGCTCTTGAGGGCCACATGGGTAGCCCCACCCCTTGACAGGTGTCCTGCCCCATGGTCACCATCTTAGGACCAATGTCCCAATGCCTTTGGTCCCAAGACATTGGGACATTGGTCCCATGTCCCAGGGCCAGCACCAGTGGGCCCCAAATTGGGACACAGGCTAGCAGGGGTCTGTGAAGCCGGGCTAGCCTGCACCAGCAGGAAAAGGGGGGAGCTGGCCCGACTCCATAGAGCCCCTGCTGGCCGGGACCCTGTGCTCCTGCCAACCTGCTCTGGGCCCCGCCAGCACTGGCCCCAGGACACCGGTGTGGGCCCCGTGATCCTGCTGACTCCTGCACCTGCTCACTTCCAGTGCCCCCCAGCCCCGCAGTACAGGCAGGGGCAGTGCACAGCCCTGTCCCCCTGCTTGCCAGCAGGGAAGAAGCTGGTGCTGAGCATGAGGAAAAGAGGCCTCTCACTCGCCCAATGGCCAGCAGTCCCTGCTGCAGCTGCTCGCAGCCCACACGGGGCTGTCCTGAACAGGCACAGGCAGCGCCATGCAGGCTGCAAGAGACTGCTGCATGGGGCACCAGCCATGGGGTGAGTGAGGGGCCACTCCCCCCTCCCCTGCACTCAGCACCAGCTCGTAACCCGACTCTGGGCTTGCCTGTCAGGGCTGCGCACAGCAGCAGTAGCTGCGGCCCCCTCGCATGCCACGCCGGGCAGTGTTGGCTGCTGCTGTCCACCCAAGCACGTGCTGGGCAGCCCACAGGCAGTGATGGTAATGACTGCCTGGTGCAGCAGGCGGGGGGGCTGCAGGTGCTGTCACCACATGCAGCCCCAACGGGCAAGTCCGGAGCTGCGCAGGACCCAGGCTGGCAGTGGGGCTGGGTTACAAGGTGGTGCTGAGCACAGTGGAGGGGAAAAAACTGGCCCCTTGCCCACCCCATGGCCAGCACGCTACATTGCAGCTGCTCACAGCCCATGTGGGGCTGCCTGTGCCTGCTCAGGACAGCCCCGCACAGGCTACGAGCAGCTGCAGCAGAGAGAGCCAGCCACGGGGCAGGGAAGGGCCACTTTTCTCCACACCAGGAAGGAGCAGGGAAGGAGCCCAGGGAAAAGTTGAGCGCAGGGGGTGAGGAAAGTGCCCCCTCCCCTGCTCCGTGGCCGGTGCTTCCTGCTGCAGCTGCTCACAGGCCACACAGGGCTGTCTATATCAGGCACAGGCAACCCCACACAGGATGTGAGCGGCTGCAGCATGGGGTGCTGGCCACGGGGCAGGTAAGGGGCTGCTTCCCCTCTGCCCCCATGCTCAGCTTTCCCTCAGGCCAGTTTTCCCCGGGCTCCTTCCCTGCCCGGGGTCCTGCCTTGCCCTTCCCCCACCCCTTCCCTCTTACCTGAGGTTCTGGTGCAGGGCAGCCACATTGTCCCAGGCCAGGAGCCCCTACTGGGGCTTCCAGCTGGGGAGCCAGGGTCAGGGCCTGCTGTTGCAGAAGCCCGCCAGGCTCCCCCTGGGTCCTACTGACCTTGGTTCCTGTAATTTTTGACAGAAACCAAGGGCAGAGAAATATTAAATTTTCTAATTTTTTTAGGGGCCCCCCAGGATGGATAGAATGGCCTCACGGGTTGCATCCAGCCCATGGGCCATATTTTGCCCACCCCTGCTCCAGCTGGTCAGGGCTACAGCTCCTTCATACAACCAGGCCAGATCCTCTACTAATGCAAAGCAGCATTGTTCTACTGGAGCCCATGCAGCTCTGACACCAGCATGAGGTTAGGCGCATCGTGTGTTAAGGAAAGTGATAGAATCTGAGTCTTGTCCCTCCTTGGGGATGTGAACTCCTTTCAGATTACTCTCTTTGCTCATCTCCCATGTTTCATCTTATCCATGCTAAAGGGCACTGTATACTAACCCGTCCATGTTGGGTAAGCCCAGCAGTCACAGTCTGTGATCTCTCCTCCTTGCAAGAAGATGGCAAAAATGCCCAGCTCAGCCCACCTCCTTCCTCCTCCTTGCTTCTGACAAATGGTCCACATCCCTTGGCCTTCCCATCCCTCTTCCCTCTTCAAGAAGAGGCTAGATAGTCACCTGGCTGGGGTCATCTGATCTCAGCCCTCTTTCCTGCCAGGTATCATCCAGAGGCAGGTAGAGATTACCTCTGGAGGCAGGCAGTTCATTGATCATGAGTTTCAAGAGAGAGAGCAAGTTTCAGATGGACCAGCTTCTCTCTCTGCATTTTCATCATGGTTACTGCCCCTCCTCCTGGGCAGTTGTTAACTTATATAGACCTTATGACCTCATTTACCTGGTCCAATGGAGGCCAGCACCTGGTGGCTGCCAGCCAACCAATTTGAAATGCATCATTGGTTGTCAGGCAGACTGGCAAGGTCTCTAACCCCCTCCCAGTCATGTTGGCATTGCTTAGAACAATAGGGAGCTTAAGCCCCCTACCCAGGTATGTGATGCCAGTCAAGGAGCAGGTTTCCTCCCCTCCCACAGGAATGTATCCAGCTCAGGTTACAACTCAGGGTTACCTAAAGAGATGGGGCAGAGGAATCTGCCCTTTGCAGTGACCATGTTAACCAAATTGTCATATAGCAGAGTTTTTGGGGAGAAACAGAGGTGACATTTTGCCACACAGCATAACACAATTAAACTGCAAATGAATCCCCAATGGCCAATTTTTGCCATGTGTACAAGGGCACGGGGATTCCTATTTGAAATCTCTGAGTTTATCTTCAAATCATGTGTAGGTGTTTACACATCTAACTCTGCTACTATTGCATGGCACCCCACAGCACTTTTAAAAGGATCCTGTTTGAGAATCACTGATACGATCACATATAATCATCCACAGGCACCAGGCTAAACAACCAGGAATAGAATTTCTCTGGACATGTACATGAAAAAATGCCCTGCAAACAACCAAAAATGGTCACTTTGACACCCAGAAAAAAACGGAATGTCACTCTTAGGGCTTCATCCAAAGAGAGTCTTAGGCACTGAACTGCCAGCAGTTGGACTTCATGAGACACCTGCCCATCTCACATTTAGCGAAAGTTCCCACCAATGGAAACTTTAGCTTCAATTTTCTCCAGTGGCTGTGATGTTGAGACTGTCCAGGACATATGTTCATCCTAAGACTAGATGAAAGTAATGTAAGGTGGATACAAAACTGGTTGGATCATTGTGCTCAGTGTGTAGTCATCAAAGTCTAAATGTCTAGTTGGAAGGAGGTAACAAGTGGGGCTTCTCAGGGGTCTTTCCTAGGTTTGGTATTGTTTAATATCTTCATTAATGATTTGGATAATGGGTAGATGTACACCAATACATCGGTCCGATATCAGATCAGTCCCAATATGAAGAAAACTGTCTATATCAGATATCAGCCCTATGGGGGCGATAATTTGGCCGATAAACACCCATGGTGTGTCGTGGAGAGCTGCCTTCAGCTGGTAAGTCAGAAGGGAAGTGGGGAGGGAAAAGGCGTGTTGGGGGGTAGATCAATGCCACCCGCAGTGAGGGAGGGGGTAGCAGCAGGAGCAGGCGCTGCCCAGCCAGGGTGGCGGAGGTGGTTCACGGGATGGAGGCACAACTCGTGGGGTGGGGGATGGCTCCCACTGCTGCTTGCACCCTGGGAGGGTGGAGGGGGCATGTGCCCCCCAGATGTTCATGAAATGGGGCAGGCTGCAGCTGCAGGTTAGAGCCAGAGCCAGCACTGCACAGCTGTTCTCGCTGAAGGCTGAGCTCAGAGTGGGCTCCAGCGGCACTGGGAGGAGGCCGCAGCCACCCCAGATTTCACTACAGCTCTGTTCCCAGCCTTGCACTGCCACCCAACCCCCAGTGCAACCCCAACTGAACATCCCGCCTCCACGCAAGCACCGAGAAAAGCCAGGGCTGTGGTGGGCAGCGGTGCAGGGCTGAGAGTGGAGCTGCAGCAAAATTTGGGGTGGCTGAAGCCTCCTCCCAGCACCACTGGAGCCCACTCTGAGTCCAGCCCCACACCATGCAGACCCAGGGGCACACACACACCCCTGCCCCCACCCTCCTGGGGTGCAAGCAGCAGTGCGAGCTGCCCCCACCTACAAGCTGTGCCTGTCCCATGCCCCACCCACCCCACCTGGATAGTGCCTGTCCCTGCCCCCTCCCTCACCACAGCGGATGTTGATCTGCTCCCCCATGGCCCCTCTCTCCCCCCTCTCCTTCCACCACACTGGACTTACCATCTGGAGGCAACTGTATTGGATATCAGATTGGTATTGGCTGATATGCCTCCTTAAATATTGTCTTTCGTTATTGGCCCCCAAAATCTCTATCGGTGCACCGCTGATAATGGGATCAAGTGCACAATTGGAAAATTTGTGGATGACACCAAGTTGGGTGGAGTAGCAGATACTCCAGGGGTTATGGCTAGGATCCAGAATGATCTGAATAGCCTGGAGGAATGCTCCTTGCTGTATTTCATTTGATTGATTGTGGACAAGAGCAAAGTCCTGCATTTGGGACACAATAATTGCATGCGAAAATACAGACTGGGGAATAAATTACTAGGCTGGAGTACTGCAAAGAAGGACATGGGTGTTACAGTGGATCATAAACTGAATGTTAGCCAATGGTATTCTCTTGTTGCAAAAAAATCTGACAGTGTGCTGTGTTGTATTAACAGAAGTCACTTTGCAAATCAAGGAAAGCAATTCTTCTGCTTTATTCTGCACTGCTGAGGCCTCATCTGGAGTGGTGCGTCCAGTTTTTGGCTCCACACTTCAAGAAGAATGTGGACAGTTTGGAAAGAGTCCAGCACAGAGCAACAACCATGATTAGGGAAATGGGAGGCAAGAGTTATGAGAAAAAGCTGAAAGAACTAGAGTTATTTAGGTTGAAGAAGAAAAACTGAGGGGGAAGGAGGTTGACAACAGCCTTCAAATACCTGGAGGGTGATTATAGGGAGAATGGAGATAGACTTTTCTATGTAGCCATAGGGGACAGAATTAGGAGCCATGGCCTCAAGCTGCAGGAGAGGAAATTTAGGTTGTAGGTTAGGGGTGCCTGTCGGCATATACAGAGGCTGCTCTGACATGCTGTAATTACAGTGCATCAGACCATGTTCAATTAATTGAGTCTGCTGAAGTGTGCTAATTAATGCCCTCCAGCAGCCTCCATGTCTTAGTCAGCAGCATCCTTGCACTTCAAAATGGCAGCGGGGGGGTGCTTTAACTAAAGTTTGTTTGACAAGCTTTAGTGAAGGTGCCCCCACCACCCTTTTGAAGCATGGAGACGCTGATACAAGATATGCTGCCAGTGCTTTAATTACAGTGGCTCTTGGAGGTGCTCTAATTAAAGCGCCCCCCTCTTCTCCTGACCCCTGGAGCATGTGTAAAAATGCCCTAGGAGAACTCTTTGACTATGAGGGTGGTCAGGCTTTGGATCAAGCTGCCTAGAGAAATTGTGGAATCTTCATCCTTGGAAATTTTCAAGAGCAGGTTAGACAGACACTTGGCTGGCATGGTTTAGTCAGGGATGATCCTGCCTTGAGCAAGGGGCTGGACTAGAGCAAGGGACGGGCCACATCAAACTATTCGATGGGGTTTAGATGCACCTCCTAAAAAAGCACATGGCCTTCTCCTTGGGCAAATTCACCACACAGCAGCACAGATGGGGGAGGTGAAGCAGGGAGTGGCTGAGGGAACAGAGGGAATGAGGTGGTGTCAAGAGGCTTGCTGTGGTGGCAAGGCACCACCACAGGCTCCCAGAGGGGAGAGGGTAACCCCCCTGGGCCCCATGCCCCGGGAACAGACCCCCGGCAGGGATATCTCCCCTCTCACAGGGCAACCAGAGCAGCAGCTGTGACCACAGCCGCAGCCGCACGAACTGGCTTTACGCCCGCTGTTGAATCAGCTGTTTCTGGCGTGAGAAACAGCCAGACCAATCCCAGCGGCCACCCCAGCCACTGCGGAAAAGTTTAAAAGCCCTGCCAGAACTCGGGCGGGGAGAGAGCCAGAGAGAGAGAGCGCTGGCAGGCAGCACGCAAGGTGTGCTGCGGCTCCAGCGCAGGAAGAAAGCGACACAGCCTGCGCAGCTCCTGCGGGCAGCATAAGGGAAACCTTTGAGCCCCCTGCAGGAGGCAAAGCAGGGGAAGCCCTCCAGCTCCCCATGAAAGAGGAGCTCGAGGAGGCATTGAAGTTCCCTGCAGGCAGCAGAGAAAAGGAGGCGTTTGAGCCCCCTAGAGGAGGCAGGGGTAAAGAAGGCAGCTCTGCAGCCCTCTCCTCCTCAGGGGAATATTTCTTCTGAGAAAAGAAAACCCTGAGAAGGGGGAAAAGCAACAGAGACCAGGGAAGGCAGGCCCCGGGCCATCCTACAGGGCTGAAAATCACCGTTAACAGATATCCACCCAGTTGGCGAGTGGATGAGGTGTAGGGGAGGCGGAGCCCCGTGGATCATCGTGCCAAACAACTGGGAGTACTGCTGTCTGTTGGGAGGGCCTTCCGAGAAGATATCCACTGAAAACCCCCTCTCAGGATAGTTTAACATCAAAGTCATGGCAGGCGAGTTGAGGGGAGGGGCTACACCCTGAAAGGCCGGGCAGCACGCAAGGCACAAGACGTCACACTTGCTATGGGCAAATCCACTCCCAAAACCACACGACCTCCTTCCTCCCCTGCACATCTTCCCTGGTCACTCCAGTTTTGCCTGAGAATAAGCGGACCCTTAAGTAAAGAGCTCATCCCTTGGATTAGGACCAAACAGCCACACAAAGGAGACAGAACCACACCTCACACTGAAAGCTAGTCAGGAATTGTCCAACAATGATGGTTCATCAGAAAACCCTGATTCACCAAAACAAGAAGTTACTGTAGGGACATAACTATTTGGAGAAAACTGTCATCAGGAACATGTCTCAGCTCCAGGAGGGAATTTCTGGTCAAAAGCAGAAGGACTCATCTATTTGCTTAAATGTCTTTTCTGCAGGTCTACCCAATTCAGTCATGCGATGTGGACAGGCTGAGGCAAACCCACCCTGTAAAATCTTACAACCTGTGGCAACTGTGTTCACATGGTACCACTCAAAAGTATAAGCTTAGGACTCTCTGCAGGACATCTACACCCCTTGATTTTTGCAGGGCATCCACATCCCTTGGCTTTTGCTATATGCAGAGTAGGTGAGTGGCACTGGCACTTATTTCCTTGGAGGCATGGCTGAGCACATTGTGTTGACATGCACACAAGAAGGGGCATGCACATGAGAAGGGGCATGTACCTGGATCCCCTCCAGCTGAGTGAGTAGCCTGACCAATGAACAATTGGGAGTGGGGGTCTCTCTTGCTTTTTGGCTCAAAATCTTTGACTGATCTTACTCTCATCCCGATTCATAATGGAAACATTTTTGACCTCACAACAATTTTCACAGGACAGGAAAACCATTTGCACTCTGCTGTCCTAACACCCATTCCAAGGGCACATCTACATGTTCAATGAATGTGACTGAATAAACACTGGCACAGTTTGCACCAGAGTTTATTATTCCCAGGCACTGTGTTTATATGTGCACCCAGGACTGCAGCATATTGATCTGGGTTGGAAGAGCCTCAGCTGGCAAGGAGCTCCAGGGGTCAGCCTGCCAAACCGGGGCTGCTCCAACCCAGATCAACATGCTGCAGAGGAACTGGCTGAGGTACAAGTGTGCTCCACTGCAGGGCTCTCCAGCAGGCAGCCCCTACACTGAAGCACCCTCATGCTTCAACCAGCCCCAGTGACTACATGTATGTTGCAGCACAGTAAATAACATTGCCACAGGATAGTATTTGTGTTTACAAGTACTAATCTACAGTAGCATTTATTCATTTACTGTGGCTTAATAGGACTGCAAATGTAGATGCTGAGACTTTACTGCAGAGCTAATTAGGCACCTAAATGTCTCATGTAGATGCATCCCCAGAGTGGCCAGGTGAGCCTCAAGCCTGGGCAAACACTAGCCAAGGGACATCCCATGCATAATACTCCTCATCACTGGAGCACATGAGTGAGGAGCACTGAGAAGCCTGGGCTGTATACACAAACGGCCCAAGCTGAGGAAAGGCTTAATTAGCTGGCAGAAAGGACTGGCAATCAGTTGCTACACCCTTTGGAGCAAGGAGGAAGGGGGCTGAGAAATAGGCTTCTCTGACATGTGTTGACTTCCTGGCATCAATGAGGTGCCAGCCAATGCACAAGGCTACATTATCCAGTCAAATCTACTCCATCTGTATCTACTGTGGAAACAGCACCTGGGGCAACCCTCTCTTCATTTTCCATTGGGTGTGCCATGCAGACAACATGCAGTCAGTGAATCAGATTGTTACAATTTCTGCTCTGGATTGTTCCTCTTGGATGTTGTTCACAAAGCAGAGGACTTAATTTGCGGTACAATTCTTTCTCTCCCCACAGTCCATTTAAATACTCTATATGGTACCTGCCTTGCACAGGTTTTTCTAATTTGCTGCAGAAAAGACACTTAAGCAAATAAATGAGTTGATTCAATCCCCATAAATGCTGAGCTTCTCTGATTAAATACTGGAACCTGGAATTCAAAAGAGTTTGCTTATCCACAGGCAAAGCATCCATTTAAATATACAGTGTGCCTCAAAGGCACGTGAGCTGTCACAGAAATGCTGTTCCCAGCATTCCTCTGTTATCAGCGTTTGTTGGTGACAAAAGGAACAAATAATGAGCTTTCTGAAAAATAAGCCTGATGAAGATGAACAGGCCCACAGCCAAGTGATGTATGGGTGAGTGTATTAGCTTATCCATAGTAGACTCTTGCTACTAATTTGCAGAAGACCATAAAAAAAACACACAGCCATGTCCAGGCACACTGGAAATGCAGGAAACCCAGAGTTTGGAACAGCCAAGCAAAAGCTGTCTGGGAAGCCCAAACAGGGTGCAGCAGCAGTGCTGCATGGGCAGGACAGTGTTGGATTGGCAGAGTGGCACAACACAGCTCAAACAGCCCCTGCCTTTGCTGTGCCTGGCTCTTACCCCTTCTCTTTGTCACTAGTACAGTGAAGAAAACTTCCCTGTCTGGCATCAATCTATTTTCATTTCATTTCATTGGTCCAAAGCCCAACAGGAAAGATTTCCATCAACTTCGCTCAGCCCTGTGTCATGCCCCATGTGCAAACCCTAGATCCAATTCAAAGCTATGGCACAGGGACAAAGCCACAGAGATCAGTATATCCGCCAAGGTTCAGGAACAGAATCCTTGTGGGATGTTTCCTATTCACCAAAGCTAAATTGTAATTAGCATCTTCTTACTGGGTCCCCTTCCATAGCAGAGACCAGGGTTACACTAGTGATATATAGGAATCTGGGTTTTCCATTTCCCACAGAAAAAAAAAAAGGGGGGGGGTGGCATGTGGATTTTCCCTTTTAACAGAGAAACATGCAGAATTTCCACTTTTTCAAAGAGCTCTCTGCAGGCTGGCAGAGTTCCAGCCTGCAACGGGCTGGTGGGTGCAGGAGGAGGGCATGTGCATGCATGTACTTACCCCCTGCACATAGCTGCCAGGTAGCCTGGAGAGAAGCTCCTGCAGGTAAGTCTGGTTCAGGAGAAGGGGGATTGAGGCCCACATAGTGAGGGAGGAAGGAAGAGAGGGAGGGAATGAGTTGGGCAGGGCTCAAGCTGGTGCTGCTGCCCAGCCCAGGCACTGCTTGGGGCTTGGGGCCCAGAGCCATGTGCAGCCTCAGAGCCCTGGCAGGCAGTAGGATGGAGCCATAGGTAGCTCATGCAGGCTCAAGCTCCCCACACCATTACCCTCCCCACAGGGCCTCTGCAGCCCAGTGGGCGGGACCTGGCACAGCAGAGCAGAAACAGGAAGCTCCTTGCCACTGCAGGCCCTGCGCTGCCCTGGCAAAGCACCCCCTCACTGCTGCTGAGAAGGCAGGGGGCAGTTCATCACGGCTGCACAGGGCTCACAGTGGTGGCACTGAGCTTCCCTACCCAGCCCTGTTCTGTTGTGCCATGCCAGGTCCCACCTGCTGTGCTTCAGAGGCCCCAGAGGGAGGGCAGCAGGGCAGGGAGCCAAAGTCCACAGCCGGAAGCCTGCACCCCTCCCCCTACCACCACCCTCCCACCTCCAATGGGCTCTGCTCCAGCCATGTCACCTATGGGGGAAAGGGAGCCAGGCTCCACGCTCTGCTCCACTGCAGCAGCTGCTACCTCCCACAGGTGGCAGCCAAGGCTCAGGTGCTGCTGGATGGGGGCAAGGGGCTGCAGACCCAGGTCCATGGCCTTGTAGCCCTAGCAGCTGGAGCCCCCTCCTGCAGGGTTGGTCAGGATGTGGGGGCTGTGGATGAAGAGTAAAGGGCACCAGAAGAGCTGCGGTGCTGTGGATGGGGAGTGAGGGGCCTGGACCTGCATCCTGATGAGCAAAGGAGGGAGGAGGAGCTCTGATTTTTCATGATAAAAAACCCAAAATCAAATGCCAAAATGTATAGGTACTTAGAATTTATTTTATTTTATTATAGTGATTGAGGCACTGGTAGACTTCCAAACTGCTTTAAAATTGCAAATATACAAATAAAACATTGTGTTCAATTGATACCTAGATACATATGTGTGTTTCATTATATAGTGGTGTTTCATTTTAATCACAGATTCTGGGTTTTTTAATCAGAGGATTTGTGATTTTCTCAGAGAACTCGCAATTTTTAAACAAAGAAAACCAGGATCCCTGGTGATACAGCAGGGGTCAGTATGTATCCACTACAGCTGCAACCAGGAGAGGAAGAATGAAACAGTGAGTCAACCACTAACCTGGGTTCTATTCCCTGCTCCTTTCTTTTCTTCCTGTGTGACCTTAGGCAACCCACTGAAGTTAAATTCTATCCTATCTACCAAGGGTCAGATCATAATATGTTACACAAGCAGGTGCAATAATAGATTTTCAAGGACCTGAACAGCATGGACTAGCATCACACTTAGGCACCTAAATCCACAAAGACATCAAATTCTTGGAGCAGAATCTGTCCCTTAGTCTTTGATCTGCTGAAATTCTCTATCTGTAAAATGGAACAGTGGTGTTGGGAGGACAAATACCTTAAAGATGACCGTATACTATGATAATGAGGATGGTATAAATATCCAAGATAAATTAGGACAGAGCTGTGTTGTCAGAAGTATTGTTCTAATTGCTTCCTAATTATTCAAGTTCCTTTACTATATTTTTTTTAAACAGACTCTTTTGCATGAATTATATGTTCTCATCTATCCAATGGGCACTTATTTATTTATATTTGCTTTGTGTAAAAACTTGTAGCAAACAACAACTTTGCAAAATACGTTTAACAGCACTGAAAAAGCCAGATTCTGCCTGGCCAAAGAAAACTCAGGACTCATATTTCCTAAAGCTGTTCATTTTCTTCCTGGGACTGAAGAAAGAACTTGTTTTGTAATTTTTTTAATTTATTGAGTATTGGGAAAGTTTGATTGTAAAAATAAGCTGGGAGTCATGGCAATATATCGTCAAATATACTCCAAACACCAGCACTGCTATCTAATAAAAATGATCCTAATATTTAAGCTGTACAAGAAGTTTCACTTCAGGGAAATTTAATGGAATTAAATGTTCGGTGTTTCTTTGTAAAACTTCATACATAATCATGGTGTGTTTTAGAGCAGAGAGAGAGAGAGAGAGAATGCATAGCCACAGAGACAATGAAGCTTTATAACACAATTTAGTTCTGCCAGTAATAAATTAACCCATGTGTCATGAGGGCCAGATTGAGAGAGCTATAAAATGTTCTCCTGCAAGAACTGGAATTACTTGAATTATAATGCAGATACTTGTTCTAGTGATGCTGGATCAGGTTATTAATTGTGTGCTCTTTGAAGCCAGATTTTCTAAAGAGCACAGCTCCCAATTAAACATCTGAATGAAACATCATAACACCTACCTTTTATGCAACACTTATCAGTAGATCTCAAGATGCTTTATATTACCCGCATTGTAGAGATGGGGAAACCAAGACTCAGAGAGGTAACATGATTTTTCAGTTACCCCAGAAGTCAATTGGTAGTACTAGCACCAGACCCCAGGTTTCCTAAGGCTCAGCCCTATGCTGTATACTACCTTGTCTTCAAACGAAGGAGTTAGATTTTCAAGCAACAAATATTCAGAGCCAAGGAAAACCCTCTTTTGTTCTTGAAGTAACAACAGCAAGAATTACAGGGAGGCTGAATTGACTTGAAGATCTAGCCCTGAGATTTTATTTTTGTCTGTTTGGCTGAGAACTAATTTCAAAGCAGAATTACTGTAGTTATTGCAGGCTAGAGATTACAAGGTTTTCATTACCTGTGTCACAGGGCACTAACATGTGCCTGCTCCTTTATGGGCAGAAACTGCCTAGAGAGAGGGCCCTAGGAGCCACACAGGACCTCCACAGGTGCAGGTTGCTGTGGCAGCAGACTAATGAGGGAATTAGCCTGCACCTGCACCTGGTCAGCTGACCAGAAGACAGCAGGGCCCTGAGCACAGATAAACCCCAGGGCAGGGATTAAAGAGTAAATTCTCTGGCAGTAGCTAAGGGGGAGGAGCTCTTGTAGAGAAAGCTGCTTGACTGTCTGTTCTGATGCTGGTAGGCTTAAAGGGCTATAGGAGCTCATAAAAGTGCTGGTGGGGAGGAGGCACATCAAACTGAGAGAGAAACTTGCCTTCTTAAAAGGGATAGAGGGTGGACCCTAGGCTATTGTTGTGTTGTAGCCCAGGGGCTTGTGTTTTCTATTGTTATTTATACCAGTGAACTGGGTTGAGGCTACCGGGAAGGAGACCTCATTGGGGCACACTACGATGTACAGCCCCAGCACTAGGAGGGCACAGGGACAGGGCTTGCCGAGAGTCCTAGTGCCAGGAGGGCACAATTACTGAGGCTAAGAGTCCAGTGACAACAAGAGGCTGAACTAGACTAAGGCCTCATCATAAGAGACAATGTCTAAATACCATTTGTGAGGCATGGAGCCTGGTAAAAGAGTGGTTTTGGAGCCACACATGAAGCCCATAAGGCTTGGAGGGTTTGTAAGGCACCTCCTAAGTGTGGGACCCAGTAAGGGGTCCAACAACCCACAGGGTCTAGAGCAGTCTGTCAAGACTGTGACCGAGCAGCAACCTGAGAGCAGCCTCCTGATTTCATCATTTAAACCAGCAAGACATGGCAGGTGAGATTAGTAGGTGCCCATAGGGCAGAGCTGGCATGGTCACGGTGCCCTAGGAACATCACAGCCATCCCTGGGGAGGTTGTATCATAACAGCCTGTCAGAGATAAGCCACTTCAGAAGGAAAAAACTAAGCAATTATGTTTCTATTATTTCATTTACCACTATTAATTGAGAACTTTGAAAGTCAATTTTGCACACATCTGTGTGCAATTAGTGCACATGAATAAACTCCAGAGATTATTGCTCTGGAGACTTTTGCTCCCAGGTGCATTGTTTGAATGTGCACCCAGGAACAATTAACACTGGAGTAATCAGCTCTGGAATTTATTCAGGTATAGCACATGGAGCCAGGTTGGAGCAGTCACAGCTGACAGGGGGGCCCAGGGGTCAGCCTGCTAGCCTGGGGTTACTCCCCCAGGCTCTGTGCTGTGGAGGGGTTGCCTAAGGCATGAGGGAGCTTCAGTGCAGGGGTAGACGGTGGGCAGCACCCACGCTGAAGCACCTTGGTGCCCCAGCCAATCCCTACACAGTTTGCACGTTTGCTGCTACAGAGTTGTTGTTTGGGCTCTCTTTTTACAAAAGACTCTTGGCTTTCCCTTACAAAAGATTTCCAAGCCCTCCTGGTGGCAAGCTTGAAACCATGACCATGAAAGACTCAAGCCAGGAAGTTTTATTTCTTTTTTTTAAAGTCTCTTGTTTTAGGCCAATTTCTTGGTTTTTTTTGTGGACCTGACTTCTGATTTTGGCCAATTGGCATTGGCTGCACTACAGTCCTGAGAAAAATCCCTTCCATTTCTCTCAACAGGGACAATCTGGCCTTCAACACTTTCATTTCTTTGAAACGTATCATAGGAAGGTTTTGCTCCTAAGGAGCTCCTCAGCAAATCTTTCCAAATAAAGCACAGTTCTTAGCAACAAGCAAGCAAACAAAATCAAGCCCTTATACCCTGTCCCAGGCAGTAGAAGGGGAGCCCTTTGGCTCTACCCCTAGCACACCAGCTTACCTTGCACCTGCCCCAGTTCTGCTCACACCTTGCTTCTTTCATTGGTTACTTTTCTGGGAGCTCTTTAAAGCTGCTAGTGGGCCACCCACTATTTACAGACACCAGACTACAAGAAGCCTGGTTATTCAGGGGCACTGAGTTTCAAGAGCTAAAACACTAGAATCAACTGGCACAGACTACTATCAGCAGCTTTATTGGACTTACTAACTTTAGAGACTATAATATATCTACACTACAATGTATAATGACAATATATACAGATTGAGAGCACTCTAACACTGAATCCACATCTTCCATTAATTTCAAAAGGGTCTGCAAGTGCTCTGCTACTCTGAAATGGTAGCCCAAATGAATTTAAGGCCAGGTGGGAAAGTTATGTTACCTAGACTGTCTAGCCTTATGCATGTCTCAGGCCATGGGAGTTCATCCAGTTTATTCTGAACCCAATAACTTGTATTTAACTAAAACACACTTTCTGAGAACAATATCCAGCACTGGTTTTAGACTCCAAGAGGTGGAGAACCCACCCCTCCTTCCCTGGGTAGTGTGATTCAGTCACCACACCCCTCCCCTCCCCCACAGCTGCTGTACTGTGAAGCAGGAATCAAAGCAGGGTGCTTCTATCCTGGGCAGAAAATCATCTTCCCCAGTTTATACATGCCCCCCAATTTCAGGGAAATGTTTTTTTGAGAGAAAGGAGCATGTTGCATTTAAGAAAATATGGTATACTATGACCAGGTCAAATCCTCTCAACTGGGAAACCTAGGAAATTAAATGATATCATCTGGATGCCTTTTGAAGACCAATGTTTTCCCTACTTGTTAAACTGACTCAACAGATTTAGAACAATAGAATTCTACAGTGAGGAGGGCACACAAACTTGGGAAAGCCATATTCATAAATATGTTATATTATGTGAAGCTCCTGCCCCAGAGACTTTTGGCAGTAGTCCCAACTTCAGTCCTCTTCTCGCAGTTATTAGTAGCTAGTGAATAGCCACTTCCTTCATCTATTAAAACCCATGTAATTTGTTATCCAAGCCTGAGGGAGTCTGAATTTTGGAACTCCTTGCCCTGTAATGTGAGAACTGGTCAGAGGGTGTTGCTCCCTCCCTCAGTTAAAGAGACAATAGCTCTGGGGCTGGGTAGGGAAACTTTCACTGGAGTCCCTCGGGGGGGAGGGGGGAATAAGGGCTGCTTTTGTTGGCTTCAGTCCGAGCAGTCTCAG
Organism: Alligator sinensis; assembly: GCF_000455745.1. Classification (NCBI taxonomy): domain Eukaryota; kingdom Metazoa; phylum Chordata; order Crocodylia; family Alligatoridae; genus Alligator; species Alligator sinensis. The sequence continues at coordinate 409,919 of NW_005842445.1, forward strand.
CGCTACTCACCAGCAGCCGTATGGAGCATCTCAGCTTCATATAGAAGAGTCAGCTGCATAACTGTCCTAAACCAGAGCCTTGCCACAAAGGAGAAATTCCTGGATGGAGTCTCTCTTTGCCTTTTTCTGGGCTCCTTTACTCCACCACATCATTCTGCATTTCCAGGTAGGCTGACTTGTCACCCCAGACACATTTGATATACCAGTAGTTCTTGAGCCCATTCATTATCCAACAAGGATGATAATATTTTACAGACCCTCTATTCAAAACATAACTGCCTTTTACCCCAAATACCCCAAACCTGAACTCTGCCCTCCTATGCTTATGCATCAGTGTACAGATTTCACTTACACTTACTTTCATCTCTAGATTCTGTCATGGCACACCAGGGTCTTATGCCTGACAACAATGCGATGCCATGTAATGTGACACAAGTGTACACATAGGATGCTAAGTCTGGATGTCCTTTAGCTTTAATTTAAAGTTTCTCACACTCATTTCTTTGTTGCTCACCAACCTTTCCATAGCACAGAAGTCTTGTTTGCCACTCTCTTGCTATCCAGGAGTAACCAAATCTGAGCTCATTTGATAAAGATGTTCTCTGTGCACTTCAGTATCCACATAATAAAGGACCTGGTTCCCAATCTGATCAAAGCAATTTGCAGAGTCTGCAGCCAGTGCCAGGGAGCCAGGAGCAATGTTCTGAGCTCCTGCCCCAGCCTCTCTCTATCTACAAAGAGTAAATACAGTAAAAAAGCCACTTCTGTTGTTTTCATACTTGAAACAACTACTGTTTCCTAGTAGCTTGCCTAACAGTGTGGACCTGTGGATCTTTCCTGTGGATCTAACCCCACTTGAATTGTCTTTTTGTCCTCACTTTGACCTGATGGATAAAGTCAGGGGTTTCTCCTACAGTAACAATGCAGGACTCTACCACAACATTTCCTGGGTGGTAACTGAACAATTGTGTAACACAAGCACCATCACTGGGATCACTGTTCATAACAAAAATCAACTTTTGGTGCATGTACTTCCTACTAACCTCCAAGGGTTTGCTTCTGTTTTTCTCTTCCTCCTCTCCCTTGCTGGGCTTCTTCTTTGAACCAGACAGCTGGTCTGCACTCTCTGGGGCACATGTAGAAGTATCACCATGAAATGCATCTTGCCCGTTCGTTCCCATTCCATGCATACTGGATTCCCAAAACCAAGCAGGTAGCTGCCTCAGAACATCCCTAAGCTTGCACCATTGCCTCAGGCATATTGGTATGTGCTCAGGGCAAAGCACACAGAAGTATCACAGGCAGGTCCAGAAGGGGAAGAAAGACACATATAATATATTTCATTCTCACTGCCCAAGCTCACCTGAAGGGACAGGTCCTGTTATTGAGGCCCAAAGATGCTTAGCTCTGCACAAGATATTCAGCCATTTCTCCTTGCCTGCCAGCTTTGTGGCTGAAGCCCAATTTTAACAGAGGCAATAACAGGTGGTTACCTGCTCTTGACTGGGACAGCCCTGGGCTGTGCAGGAAAATCTGCACATGCATCCCAGAGCTGGCTGGGGACCGCCCAAAATGGGAAAGTCTCTAGCCACCTCCAGGCTTCATGCGCAGACATCCCAGCGCAGCATGGAGCTAGTCAAGACCTGTCCTGGTCAAGGGCAGGTCCCAGCCAGCTCCAGGTTATACAGGGAACTCTCTCTATACAGATTTTTTCCAGCTCTGCAATCAAGGAACTAGGGCTTGGAGCAATCTCCCAGCTACCACTCTGCAATTCTGCCACCACAATGCTGCCCAGCAGGGGTGCATTGTCCCTGCCCAGACTCTACCAGCTTCTGGGGGTAGAGAGCAATTTCCTGGCCCCTGCTGCCCAACTGACTAGGAGCAAATTTGCTCTTTGGTCACTTCTTTGGTCATTTCTTAAAAATGGGTGTGTATTTAGCAGCCAACATCCACTTATATTCTCTTGTAACCCATGCCAGTTGCGACTCCCTTGCAAGGAAACTAGGAAAGTAGCCCTGAGATTTGATCAAGGCAAGTTCGTGATCTACTCCAATGGCTTTCACCCTAGAGCTACTTTTTCATTTTATCAGAAAAAATTCCATTAGCTCTAAGGCAATTATTCTCAACCAGGGTATTGTGGCACCCTGGGGTGCCTTGAGATCCTTTCAAGGGTGCCACAGGATGCCTCACAATGTTAGCATTGTTAGGTAAGCAAACATAATTAACAAGCTGAACACAGAGATTTCAAGTAGGAATCCATGGTGTTTAAAACATTTTGGCTTGTTGTGGTCTTTCTGAGTTCTTTGCAACAGAAGAATTGCTCTAGTATTTTTCTTATTCAAGAAATGAGTGAAAACTAAGAGGTGGTATTTTTTAATGGGTTTCTTGAGTCTAACAAGGAGGTTCCTTAAGCCTAAAAAGGTTGAAACCACTGCTGCAAGGCAATTACACTTTTCCTAGAGCCAACTTGAATATAGGCCTCTTCCCTTCGCAGAGAACAAAGCAGTACTTAACTGATGGTACAATATTGCAGAAATGAGGAAGAAAGCCAAAAGAAAAAGAGGTTCTCATAATTATCATTTTTCTGTACAACAATCCCAATTACACTATAAACCACATCATTTACATCCCTGCAATGCAGCCTTTAGGTCTGCATAAGTCTTGAGACATTTCATTTCAGTGTACATTCCAAATCAGGCCTATAAAGAACAAGATATTTGCTTTATGCTGATGCAATTAAGGGAACTTATTTCAATTCTGCAGCAAACAAGATGCATGTAAGTTAATAGCCTGAAGTGTTCAGCCTCCAAATGAAATAAGACTCTTATTGCTCTGCTTTAATAACCTGTGAGACAATTCCAAACATTTATATCAATTAAAACATGCAGACCTCATCTGATTTCCAGATGATAATTTTCTGATGGGAGGTCATTTATCATTAATTCTGTAAATGGGTAAATGCTCACATGCCTTGCTCTGCCTTTGTATATGTCAAAGTAATTTATTTGTAAGTGGCATTGTAGCAGGGCACTGGGATGTGCCTGTTCCCTTAAGGGAGCAAGAAGCCTGAGAGACTGCTTGCAGATAGCAGAGGGGAGGTAATGGGAGGCTCACCTGACTGGAAGAAGGCTCAGGATGGAGCTATATAAGCCCAGAGCCTGCACTGATCAGGTAGTCTCTCCCCAACCACCTTGCAGGGAGGACCTCCTGGCTGTAAGGCAGAAGTGTCTGTCAGGGGTGGGCTCAAGGCTTGAGTTATCATCAAGCCCAGTGAAGGGGGAAGTGCAAGGCTGCAGAGTAGATGGGGGCCAGGGGCCAGGGGCCCGGTGCCTGAGAGGGGTATGGCAAGATAGGGTCCATGGGCCCAGGACAAAAGGAGCGCAGCCATAGCTGCTCAAGGGCCTGACAGACAGAGGTCAGTAACCCAGAGACTAAAGGAGGACCCAGCACCAAAGCAGTACAACCATAGCAGGTCAGGAGCCTCGCAGACAGAGTCTGAGGGCCTGGAGACTGAAGGTAGTAGATGGACACTAGTGCCTCTAAGGTAGGTCCAATGCCGTGGTCCTAGGCTAAAAAGCAAGAGTAAAGGAGCAGAGCCTGAAGCCCCAACAGGAGAGAACAACATTACAATGTCATCCATGAGGTTTGGGGTGTGGTGTAGGAAAGGAAAAGGAGCCATGCAATTTACCCCTAAGGCTACAGGTGCCCTACAGGGGCCTAATCAAGCCAGGAGGGAACTATTTAGATTGAAGCTCACTCTGAGACCTGTTGGTAGCCTCCCTTATCACTCTTGAATAGTACGATCAAGGCATGGTGGACAAACAAACTAGAGGGAAAGGTCATACAGTTTGAGCCAGACAGGAGCTGCAGTTCCACGAAGAAGTGTCACGGCCGCCTCAGTGGGTTTGCGACCTGTTACAGTGGTGCACTGACCAGGAAACAGCCATGCACAGGGGAAGACCTGCATCCCTAAGACAGGATTCTTCATCCCGGTGGGGAAGGGACAAAAGGAAAAGTAAGGACTGGAGAAATCATGGCAGAGACACAAACTGTAGAGGGATTAAAGCAGGAAACACTCACCTGGCAGTTGCGTTCAGAGGACGTTGGGGACAGAGCTGCCTGTCTACAATGGGAGTTAGAAATAGAGAAGTCCAAACATAAGCAGGCTGAAGCAAAAGTGGCTGCTTTAGAACTACATCTGCAAATCAGAAAGAAGGAAGGAGGGTCAAAAGAAGTTAGACACCTGATTGCAGCCAAGGCTGAAAAGACTCAAGCCTTGAAGTGGCTCATCTTGAATGAGGCAGAAAAGAGTAAAAAGGGGAAAGAGAAGTTGCACTTGATGCAGAAGGAGATGGATGCCTTGACACCAAAGTTACTCGAAGCCCACACAGCCCAGACAACCAAGAAGTCAGACCTTACACAACAGGATGAAGAGTTAAAACGCCTTGTAATTACTATAGAGAAGCAACTGCAGAGTCGAGAAGACCAAGTAGAAGTGTTGCATGAGGAGGTAGAGGGCTGGCAACAGAAATACTCCCAATTGGAAGAGTCCGTATGAGAAGTACAGAGTCAGTCAAATACCAGATCCAAACAGCAGAGACAGAGAAAGTGATGCCAACAGAGATTGAGAAAGCCAATGAATGAATGAGAGAGTTGAAAATGCTTCAGGACAAGATGCTGTCCCTTGAAGCAAAGGTGAGGGGCAGAGTAGAGGATTGTGATGTCTTGCAGGCCCAGGTGCAAAAGGCAGAGGTTGAAAGGAAGCAACTGGAGGAAAACATACAATCTATGAGGATCCTTTTGGAAGCAGATGAGGTGAGAGAGGCAGCTATATGTGTGGAAAAAAAACAACTACAGTCACGTGTACAAGCCAAAATAGAGCAGGACCTGTCACTAGAGCAGGTGATCAAACAACTACAGGAGATAATGGACCGATTGACCACAAAAATTGGGGACACCCAGGAGAGTGAGGCACAATGTGTACACTATCGAACCGCACTCACCGAGATGGAGGGGAAGCTGCAAACACTGCAGGAGACCTTAGGAGAAAGTGAACAGAGGTGGGAAGCCAGACTGGCAGTGGCTGAAGAAGAACTTCAAGGGTTTTGCAGCCAGAAGCAGTCTTTGAAAGAAGTGATAGAGCCTTGAGAGGGGAGCTGCAGGCTACAGACCAGTTGAGACAAAAGGTGCTTTCACTGGAAATACAATTACAGGAAACCCTTGCTATTCACGGGTTTGGCATTCACAGTTTCAAATATTCGTGAATGCTGAACCCACGTTTTATATACAGTTTATACACTTACAGGAGCTCCTCGGGAGCTCTGCACTTGCTGCTGCCAGGCTCCTGCCACTGCTGCACTCCTGCCATCACCGTCGGAGCCGGGCCTCCCCCACTGTGGGGGCACTGTGTTCATGAATGCAGACTGTGTTCATGAATGCAGTGCCTTATTCACAGATTTCACCATTTGCTGGGGATTCAAGAACATATCCCTCGCATATGGCGAGGGTCGCCTGTAACAGAATGTGAACAAGCAGCTAGAGCCGGATGCCAGGATCACCTTCAGGAGATAGAGGTTTTGAAGGGGTCCTTGGCCAAGGCTGAGAAACAGATAGAGGCTGTAAGGCTGGAATCCTTGAAGTCCCAGGAGAGTAGAGAACCTGTATGCTTGAGCCCAGGGAACCCAGGAGATGAGCCAGGACCAACCCAGCAGGGGAAGAACACTGTGGCAAATAGATCCTTGGGTCTAGGATTCACACCCATATGGAAAGAAGTCCTGCCAATGATGTTGGAGTGCCTGGACCAGAAATAGGACAAGTTGGCAAGCTGGGAGAGCTCACCAACAGGCACGAGGCTGAGATATTGACAGTGACAGGCCATATCCAGCAATTAGAGGTGGAGTTGCTAAGGATCTCAGCTAAGCAGAGGAGAGGATGGACTAGGACGCGAAGTGGAAGTAGTGATCAGTTTTACCAAGACTGCACCCATAGGAAGAAATACCCAACACCAAGAGGCCAGAGAACAACAGCAGGTCAACCCCAGGTACAACCTGGATTAAATAGGTGCTTAAAAGGGACAGTAACACCCAAAGTCAGAAGAAAAATAAGCCTATGGTGGAGACCCAAAGGTGGGAATTGCAGGACAGATGTCAGGTGAAACTTCAGAAAAGGTAAAGCCATACCAGAAAAACAACCATAGGGAAGAGCCGCTAAGTACCATAGGGAAGGGCAGCATAAAGTGGAAAGGACCCCGAGGGGGAGTTGCAAAAGGGGGATCAATGAAGGAAACTGGGGTAACCCCACATAAGAAGATGTGAGGCCCTTCATCGCTAGAGATAACCAGGCAGGGGGCAAAAGCGTGGAGGGAGGCCTTGGATATATGTCAGCAGGTATCCAGGTTTTCCATTTACCACAGGAAAACAGAATAAAATGCAGATTTCCCCTTTTACTAGAGGAAAACACAGGTTTCTCATTTTAGCAGAGAAACCCATACATTTTGCAATTTTACAATGAGCCTTGCAGGCAGAGTTCCAGCCTGCAAGCAGCTAGGTGGAAGTGGGAGGAGAGCAGTCAGGCAGGGGGTGCCATGTGCATGTATATTGCATGGCTGCCAGGCAACCTGGAGAGCAGCTCCCACAGGTAAGTGGCAGGGGGGATTGAGGCCCCCATAGGGAGGGGGAGAGGGAGTTGGGCAGGGCTGAAACTGTGGCTGCTACCGAGTCGGGCAGTGTGTGGGGCCACAATGGGCAGCCACAGGGCCCTGGCAGGGAGTGGGACAGGGCCATGGGAGGCTTATTTGGGGGGGCAGGGGGAGGGACTGCCTCTCAGTCACTGCGCACACTCCCAGGTGGGCAGGGGGTACTCATGCCCCCCAGATCTGTTTGCGGGGTGGATGCACGCTGCCCAGTGCAGGCTCTGGCTCCCACCCTGCTGCCCTCCACCGGGGTGTTCACAGCCTAGAGGGTACAACCCAGTGCTGCAGGGAACAGTGAAGCCATGCAGGAAAGCTGTTTGCTGCTGCAAGCCCCACACTGCCCTGGCAAGATGTCCCCTGGGCACATGGCAGCAGTGGGGGCAGAAGCATGGGGTTATGAGCCTTACTGGTGCTACACATTCAGGGGACACATTGCCAGGGCAGTGCAGAGTTCGCAGCAGGAAGGAGCTGTTCTGCAAGGACCTGCAGCGCCAGGTCACACCTGTGCGGCTGCAGAGGCCCTAGGGGAGGGCAGCCATGTGGGGAGCTCGAGCCCACAGTGACCAGCCTGGCCCCACCCCCACCTTGTGCACAGATCTGGAGGGCATGGGTCCCCCATGCCCCACCCCCCAGGAATGCGCGCAGCAGTGGGGAGCTGGTCCCCCCCTACCTGAGCCTGCAGCAGGCAGCAGGGGAGAGTGAGGGGAGCCAGGCTCCACGCTGCTGCATCAGCCACCACTGCCTGTTGGGAACAGGAGGCTCTGAACCTGGGTACCTGGCTTCATAGACCTAGCAGCTGGGAACCTCCTCTGGCAGGGCTGGGGGCGCAGGGATTGTGGGTGTGGGGTGAGGGGCACCAGCAGTGCTGGGGGAGCTTGGAAAGGAATGAGAAGCATGAGCACAGCCAAGGGCTGTGGGGGGGACTGAGGGGCACCAGCAGGGCTGTGGGGGGGAGTGAAGGCCACAAACAGGGCCAAGGAAGCTGTGGGGGGGGGGGGGGAAACCAGTATCCCTGTATGTCAGCAACCTTGCAGGTACAGTCAAGTGGTGAACTGTAAAAAGGCTATTTAAAGATAAAGTGGGGGGTGTTGCGTATGTGAGATTGTATACTAGGGCTGGAGGAATGCCTATGGCCTAAGGAAAAATCAAGTTCTGGGGCAAAAACTATGTCCAGCAAGCCCAAAAGTTCAGTGGGATCGTGGGGAAAGACTTTTGGACATACAGGGAAGCATAGGGAGGCAAAAAGTCACGGGAATTTTCCATAGAGGGAGAGAGCAAGGGTGTACAAGTACCTGGTACAATCAGACCATGGGGAGAAAGAAAACTAGACCCCCAGAGCTAGAAAATAGTCAGTGTCCTAGGGTGGAAGAGAACATTTCAGCTATCAGGCTTGTGGTCTCAGCTGAAGAAAAGAGAGAGCCGGCAGAGGTCTGCTTTGAGGTGGGAAGCCCCAAGAATTGTGCCAGGGAGCTGGTATGGACCATGGGGACAACCCCTTGGAGGAGGGTCAGTGGTCTGAAGCTGATACAGAGGACCCAAAGGGGGCTTGTGGGGCACAAAAACTAGGATGCTCCAGACTGACTACCTTGGAAAATGACATCAGTGACACCTAAGGAGTCAAGAGGGGAGACCTTGATTGGTCCTGGGTATAACTGAAAACTACACCCTACTGGGGTTTGGTGTCACAGTGGTGGGACTGCTCATAGCAAGGCAGTCCCTAGAAAGTGCCACTAGTGCCAAACCTCAGGGAAGGGCAAGTGTGGGGTGCACTAAAACCCCAGTCCCTACTGCCTGCCAGGTTATCCCTGTGATGGGGAAGAGGCTAGGGAATCATTACCCTGAAGGAGAAGTTTCTACGGACAATGGAACAGAGAACCCTGACACCTTGGTGACCTGTGAATTAAGGGAGGGAGGGGTGTAGTAGGGCACTGGGATGTGCCTACTTCTTTAAGCGAGCAAGTAGCCTGAAAGATTGCTTGTGGGTGGCAGAGGGGAGCTAGTGGGAGGCTCATCTGACTGGAAGAAGGCTCAGGCTGGACCTATATAAGCCCATAACCTGCACCAGTCAGGTAGTCTCTCCGCACCCACCATGCAGGGAGGAGCTCGTGGCTGCTAGACAGCAGTGTCCCTGAAGGAATCTGGTTTATATTGAATGTCTTTGCAGACCAGGGAATTAAGGCAAGTGCCCTGGGTTGAGAAAGAGTAGGCTTTTACAGGCAAGTGGCATTGATTTTGTTAATCCCAGAGGATTGGGGTGCCCACTAGAGGAGCTGAGAGCCCAAGAGGGTTGTGTATATAGTCTAGGGAATAGCCCCAAGTGGGAAGATATGCCCATGAGGAGATAAAGAAAGTTTGTCCTCTTTAAGGGGAAGAGAGGGCTGTTTCAGCTGTTGTGGAGTTTCTGTTGTAGCTCCAGGGCTTATAGTTTTATTACCTTTTATACTGATGGTTTGGGCTGGGATTGTAAGGGGAGGTTTTGGAGGTCCTGTTAGTGCCTGCGAGGCATGCGATTACCTTGAGCTCTGTCAGGGGTGGGCTTAAGGCCTGAGCTATCATCAAGCCCAGTGAAGGGGGCAGTGCAAGGCTGCAGAGTAGACAGGGGTCCAAGAGGTGCACAGTGAGACAGGGACCAAAGGCCCAGTTCCTGAGAGGGGCATGAGGAGATAGGGGTCACAGGCCCAGTACCAGTAGAGTGCAGCCATAGCAGGTCAAAGGCCTGACAGACAGAGGCCAGCAACCAAGTGACTGAAGGAGATAGGGGCCAAGGGCCTGGCACCAGAGAAACACAACCATAGCAGGTCAGGAGCCTGGCAGACAGAGGCTCAAGGCCCGGAGACTGAAGGCGGTAGATTGATGCTAGCACCTCAAAGCCAGGTCTGACACCATGGGCCTAGGCTAAAAAAGTCTAGCGAGAGTAAAGGGGTCGAGGCCAAGGAGGCTGAAGCCCCAACAGGAAAGAACAACATTACAATAACATCTACAAGGCTTGGGGTGTGGTGTAGGGGAGGAAAAGGAGCCACGTAATTTGCACTAAGGCTACAGGTGCTGTACAGGGGCCTAGTCAAGCCAGGAGGGAACTATTCAGATTGAAGCTCACTCTGAGACCTGTTGGTAGCCTCCCTTAATCATTCTTGAATAGTAAGATCAAGGCATGGCAGGAAAGCGAACTAGAGAGAGAGAGGCTATAGATTTTGAGCCAGACAGGAGCCACAATTCTAGTAGGAGGTGTCACAGCTGCCGCAGTGGGTTTGCAACTTATCACAGGCATAAGAGAAGAAGTCTGTGGAGTTTTCCACTTGGGACTGAAATAAACATTGTAAACATTAAAGATTTTGGGTTCAATATCCTTAGCATCAGCAGTTTGTTTTAATGTTTTGCTCTTTCCATTGTTAATTCTTTCAGAAAGAGACAGAGAGAGCGGGAGAGGGGATTCCTCAACGCTTCCTAAATTTACAGTGTAGCAATTACACAGCAGCAGCACTGCCATGATGTGTAAGAGAACTTTATCTAGAAGTGCCACCAATTAATTACACTCTAATTAAGACAAGGATCCAGAGATATACAACAAGAAGTTAATTGTTCATTAGTTTTTTTGAAGTTTATTGGTCCTCTTGAAATAACCATGCAACATCTTGTTTTCTCATGACAGCCCATTGAAAAAGAGTAATTTTACACCTCAGAAGAAAGTAGAGCTAGATTCTATTTAATCTATTAGTTATATAAATGTCCTTAGGCATCGAAGTGCAATTCTATTCCACCCTGCTCAAGACCCTGAGAATTCATTAATGCATCTCCTTGTATTACACATCAACATCTTACCCTTAAGATTGAATCACAAAAAAGCAATGAGGAGGAAGAGAAGATTCTACCTGTCTTTTTTCAGGGACTCAAGCAAGCTATAATAGACTCACATTTAGGCACTTAAGTCCACTTTTTATACACCTAGTAGGTGAAATAGAATCTGGTCCATGTGTTTCTAATGTAGCACAGAAACTCTTTGCCACAAGATGTCATTGATGCCAAGCATTTAGCAGGACTCTGAAAAAAAGAGTTGGTTGTACACTTTTGTAATGGAACATGGAAAATACATATACACTTGCTTCTAAAATATTGGAATGCATCTGTTCTGAAACAACAGGGTATTCTTGATTTCCACTAATATTTAAGCAGATCATGCTGATATTTATTTCATTTCCTGTTTCTACCATCCTAAAATTGGAAATTAAACCTGTGATTCATTTTCTCACTTGGTTAATTCTCTGAATTTGTTCCAGTGTACCAGCATTGGTACTCCAAGCGACCAGATGACCAGGAAAGCAACACACAGGGAGAGTAAACAGGACAGTTTGCAAGCAGTTTGCAAGTCAGTTCGCACATCAGTTTGTCTCCCCACTCTTTGAAGGGGAGCCTGTAAGGTAAGATTTTTTTTTACATGTAAATAAGACTGACTAATATACAGTTTTACTTTAAGCAGCTAAAACTCAGCATTTAGACCAATACTTCAGCACCATTTTTAACTAAAATCCAGAGTTAGGGGGAGTTTGCTAGGGACTTTCCTTGGAAACTCTCTCACATTCCTTCACTGTAAGCATGCTGAGAGGAAAGATATTTTCAGGGAAAAGGGAACCCTTCAGGATCAAGGAAAAGCAAACAGGCCAGCTACAGAGGAGTTTACCAGGGAAGGTCTGCTTAGAAAGAGACAGGAAGGAGAAGCAGTGAATTAGAAAACCCAGGAAGATGGCTGAAGGACGTTGCAATCCCAGAGCCACTTCCACTTCCAGCTCTTCCTCTGCTTGCACCTGTGAGGTATGTGTCCAGGCAGGCATGCACACTATCAAGGTTTCCACTCAAGTCCTGTTTTGGAGCTATGCAGACTGCTAAGGCCCACCCCCCACCTCCCCAGTGGGAAGGGTAAGACAGGCTGGTGGTGTGCCTTCTATCCATGGTGGCCTCGGGTACCCTTCTCAGGTACCCTTTGCTGCTCTGAAATCCCTCCTTTTGTATGCTTTTCCTCCTCTGATAACTCTTTGTTCCTGGGCACCCATTGATTGGTTTCCCTGTGGACGTCATGCTGTCCACATTCTATTCTGTCAACATATTCCTTTATTCCAGCAAACCCATTACATGCCCACATCTTAATTTGGTTAATTTACTGGTCTCGTAATTTGGTGTGGTCACCAAAACTGGAAATCCCAGGGACTCTGCAGTTGGGCACTGAGAGCTAATGCCACCTTATCTCATGTTATGGAAAAGCAAACCTCTAAATATCATTTTCTAGCCATCAAGCCCCATCAGCAGATTGGGGCATGGGGCTGGGAAAATGTGCAGCTGTTTTCCAGCCCCAAGCCTCAATCTGCCGATTGAGGTGCAGGGCTAGGAGGCAGCTGCCTCAGAGGTGGGATATCTCCCCCACCCCCCGGAGCCCAGGCCAGATCCCAATGCCCCTTGTCAGTCTGTGGCTGACATCCAAGGGAGCTGAAGCTCCCCCTGGCTGCTGTAGGTGTATAAAGCAGGGCAGGGGCAGCCCTACTCTAAACTGCTCCGGTCAGGAGCAAATTTGCTCCCAATGGGCACATATATAGATGTGCTCTGAGGGAAAGTTTGTTGTGCATTTTTTTACTGTACAGTAAGCTTACAGTACATTAATACCACATGTAGACAATCCCATTAGGTAGCTTTACTGAGGCAGGGTTATCTAGTGGATCATGCACTGGGTTGGAATTCAGGAGATGTGGCTACTAATTTCAGTGAACTGCTATTTTACCACAGGGTCATTCCCACCTCAGTTTCCTTTTCCTGCCTTGAACATGTACACTACAGCATCATTAGGGCTTGATTGGCCTTTCAGTGTGTACAGCACCTAGCACAGAGATCATAGCTAGAATTCCTAGATCCTCCTGGAATTTGAATGAAGTAATGTGACTTTTCAGCATCCTTCCCTGAAGGAGTGAGACTTGTTCATTTTTCTCTGTTGCCATTTCAGCGATCTTAACATGTGGCAGGGGAGGAATTTGATTACAGCGTTTATGTTTAATGTCTTTAGAATAAATCAGGTCTCTGAATCAGCTGGCTGTGCAGCATTTTGCATATGTTTGGAATATAAATGAAAGCCATTTCATCCAAGTATTGCTTTGAGTTAATGAGCAATAACATATCCATAATATACCATATATTCTGGATGGCTGCTTCCTTCTGAGCACTGACTTCCAGGTGCAGCCCATCCTTTGGTTGGGTTACTATGGTCCCTCAGTCATCCCACCTAGGAAAATACTGCACTAAGTAGATGAGATGTGAGGACCCTCTGAATGAGGAACTGCAAAGAACTCATTTGAATCTTATTCAATAATGTTAATCTCCCTTTCCCGAACTCAGTTCTTTGGTTATCTGCCTCCAAATGAAGTAAATGTATCAACTGCTTTTGCAAATGTAATGGAAGAATCTTAGACATCTAGTCATTATCACCCATTTGCAGTTCAAAGACTAGCCTGGAACAGGAATATCCACAGCCAGGGGCAGATCCAGGGGAAGTGCAGTGGTACAGTTGCAGCCTCCTTTGATTCCTGCTCCACCCGAAGTTTAAAACCAACTACCTGGCCGTGACAGCAGCATTTCTACTAAAGCAGCAGTGAGGGAGTCAGTTGACTTCATGACATATTATAATCTACCTGATTCCTTCTAAACTCTTCATTCCAAAGGTATTAACAATTAATAATCTTGATGTTACACTAATCAAGCTATTCTTTCTTACACATTTTTACTGTTAGATGTACATTTAATTTTAATGACTAAAGTACTAATGAAACAGCATCTTCTGATTATTTTTTGCCTAGCTTGTTGTGGGGTTTTTTTATACATGATAAACGATATGGTAAACTAATACACATTCCAACAAAGATATACTTGTTTTTGCCTCAAGGTTAAAAAGAATAATATAGCCCTAAGCAGTTGAGGTTCTTTGGGTGAATTTGATATCTTTTATTAGATCAACTAAAATAGTTGGGAAAATTCTTCTTTACAAGCTTTCAGGAACAAACACATTTTTCAGGCAAAAGAAGTGTCTGCTGTTGTTCTGCCCATGTCCACAGCACACTGACAAAAGCATAGTATTAAATAACAAGTTAATGAGAAGATAAGGACAAGCTGCCACACAAGGTTCAGCGGTGGCTTGGTTCCACTCAAGAATGGTTGGCACAGTGGTAGCATCCTTAAACATTCTGGTGACTAAATGCATCATGTTGAAAGAAAGCCTCAGGGCTTAGAGCACATCATGCCTGGGTTAGAAGAGGCAACTGAGGTCCAAGGGGAGTGTGCAGAGTCCAAGCATAGGGGAGCCAGAAAGCCAAAAGATCTATCTGGGGAATTGAGTCAGAGATAAAGAAGGTCAGGGAGAGAACAGAGTCAAAAGGTCAGCTGGGTTGGGCAGCCAGAGAATCTTTCAGAGAGCCAGTAGAAGCACAAGCCAAGTGCAAGGCAGCTTGAGTACAAGGTTGAAACTTGTTGCCCAGACATTTCCACTTCTGGGTCAGGGGGTTTTATAGGGAGGGATAAAGGGTCAGCTGACCCTGGCTGGCCATTCTGGTTGCAGGTAATGGGTGGATGGCTACTCCCAGATATCGGGTTCTGACCACCTATGTTCAGTTTACCGTTCAGCTGAGGAAGTGGCATACTGGAATGAGTAGTAGCACCAAGCAGGTCAAAGCTAGGTTCAAGGCCTGATCCTGAAAGGGAGCGGGTCTGTTGTGTCCCAGGCTGGCACTCTATCCAGTAGGTAGCAGGGTGCTGGGGCTAGAGGCTTGCACTCAGTTCTTGGCTCTGTGCCAGGTGACCTTGGCCAAGTCATTTTGACTTCTTTATGCATCAGTTTACCCCTCTGATCAATGGAGATGAGAATGCCAACTTTGGTCATGGACAGCTTGGAGGGTTGTGTCTGAAAACTGAGGGAGAAGAGCTGGGTTATAATTTAATGGGAGGTGAGCCCCTCAGTGATGCTGACTTAGCCCCAGATGTGCCACCAGTTTTGAAGGGCCCTCACACTCGCACATGCCCTTCTGACATTCTTACGTAACCAAGACACCTCCTCACTAGCATTTGGTGGTTCGGCTCCTTAGTTCTCCACCCTTGTCCCTCACCCTTCACTGAGAGTCCATACCCACTTTTGCTGGTAGCTGCCCTATACTTTGCTCTAGCCCTGTGCTGGTGCAGCCTTTCCAGGCTGGAGTCTGCAGGAAAAGTGACTTGAAGTCAACTTCGTACTCAACTTCTAGCAAAAGGCAGGTCAGTGTGGCACCTTAGGGACTAACTGGTTCAGAGAGGCATGAGTTTTATAGGCCACGGCTTTGTCATTCATCAGATGCTTCGTCAATTTCCCCATCTGTAAAAAGGGCAATACTGGTCTCCTTTGCAAACTCCTTTCAGGTGGATGGGACAAAATTACCATAAGTGTGCTCTATGAGCACTGGTTTCTAAGCCCAGGGGGGCCATGCCATGTAGAAAATAAATACCATTTTACCCTGGATGTTCATCCTTCCTAGGATAAGCCCTTGGGCTCATCCTAGGAAGAATCAACATGGGACACTCATGCCCAGACAATAAGAGATCCAGGGAACAAGATGGGAAAGGGACTAGTCTCCAGCATAGGAGTCTGTGACTTCATGTGCTGGCGCAATCTATGATATCATGGGTGTGACACTGCAGTCCCCAGGTCCCTCCCTACCAAGCACACCTGGCTTCAAAGCCCTGTACTCAGCTGCTGAGGAAGACCTGGCGTGAACTGCAGCCACAGGAAGTTAAAGATTTCCTTGGGTAACAGCAAGGGCTGTTTTATCAAAGCAGCAGGAGAGAAGGAAACACAGTGACACCGAACCAGGAAGCTGGGAACCTTGATACTATGTTCCCCGTGTGGTGGCCAGTAGGGAGCAGTCCTGCGTCGAGACACCCATCTCACTGTGCCCAACCAAAAGCCAGGCTTTGGATGCCTCCCCAGGGGCACCAACTTCTGGTCAACCCCTTTCCTGGAGCACACCTGCAAGCCAGGGATACCACTGCCACCACCCAGATTCAGGTCTTTGTCTGGACACTGTGCCACCCAGGATACACAGGCCCTGTAGACCTTGGAATCTTGGAGTGCTTCTATTTCCCTGAAACATAGGAAGTAGCTTCCCTTAGCCGAGCAAAGGGCGCAAAAAGGCTTGCCCAATCCCCCTCAAACATGTACAATAAGGCTTGTTATGATGGATAGCTTTACTGGTTTGACAGGGGAGGCTTAGGGAAGGAATACAAATCAAAAGGAACTTTGAAAGAAAACAGCCTTGAGCAAAACAGTATACAAAGCTCGTGGACCCTTTGTGTATGAGTCTAGAACACTTAGGTCTAAGTTACTAGCTACAATTCAGATAAGTTACTCACAGTTCCATCCAGGGGTTGATTGAGCCTGCCCTAGAGGCTGCATAGCTTGCTGGCTGCATCCCCAAAAACATGTCTCTCCTCCCTTCCCCAATGTGGAGGGACCCTTAAATAACCTTTTTGACCTCATTCCTTGGACCCAACCATAAGCCAATATCCCCAGACCACAGCTGAAGCTGATTGGTCAGTTTAAAAAATGTCAGCACCCTCAGGTGAGAGTTTAGGGTTACATAGGAGAGAGGATGAGCAAGTCCCCGCCCTCCCCCCAGGAATTACAACCCTGTTACCATGGAGACCAGGTGCATCTAGCAGCCAATTTGTAACCAGAGTGAGGGAATTTGGTCTGTAGCCCTACATCGGTGAGACAGGCAGGCAGGGAGGTTTATTCCTCCATACCCCATATGGCCAGAAGAACACTGGCCACTTGTGGTTTAGCAGATAAGAGCCAGTGAGGCTTCCAGCCCTTGCTCCCCAAAGACAGAGAGCAGGTAGGATGGCCCTAGAGAAGCAGCACCCAGCACAACTGGGGCACAGGCAAGGAAAATATGAACCAACTGATTATGAGTGGAGCCAATTGCTGTGGGCTATTGTATGGCTTGAATCATGTGCTCTCACAAGCAAGAGAGCTTATACCTAGGGGCTACTAGGACTCATGTCTTGAGATCAACCAAGGCTCCCAGCCTTTTACTTCCATCTTAGAGCAGGTGGAGCTACAAGTGGGTAGGGCCTCATTTGCCCCACAAACTTGTGGAGCAATCATAGAGTGCTTCTCCTTCACACCCATGAGAGAGCATTAGGGACTAGTACTAGGGGGACAGTCCCTGCAGGGGGACTCAAACTACAACCCATACTGTGACTGTATCTCTCTCTCTGTCCCTCACATTATACCACCTACTAGACTAATAGGCTGTGACTTTTCAGCTTAGAGAAAATATGACTGAGTGAGGATATGATAGAGCAGGAGTCAGCAATCCCCAGCATGCATGCTGGAGCGTGGTACATAAAAGCATTTTGCATGGCGTGGATGGCAGGGGAGCCACAAGGAGCCTGATGCTTGTTGTGGCAGTGTAGCCCTGGCCCCTTCCCCGCTGTCTGCCCCAAGGCATGCATGAACCCACAGCTGGCAATGAGCCAGGTCAAAGCTTTGCAGACCCCATTGCAGCTGCTTGCAGCCTCCTAGCTGACTGCCACAGCTTGCCCAAGCTCTGGGCAAGGTCCTTGCTGCCCACCATAGAACCCAGGCTGCTCACAACAGGTGGTGGGGAGGCTGCAAGCAACTGCACCAGGGTCCACAGAGCCCTGGCCTGGCTCACTGCTGGTGGTGGGTACACGCACGCCTTGGGGCGGACGGCAAGGAAGGGCCCAGGGCTGCATTGCCACAACAAGGATCAGGACCCTCACAGCTCCCCTGCCATCTGCCCCTGACACGCCAACATCTTACAAGTTGAGGCTGCTGGTGTTTTTGCCACTCTACCCAAAAACATTGCTGACCCCTGTGATAGAGGTATGTAGAATAATGAATGGTGTGCAGAAAGTAGCACCCCTTGCCCAAGGCTGTTGCTAAAATGCTGTCTATCCCACAGTCCCTATTCAGGCAGTTGTGCAAAAATAAAGCTACACCTGAACCAATTCCCTGTATTTAGCCCTGCCAGCTGAACCACTAAGTGCTGGGGAACAGCACGTGTTCATGGAGCCATAAAAATGGTGCTTCTGCAGAGGCATCCTGGGTCCAAGCAATCAATGAGACACAAGTGTCTCCATGCAGCCTAGCTCACTACAGATGGCTATTCTATGCAAGCGAAAGCTGCGATGCTGCAAAGTTTCACAGTTTAGGTTCTGCTTCTTGAGCTGGCAGTAAGAAGACCAGAAGATTATTATTACTTATGACTACTAATCGTTTGGAAAGCGCTGCAGTATTTGTGTCAGTTTGCAGACTCATAAGAAATACAAGACCTCAGCCAGAGGAACTGCTGGTTTGTGAAAGAACGTGTAGTCTGCTCAGAAAAAGGATGTGATCCAGGAGTGGTTTGACTTCCCAAATCCTGCTGCAGCAACAGCTTGCTTTCCCATGGATCAGTCAGTTTAAACGTCTCTTTTTTGTGCACCATCCTCAGAAGAGGTAAGTTGGGCAGGTTGAAGATTTTCCCATTCAAATTGTTTTCAGTGGAAAACTGGCTTCTGAATAAACCAGATTTTGCAGGGAAATATCTAATTGACATGAAAAATTTCTGGGAGGGGAGTTGTCCAAATAACAAATGTGAATCCTGAAAGCAGAAGTATTTTGGCATGCTGATGTGATGCGTTGTCACCTAACCTCTGGCACTTGATTCTTCTTAATGAGGTATTTCTTGTTAAATATCTTTGAGTAAAATATATCAAGAGTCCTTAAAGCAGGGACAGGAACTGAGACTTTCCTTGGTGAGTGCCCTAAACTCTAAGCTACAGCATCAGACTAAGCCTTGTTCCCGCTTTCTGATTAAATGAATCTCTAGTTCTTTGCCACAAAGTAGAACAGCTTCAACAGGAGGGGTAGAGAGCCCCCCCCCCCAATGCACAATAACATATCTAGGGCAGGGTGATAGGTGCAAATGCCCTGGGTGAAAGGGAGGGGGTGGGCAAAGAAACTGACTTTTGCTGTAACTGTGATTGCAATCATGGAAATGGCCGCAACTAGACATGGGTGCTACCTGTGTGTGTGGCAGCCACCCCAGGCACCCAGCCATGTTACACGGCTACCCCTACACACTTCAGTCTATCCTATTGCCTGGTGGTTAAAACATTGTCCAGTGAAAGGTGGGCTTGAACCCCTCAGACTTATGTGACTATGGTGATTCTGTGGACTAGCCCCATTCAACCGCCTGCAGCAAGGGGTAAGAGATTGTTCTACAGGCCAGCCTGGCCTCTTACCCTGAGGATCATTTGCTCCCAGACGAGGCCAGTGTTGTTGCTGCCTGTCTCCCTTCATGATTTCCATGAATCAGAGGAAGCTTTAAAATCTATTTTTGGGGTGCCAGAAGGACCCTACTGATTGGGGAGACACCATAAGAAACCAGACACCCAGCTTCTAGACAGCACAGCCATGTCCTCTCTCCATGCCCATGTCTTCTGCCCTTTTCTGTAAGCTCTAGGGGTAATATGGTGGATACACACAAACAAGTGTATCCTGTCCTTCAATCACTATGCAAATAAGACTCCCTTTCACTGCCATGAAAGGCCCATGTTTGCAGTGTGTACAAGACATGGCTTCTTAGTCCCTGGCCGTCCTTGCTTAACCAGGATGTAGGTCTCAGGTGTTCTGGAGATTAACCCTGAATAAATCCTCAGAGACAGTTTCCTAGCAGGCTTGGGGAAGTTCAAGGCAATGAGCATCAAGGAGAGTGCTGGCATTGGAGGGGATATAGAAACACACTGACCTGCTCATTCTAACTCTGACTTTTCTTCTTCCCCATTTGTAAGGGCAAATCTTTATTAAAAAATCCCTGCTTGCCAGACTTTCATATGCAATAGGTTCCATTGGACCTTTGCAGTCCTTCCTCTTCATCCCTGGGCTTTTACCCATGCTTAAGCTGAGTCTCTTTTCAAAGCATTTGAGGAAAAAGTAGAATTCCTTAGTGATAAAGACTGATTTAATATGTAAAGGAGGGAAAGGATTAACTTTTCAGTATCATTTCTAATTCAGCTCTCCTGGCAGGCTCATTTCAGAGCAAGCCTTGAGTTCTTTGACTTTCAGTCACCTTTCAGTTTTACAGTAGACTAAGAAATAACTTGGGCCAATGTAGTGAGTTTAGCTAGGAATTTGTTTTCCACATGAGTGCAGTGCAAAAGAGCATTATTGCCTTGGCTAGTCAGTTTTTAAAAGCATATTCTGGAGGGCTGCTTTATGCCTATCTAATTCTGTTATCACCTGCTGCTGCTTTGAAGAAAAACCTGACAGTCACTTGTGGATGAGGTACAGGAAGATAAATAGAGGAGGGGCAGAGAATAAAATGATGGCAATGAAATTCCTGACTGAATAGTAATGACACCATAATGCAGTAGCCAAAAGGCACCATTACCCATGCTTGAATAATTCAATATGGGAGCTTTACAAGAATACTACTCCATGAGTCTCTCTTAATTATATTAATTTCCCTCTTCTCATTACAAGCCGGGGTGAAGAGCAACTATCTGGCACACTTTTAGACCAGAAAAGCCAATTAAAAATTTTTTTAAAGGGCAATTGAATTTTACTTTTTTCCCTGATCTGTGGAATCACACTATGAGGCAGAGAATCAGCCTCCCATCAGGAAGTTTGAATTGCACCTCCAGCTGAGGTCTTCCCTCTGTCAGAATCACTGAACCCCTCAGGTTCATTAATGGGCTCCTCTCACAGCAGCCTGGTGAGATTGGCAAGTGCTGTTATCCCTGAGAAGACAGCTTGGGAATAGCACAGAATGCCCCTCAGGGTCACATTCAAGGTCTCCCAACAGCCTGACCATGTCACTGAGGCATGCGCTCAGAGGACCAGCCTTAACCATCTCCTGTACCTAACTTCCAGTCTCTGGTGCACAAGAGGGGAAATGAGAGAGAAAGAACAGGAGGGCTTATTTTGTTGGTGGTGACCCTAGGGCCAGGAGAGAGGCCATGTCCCTTTGCAAAGCTGGACCTAAGTTTGTCTACACCTAGTTGCCACTAATTATTTGGTGACTCTCTCCCTTTCTCTCACCATCTATCTGTCTCTGTTAGAGTGCCAGACTTCTGGGGCAGATCTGTATACCCAACTTCCTCCAGCCTTGCACTCCTTGGAGGCCGCAATAGGTCTTGCCATGATGTAAATAAGTAGTATGCCCTCAAAAGGACTGGAAAATGAAAGACTGTTCCCCTGTAGCTTCATAAATAGCAAAATATTTAGCAGGTTTGCCTCATCAGGGCACGCAGGCCAATTCTAGCACACTCAATTTAAAATATGGGGAGAGTCCAAAAAGGGACTGTAAAAATGACTTTCTAGGGGTCAATATTTCATTTTTCACTCAATTACTTCCATAGCAAAATTGGCACTTCTGAGAAGTCAAAAGATTATGTTTGTTTTTTTCCCTAATTGCTGGCATTTCAAATTCAACAGAGGGGCTGAAGAATTAATCAGGCTCCTTTCTTCCTTACTCTTGCATTATCACCAGTAAAAAGGGAGAGGGAAAAATAATCCATTCTTCAGTTAGAAATCAGCTGACAACTTTGTGCATGATGAAAAAAAATTGTATCCAGCATGCTCTTTCATAATTATGGGAGCCCTGCATACTTGCTAACAACAGCAAAAACTTGCTTGATGAAAAGTAATCAGTTATGACCCAGTTTGCACACAGCCTTATTTCCCTATACCACTCCTTATTTCAAGACTCATTAGCAGGGATCCTGGTTTTCACTAATAAAAAAATCCCCAATTTTCAGATTTAAAAAACTAACCCAAAAAATCCACATTTTCCCATGATTAAAATGAAACACCACTATATATATATATATATAATTAGTGGTGTTTCATTTTGATCAATGGGTTCAAAATGGGTTACTTTTTTAATCCAAAAAATTGGGGATTTTTTATCATAGAAAACCAGGATCCCTGCTTATAAAAAATAAAGCTGGTGTCTCTCTTTTGGCAAGAGTTATCTCAAATGAACATTGCTGAACAATGCTGCATTTCAGATCAATATGGTCACATATTTACTTGTAATATGTCGCTTAGCCACTAGATGGTGCTGTGCGTTGCATAGCATTTTAGAGTGCACCTATGGATGTGCTTCCTGGTAAAAAAGGGAGACTGAGCAGGAGCTCAAGCCGCCTGAAAGCCTATGTGGATCTGTTTATGTCTGTAGTTGTAGGTGTTCAGTATAAGCAAAGAAATGCCTCTTGTTTAAGCTCCATAATCCCATTTAACTTGAAAGAAAAAGATGATCCCATTACATCTGGCTTGGGTAGGGGAACACTTTTGGGAGTCATTTCTCCATAGCGTAAGGACAAATACACAGACAGCCTAAGGGAGACACAGCAGAAGGTAGCACTGATGTTGATTATCCCTCCAGGCTGCCTCAAGCTTCAGAGTCTGGCTGTGCATTGATGTGAGACAAGACTCACCAGGAGAGTGTTGCTCGATGCTGTGAAGCATTTGTTCAGTGTTGTCATTGCAGTACCTCATGTTAGACACAGAGAGGCATTTGGTTTTTTCCTGCAGCCCAAGCTTAACCAGACAACTTCCACTGATGCCAACAGGTGTTAGCCCACCTGAGAGCTGCACTAGCATACAATGGCAGAGGATGTATCTGCTTTGATTTTCCCACAGGAGGCTGAGCCCACCCTGCTGTAACAAAGGCTGCTTTTGCTGCATCTGGAAGTCCCCTTTCCTTAAGTTCTGCTACCTGGAAAGCACTGGCTGTCAGAGGGTGAACCAGACAACTGGGAGGAGGGGGTGGTCCCCCTGTGTGCCAATCATGCTGACTCGGAAGCATGAGCGGCACTCCCAGAAGTGCCAGTGGCACCTCTCCAGGCACCCCCACTCCCCGGCCAGCGCTCCCACCTGCCCCCCCTGCCCAGCGCCTAACCGAAGAGTGCTAGCTGTCAGGGGGGGCACCACCGTTCTCAGGGGGTGCACATGCACCCCCATACACCTCCTATGTGTCACCGCTGCTCTGCGATCTTGGGTGTGTCACTTCACCTTTCTGTTTCCCCTTCCATCCTTTGTCACTTTGCACTAGAAGCTCTTGGGGCAAGAACTCCCTTGCTTTGTCTGTGTGCAGCACCCAGAACAATGGTACCCAGTCTTGGTAGAGTGCCTAGGCATTGCTGCCATTCAAAACGGGAACAAAAACATCATACCCCCTCTACAGCCATGGCATGAGACATTAGACCTGCTTTAGGGTTTAACACAAATGAATTTATCCTTCATAGGTTCATAGTAGTTAGGGGTCAGAAGGGACCTAAATAGATCATCTAGTCTGACACCCTCTCCCCCCCCCGCCACTGACCGGAGCACACGCTGGCATCACACAACCCCAGACAGGTGTTCATCCAACCTCTTTCTGAATTTACCCAAGGTAGGAGCGAGGACCACTTCCCTAGGAGCTGGGCCAGTAGTTGCTGCATAAGCAAAGACATTTTCATTTGCCAAGAGCAGAGCTATTGTGCAAAATGATTTTCAGCTGTTGAAAGTACAGGGAAAGCACTTTATTGCAGAAGTCAATGGGTCAACAATTCCAGAATTATAAACATCACTATCACAAGCTGTTGCTACTTAAGAAAAGCTGCCTTTTTCCCATCTGGAACACCAGACATAGCACCCCAATCATGACACCCAGACACTGAATCACAATCTTCAGAAAAGGTAGTGTCAGCCCTCTTTGCAGACACTGTTTTCTCATTCACAATTTTCCTTATAAGGCAAAAGACAAGATTAACCAATCAGTGTGTAAGCAGCAAATTAACATGAAATCATGTTATGAAAGTGAAAGGCCCCATTGAGAAGTGGGAACAAGAGATCACCTACACTTTTCCTTCCCAGGTTGTTTGAATATGATCTCTGCTCTCATTCTTAGGCATACTTCTGTACTAATGCTACCCTGATTGAATGCTGCTTAGCTTCCAGGCTTGGCTTTCTGTGGTTTTGTGCTCAGCTCCCAGCTAGGGGGGTGTTTTCAAAGTTGGGGGGGTGGGCTTTCAAAGTGGTGACATTCCAAATAGCACAGCTCAGCTCAGTTTCAAAGTGTATCTTTATTGCACCACTGGAGTTTCCCTGTCCTCCCTCAGACTCCTCCTTTCTTTCTACCCAGCTCCCTCAGAGCTTCTCTCCTTCTCCCTAGACATAGTGAGCCACATAGTTTTCATAGACAGGGCTGGAAGGGACCTTGCAAGATCATCGGGTCCAGCACCCTGCCCATGGGGCAGGAAGTCAGCTGGAGTCAAATGATCCTAGCAAGATAGGCATCCAAGTGTCTGTTAGGGTGGACGTACACGACATGAGATTTCCCGTTTACACTGCCGCAACTGCGTTTCTGTTTGTACGACCGAGATTTCTCACCACTTTGAAAGTTTTTTCAGTGCATTAAACTAAAACTGCACAGATATAGTTTAGTTTGTGTCAGCACCAATTATGTCCTAGTGTCTATGGATTCATGGCATGTAAACACCAAGTGACTCAGACTTGTAATTACTTTCTTTTGCCACAAGGTTGGCGCTGTGCTAGTTCTGTAGTTAGACCTTTGGCCAGTGGTTGCTGCTGTTATTTGCTGCTTTTTTTCTTTTTTTTCTTTTTTTTGGCGGGGGGGGGACTCCTGCCCATACCTACCTCCCCCCTGCTCCCACAGCTGACTGCAGGCAGCCATCGCAGTGTGGGGGGCATCTCTAGTAGTTACCCTAGCATAGTGTACTTAATACAGAAAGAAAGAAAGAAATGAAGAAGCAACCCATATTGCCAATTACTGTTGTATACTAGGGCTGTGCAAAGCTTCGGTCCCTGATTTGATTTGGTGGAGATTCAGCCCAATTCAGTGGCCAAATCTCCAAATCCAAATCGAATCAGAGGGACCCTTTAATCTCTCCAAATCGCATTGGAACCCTCCGAATCGATTCAGAAAGATTCGGAGATTCAGACATAGAGACAACTTTAAATGTTGTTTCTACATGCCTCTAGGTAGCAGGCAACTCGCAAGTGCTGAGGTGCTGGGGCACATCGAGTGTCCCACAGAAGTGCGGGGGGCTCCCCAGCGCACTTGGCAGCAGACCTGGAAGTGGACCAGAAGCACTTCTGGGTCTGCAGGGGAATGTGCCCCCCCCCCCCCCCCCCCCCCCCCCCCACGGCCCCCGGCGGCCGAGCAACTGGTGCCTTCGGGGTCTGGGGGGGCACCCGGGGTCCCCCCACGGCCGATTGCTGAGCCGGGGGGGGGCAGAGGAGGCCCTCAGCGTGCTCCCTGGTAGACCCAGAAGTACTTCCAGTCCACTTCTGGGTTCACCGCCAAGCACTTGGAGGGTTCCCCCCACACTCCTGTGGGACGCACCATCCACCCCAGCATCTCAGTGTTCGCAAGCCGTGCTGGTACCTGGAGGCATGTAGAAAAATTTTTAAAGCTGTACCTATGTCAGAATCGCTGATTTTCCGAATTCTCCCAAATTGCTCTCTCAAAATGACCACCAGGTGTCCATGGTCAGTACCTTATGGTCAGTACCTAACTGCATGGCTCTGTTCCTCCCATACACAATGCCCCATGCTTGGCAAATGGCATCCTCATTGATGTTCATTTCCACTTACCCTCTTCTCTGGGGTTCCTGGCCCCTCGCTGGTCTGACACTGAGCCTCTCACTAGGCTTTTGGATACTGAATGCAAGCTCACAGAGCACTGGTGCTGCCTCATGCATAAGGCTCCCCTCCACACATCCTCAGGGTTCAGGAAAAACATACCTGGGCCCGGTACTCACATGGCACCTTTCATCTCCCCAACTCTGCACCAACATAGAGGCAGTGCAGGCTTGTGGTCAGTGCACTGGACAGAGACCTGCTCCTGCCACTGAGTAGTCATGAGACTTCAGGTACCTCACATTTCTCCTGTGCTCCCTCTTACCTTTTGCCCTGTCCAAATAGGTGGAAAACCCTTTAGGGCAGGGCCTGTCCCTCCCTGTGCAGTGCCCAGCACTATTCTAGGGCACAGACAGTTCTTGCAGCCTGCAGACAACTTCATGGGGCCCATTTCAACAAAATGGTCTGTTCTGAGAGAAAAACATCCTGTCAGAAAATTTTTGAACAGTACTACCTCCTGGAGACCAAAGGGATGAGCACTTGAGGACAGAGAGCCACAGCTCAGGAACTGAGTTGAAAGCCAGGTCTGTATAATGTATGAATTCAGGGCCTCTCTCCCCCCACCCCAATTTACACTGCAGTCACTCTGTACAGAGCTGCAAATTATTACAAGGTCAGTTCCAACCCTCCTTCAAGAGTGGTACAAATGCAATTGCATATCAGGCAAGGGATTCATTATTTCTTGTGCTATTTCTTTTTTAGTATTTTATTCCCTGGCTTAAATTTGCAGGAAGAATGGATGGGCTCTTAAATATGGTTTCATAACAATAAATAGGCTAAAGAAGAGTAATTCAGCCTCCTCCCATATAGCTGGGAAGTGAGGGGAATGTTCAGGGGAAGGTATCAAATACAGCAGAGAATTTCTTTGCAGCAACCCACCTGGTCTGGGCTATTCCAGAATTATTGCATCAGTATTTGTGCTGTGGGCTGGCATAATTGGCGGTCTTTGACTTCATTTGGACTGGGTTTAAATAACATTTCCAATTTATGACAGCCCTCTGTGGTGGCTAAGCTATTATTTTCCAACAGCGGGGATAATTAGAAAGAGACAGTGCAGCTGGATGCAGAGAGAGTCATGGGTTCCAAAGCAAAGAGTGCAGGAGATGCACACACAAAGTTTTCCTGGACTACCATGACATGGCTGCACATATCTGTCAAACTCCTGGAGCAGAAAAAAGCAGGGAACAGGTGGAAAAAGAGAGAGAAACAGATAGAAAGAGAAAGGAAACCAAAGTACCAGTAATCCCCTCACCTTTTGTCCTCCATACCCATTTGCAGTTGCCATCACCACCTTTTCCCTCCTGGTATTCCTCTTCCTCTGCCACCCTTAACACCTTCCCTTGTTCCTACTTCTATATCAACTCTCCCCATTTCTATGGCTTGTTTCTACCCACTGCCTATCAGCTCCATGGGTGGATTAAAGAAGGCTAAAATCATGAGAGCAACAGGTGTTATTGCCAAAGGGCAGGATTCCCTTCATGCTCCTTGAGATGCAAGCCCCTTGGTTCACCTAAGAGTAAACTGCCTTTGGTTCTTAACACTAGAGACCTCTCTCCCCCAGACATGTCCCCCTGGAGACAACATCATTCCCAGGCACTGCAGGTATGAATGGGATCTCCACTTAGCCACATCCATGCCACTTGGCCTGTGCTTGCAGTACTAGGATGCGGAGCTCTGGGGAACTCAGAAAAAAGTTTTTAGTCATCTTTGATGGACTCCATGAAGCACTGGCAGTTCTTGGTGCCCAGGGCAAAGAATGGTTAATCAAGACGTGAATAATTCCTGCCATTGACTGTGGGTGAAGACATTGCCTGCAACTAAGGATGCTTCTATTGATATGTTGTGGCCCTCAGGGTGTCTCCCTTGTTAGTCCCAGTGGCCCACATGATGGGCCACTGCGCTTGGTGTTCAAATGAGGCCATGTTCTTCCATCCTACCCATACTTATTCCCTTCCAAGGAGTAGCAAGACATCTGGAGTAGCATAATCTTCTTGTTTTCACATCTTCCCCTCTGTTTGCAAATACCTGTTAGCATTTAATTGGCATAAAACAACTCTCCTCTTCAGTTTAATTGCAGCAGTTGTATATGGATGTGCCACCTCTTGATGAGGAATGCGATAGTTGACAAGATTTTTTCTAAGCTTGATACAAAATTTAACGTTAAAAATCATAAATTGTAAAATATTGTATAATGACTAAAACAGTCTATAAGAAGGCAGAGTAGTAAAGGAGGCTTCATTTAAGCCTTGTCCATAAGGATTCAGCTGTGACATATATTTGAGAGCAAGCGGAACAGTCATTTTTTTGAAGAAGCTGGAAGATGCAGATTCCAAAAATTGAAATATTTGGTGAATTGAGGTTAATTTCAAATAATTCCTTCAGCTGGAAATCACAATTGAAAAGTGGAGGTATTTTCATTTTCCAGTTCTATCAAACAAAAATCAGAAAATATAGAACAAAATATGTTCATGGACATTTCATTTTTTTATTTAAAAAGTTGATTTGTTTTATCTATTTATTTATTTTAAATCCTTTTGCTTGATAGATTTCATCCAGAATTTCACCAAAATACAGCTACTTCTGGAGTAATTCATGGCAGGCATTAGAGAGTACCAGAGTAATACTATACAGTGTTGTGGAGAATACTGGATACAAGTAAAGCAGGAAACACAAGGGGAGGGCCTGATCATTCATTTTTTCCTTCTTTCACTTGTTAAATACTCTTGGAAGGATATAATAGGGGCCTAGTCCCCTGACACTTTAAGAGGGGAGTCCTTTGGCTACTGCAGCAGTGGAGAATAGGCTGGCTGTCAAGCCCAAGTAGAAACCCCTACACATAGCTGGGGAGCCACATGACAGGAAGGGGTGGGGCTTTGGGACACACAAACCCTCTGCCTAAGCCCAAGCAGGTAGTCTGCCCATCTTGCTGTAGGGAGAGGAGCTCCCAGGAGAGAGAGGCTGCTGTAGACAAGACCGGTAGATACCCAAGCCACCTGGGGGAGCAGGGATGAGAGGGTGCTAAAGGAGTTATGGCCTGTGAACAACGTTAACTCTGAGTGAGGGAGACTTTTTGTTTTTAAAGCAGCTTGCTTGTGTTTATGTTCTGTTTTGAACTTGATACTGGTAGACTGAGTGGTGGTATGGGGGAGGCATGGAGGTCACAGAGGGGTGCCTGGTGGGGCACTCTGCAATAGACAGCCTAGCCTAGGGTCAGGGACTCAGAGGGTTAAGGGCTGAGTGAGACAGCCAAGTCTGGGAAGGCCAAGGCCAAAGGGACAGCAGCTTGGTCTGGGGTTAGGGACCTACAGGGAGGAAGGCTGGACCAGAGCATGTGTGAGAGGCTGGGGCCCGGATCACAAGAGTGCAAAATGGGGATAGGGTCCAAGAGCCAAGCTCTGGGGTAGTGGACCTGGGGTGAGGGGTGTACCCAGAATAAAAAGGGCCAAGGCCAGGAGGGCAGAGGCCCGGACACAGTTTTAGGGCCTAAGGTCAAAAGCTGCACTGGGGCTAGAGAGCCTTCTCCAAGGCATGGGCGTGGCTACAGGGGAGGAAGGAAACCATGAATTTAGCCCAGAAGGCAACTGGTACCTGAGGCATTGATAGGGCCAGAGGGCCATAATTTAGTAACCCAGGGGCAAGACTGGGGGCCAACTGGGTACAAGAGTTACCAATCAGTTAGAATGAACAATGGCTTACTCTGGGTCCCTGGGTCAGCCTCTCTTAACACCATAACAATTCCAACAAGGCACCAATACCAAATTTTCTTGCTCACTGCTCAGTACCACAAGGAAACAAACACCAAGAATCTTAGTGTTGTGTGGTGATTGATCAGCAGGCAGCTGTGCCTTGACCTAATAGGAATTTAAACAATGAAGAAAAATTGGCAATGCTCCAGGAGAGGAGAAATAACCCCAGAGTACTTCCATGTACAGATTTGCCATTTTGAGTGAATTTGGAGTTTCTGTACAGCTATGTCTATGCTTACCTGGTTTTGCAAACGGATGTCCTGGCATCAGACAGCAGCTGCCCACATCTATCCACCACAGTGCGCACACATCCACGTGGTACTGATGACACCACACAGTTCTATGCTATAGCCAAGCTGCTAGAGTGCAAAGTGCCCCTGGGAGAGACATGGACTGCTAAATGGATCATGATAGAAGGTGTGGGAGTATCTAAACACAGCAGCTACTGGACAATGTCAGAAGCCTCCATTTGGGTCAGGAGATGTGGTGGGACTGACAGCACACAGGCGCAGAGGAGCATGACATTGTAGGACAGACCAGGCCTCCTTTGAGCACAGGACTCCGTGGCTGGTCTTTCTCAGTCATCAGCAGAGCCTTCTTGAAGTAAATAGAACTAAATCCATTTACACCCATTGAGCTTTTGACATTGTAGCTCCTTGCTATTTCCCCCCTCCTGTGGCAACAGTACTTGACCTTCCCTTAAGGATGTCTTCTTTTCCTATCGGAAGGTTGAGTCAGTATGCAGAGATCAAGTGTCCCATTTGAAGGAACAACAATAATCTCTTTCAGGTGATTTCTGAGAGAGAGTGCCTGCGTATGAGAGCAACTTACTGCACTGGAAAAACTGTGAAAGGGGAGGAGACTTGCATTCCCTAGTGCCTTGGTTCGCCCTTCAACGTGATCAAGATTCTCAGCTGGGATGTAATGTGAATGACCTCTTGTTCTCTCTATTGAGGTAAATTGTTTGTAACTGGGCATAACTGCTGCATGCCTCCCACCACCCAAGCTGACTCCTACTAAGGTCATTGGGAAGGATCTTCCAGGAAACTCAGCAGCAGATCAGCCTCCTACATCTCTGGCTTATGGACAGGAAAAGGAAGCTACTCAATTACTTTATTTCCAAAGCACCTTCTCAAATATTTTTAAAAGAGCCTGGTCTTACAGCTCTGTGACCACGCTGGAATGCTTTGGATCTCCATGAGTTTACACCAGGCTGAGTGAGACCATGTTGTGACTCAAAGACGGATGCTGCACAAAAGGGCCAGATGACATTCTCAGAGAAAGAGGCAAGAAAATGAGGTGATTTTGGGGTGGGGGGCATCACTCCTGAGAGCTGGGTGATTCAGCACTGCAGCAGCAGGGTGGAGACACTTTTAGTGGCATTTATAAAACCCACTGCACTGCCCGCTGGAGTCTTTCCATTGACTGCATTGTATTTTTGGTTAGGTGATTCAGACCTAAGCAGAATGGCTTTGCCTGCACAGCTAAGCATGCTCCATAGTGCTCCTCAGGCCTGCTGCAGAAAGGAGTGTACCTCTAAGGCCTGTGGCAGATACTAACAGGCAAGCCAGGGGTGAGGACCTTGCTGTACCCTTAGCTCAGATGCCCATGCCCTGTTAGAACCAGCATGCCCAAACCATATACAAGACAAAAAGTAGGCTTCCGAGTCATTTGCAAGAGATCAAGACCATGTATCAGGCAAGAGGAAAGACCAGTAGTCATAATCACTGACTCAAGAATAGACTGCATTGAGCAGATTGCTGCTGCATCCCTGTGTGGCCCTGAGTGCACTGATAACCAACCTGGCCACAGGCACGGGAGGAGCAGCTGTGCAATGCAGTGAACCCTGCCTGTAGTGGTGAACACAGTAATCCACATGGAACACAATAGCCCCCAACCTCCTAGCCCAGGGGTGGGCAAAATATGGTCCACAGGCCAAATCCAGCCCATGGGGGGACTTTGTCCAGCCCATGGTGGGTCCCTCAGTCCTGCCTATCCCAGGCACCATCTGGCTCACGATGCATGCTATCACCCCCTGGGCACACAGTGGGACTGCAGCTCAACTGCTTTTCTAGGCAGCCCAAGCAGCAGCAACTCCTTCCAGCTGCCATTTCTACTGTCCCCAGCCCTGTGGTACTGGCAGGGAGCCGCGCTCACAGCCCTGACCCCAGCCCACCCTGGACCTGCTCCAGACTTGCCTGCCCACCCTGAGCAGCAGCAGCAGCTGGGCAGAAGCTGCTGTTTGGGGCTGGGGGGAAATTAGCCCATCCCCCTCACCACTGCTGGGCCCATCTTGCTACAGCTTCCCAGAGCCTGTGCGTCGGGTTCAGGGCTGGGTTCAGGGCTGTGCGCATGGGTTCCGGCTGGTCCGCTCCAACCAGGGCAAGTCCAGAGTAGGTCAGGGCTGGGGATGTGCACTGTTGGCGGTGGCAGGGAGGAGCCACAGGGTGCGTGGACTGTGGGCTGTTGGGGGTGGACTGTCCCGCAGCAGCTCCCCAGAACTGCCTATGGGGCCCGTGGGCCCAAATAATTGCTCACCCCTGTCCTAGCCCTTTCTACCATCACCAGAGCAGTGCAAGTCTGCTCCCCATGAGAGGCTGGCCCATGGCAGAAGGGGCTTATGCTTCCAGATAACATGCTTGCTGCAGCAGCTGAAGAAGGAGCTGCACTTGCTTCAAGTGCAGCCCTAGCAGGCTCAGTCCCAGATGAAGATTCCCACTGGGGGTTTCTCAGGAGGTTTCTGCTCCACTTGGCTGCACAAATGGCAGGGACAAGCCAAAGACTTCCTGCATCTGGGCTTCAGCCTGACAAACTTTCACATGCAGGTTACAGACCTTCCTTTAGCCTTTTCAGGAGTGCTAAGTATACCTGGGCTAATCTCACTGTTGCCTAGAGCCTGAAGCACCCTTTAGGACACAATACCATGCAAGAAGCATGGGCCTAGACCCACAAAGGGGCTTCACCACCCGACTGCCACAGTAGACACCCAGTTCTGATAGTTGGATCCCCAGGAAACCTGCTTAGCAGCTGCCTAACTGTGGAGGTGCCTAAATACCCTAAAAGCTGATGCTGCCACCAATGAAGTTGGTGTAAGTTTCCTAGATATCTAAATTTCTGTTGCTGGATTTGTGCCCAAACACTAATGCCTGAACTAACAGAGATTTGCAGCACTGAGCCCTTGTCAGGATTCACAAATGAGGTGTCTCCTTCATGCCCCCATTCTTACCTCACAGCCAAGTCAGTCCTCTGAAAACACGTCCTGGGCGGATCTCACCTAGAGGACATGGTGGTGCCAGTGGCTTTCTGCCTGTTGGGTTACCTCAGAGGCTAATTGAAGATCACAGGAGGTGCAGCTACACACGCTGTTAATGCACCTGAATAAACTCTGGCACAGTTCGTGCTGGACTCAGCTGCTTCCTGTGCATAGCATCTTCATGTGTGCCTGGGATGGCAGCAATTTGAGCTGAGCTGGAGGAGCCCTGGGCTGGCAGGAGGCCTCAGGGGTCAGCTCCAGCCTACAGGTGCTGGCAGTGGGTAGCAGAGGGGCTGGCTGGGGCACAAGGGTGCTATAGTGCAGGACTAGGCAGGCAGCCCCCACGCTGTAGCATCCTCGTGCCCCAGCCAACCCCAGTCATAGTCTACACATGTGTTTGAGCACACATAATGACTTCGCTGTAGGATAGTTTGTTCCAGACAGTACCAAGCAAGAATTGCATCTCCTTTGAGCACTGACACTAGTTGTTCGCAAAGCCTCCCTTTGTCCTTTGTGGTTTCTTCCTTAAATGTGAGCAAGGTACTTAGGGAATATTGTCACGGAGCCTGCAGACAGTGAGGGACTGCTGTACCATCTCTTGCCTGGCTGCACATCACAGGGTCAGCCATATGTTCCTCACAATTTCAGTCTAATATGGGAGCAGCTCTCTGATGAGAGAAGTGTTGCTGTCTTCAGGTGTCTTCATCTCCTACAACACTGACAAACTGCAGCACTTACATGGACAAGGGCAAGAGATAGCAGTCAGCAATTTGTCAAGCAGATGCTCTATCAGTAAAACTCCCATAGGAATACAAACAAATAATCACCACCTGCACACCCACCCACATGCAAATACCAGCAACTTTGCCTTCATGCACATAAATATTGCTCTTTCCTCAAGAAACAAACAATCAGCTGCTTCCTCCTCCATACACAAAACATGCAAATGCCCCTGCCTACACACAACAACTCCTTTCCCCATACACACATCAAAATATTAATCCTTTACCCTATAGACACATGTATGCATGTACACACACACACACACACACACAAATTGCTCCTTATGCACACACACACATACAAATACCAGCCCCTTCCCCTACCTACTGTAGGGGTGTACCACAAATAAACCCCACACCCTTCCCAGGTGCCACTCTGATCCCCTTTCTCTGCCCAATGTACTTCTCTGCTTTCTGCTTCTTGTCCCAGGCTCCCTGTCTGATTTCCTGCTTTGATTTCTGCTTTGTTCCCTATCTGCTGCTGTGCTACCTTTGCCCTCCCCAGTCTTCTGCATCTCACATGCAGAGGCTCCTGTGCCACTTGTGGCACCCCTGCTGCAGGTTGGCCACCCTGTCTTACACACACAATTGTTCTTTTCTACATGCACTTATGCAAGTACAGCTGCTTCACATGCTTACTTATCCTATTCTATATGTGTTTTTATGCTCCTCCCAATTCCACCTTAAGGAGTGGCTAGACAAGACAGTTATATTGGTTTTTAATTATACCATCTTACCTACTGCAGGTCACACTGAACTGATGTAACTGTGTCACCTGTCTGCTTCTACACCAACTTAAGAAAAGCTTTAAACCTATAAGTCCCCTTCTTTTACAATAATATATTGTTATGTCTGGTCCCAGGCTAAGTGCCTTCCAGTAGTACATTTATTCTGTCCCCTTTCACAGTCTCCCCAGGGGAAGGAGTATGTGCAGTACAGTGTTTGGGAAAACACATACATATGTGCACAAACATGTAAATGCAGGGTGGTCTGTGTTTATGCAAGAGATGGCAGGCCAAAGCAGCACATCCTGCCCTGGAAGCAGAGGGTGTTAAGGTTTATGATGGTCCATAGTTCTTAAAGGAGCACATGTCACAGTCTCCAATCAGCCCCCATGAAAGCTGTCTCCCACACACATGAGCTTGACATTTGTGGAGATACCCTGAGCCCAGGTCATTGGGTGTTTTGAAGATACAGATCAAGAACTTGCACTTGGTTCTCTGTTCAGTGGGAAGGCAGTATAGAGAGCAGAAGTCCAGTGCACTGTATTATGATTGAGCACACGCCAGGCAGAGTTCTGTGCTAGCTGGAGTTTCCTCCATGCTAAAGGCTTCCTGCCTATGTGTATCACATTGCTATCATCCAGAAGAGGAGGAAAGGAAGAGTGAATAATTGAGACCAGGTTATTTCTTGCCAGAATGGGATGTAAATGATATTGGTGGATGCTTATACACACCTACACATCCTTTCCCTGTCCTCCAAAGGGCACATGCTTGACCTACTCAGGAATATTCCAGGACAGAATGGCTTCACTGGGAAATGCTGATTCCTTGAACTCAGTTCACAGAAATGTGTTGTTTGATGAACTTTAAGCAAAGTGTGGCCAGGGTCTGGTTGGAAGTCTGCCTAGTTTCTTGCCATTTCTCCTGGCAGATTGCTGGGGGCCCCACAAGCCCAGGTTCTGTGGCTCTGAGACTGCCCTACCCTGCAGATTCCCCTGAAACTGGGTATGCACTCTGCCAAAAAAAACAGAAGCCAAAAAGTCCAGGGGAGGGAGTGAGTCTCAGTCCTTTCGAGCTCTGTTCTATGGGTCAGGAGCAGAGAAGCTTCAGTTTTCAGCAGCTATGCTCCCAACTCTGCAGGAGGAAATATGGGAGCTTGTATTTAAGCCAGTGATCTCAGAACTTGCAGGCTCACAGAGGAGCTCAGTGACACCAGGACTTGAATGGTTCTGTATGAACCTACTGGCCATGAAAGGCACCTGAAAGATTAAATGACAGCTGAGAAGGCTTTGAGCATCTTACTGGTGCCCAAAGTGCCTCCCATGTTTTCAGGGGCAGGCCTTAAGGATTGGATTCCAACCTCCTAGCATCTCAAGTACCGTGACCCTATAGCACCTGAATACCTGATGTCTTTGCATGAGGACACAATGCCACATATACTCTGGAGTATTGTCAATTTCCTCAAGAAGAAAAGTGAAGCAGGTACATGACATACAGCATTTGCTCCAGAAGAAATGCTGTTCTCCAGGGCATGGGCAACTGGTGCCGCCTTGGTCAGGGGGCACATGCCCTGCCTGCGGCTAGTGCTGCCAACCGAGGGTGAGAGGTGTCCCCCTGTGGGGGATCTCGCTGCCCAGGGGGGGGAGGTGCTGGTTTAGGGTTAGGGTTAGGCTTCCAGGAGCGACTGCAGTGATTGGCCAGCGCTTGCAGGGGGGCACCGGCGCTCCCACCTGCCCCCCTTGCCCATCACCTAAGCGGGGAGTGTGGCCAGTCAGGGGGTGCACCAGTGCTCTCAGGAGGTGCATGTGCATTCCCATGCATACCCTATGCATTGCCACTACTCCAAGGTAAAGTTAGTTCTGAAGAAGTCAGAATTAAATTTAGTCTGGGAGAGAGTTACTCTCATGTTTCTAACATGTATTCATGACCAGCATTATGGAATAGCCATTTGCTCAATGCAAACTGTACCCTGCCACTAGTGACTAGGCACTAAGATAGTGCCTACCTCAAGCAAGCAGATAAGGAGAGTTGGTCATGTGTCTGCTCCTTAGTCCAGAATAAACATATCCTGTGTTCTTTAATGTAGGTGTATCAAACACATGGCCTGCAAGCCAGATCTGGCCTGTGGAGGCTGGTCATACAGCCCACAGGCTTCTCACTGGTTGGACCACCCACCTTCTAAGGCCAGATTCAGCCCGTACAGTTCATTACTGTGGCTGCCCCAGACCCTGCAGTGGCCCTGTTAATCCCCACAGCTGCTGGAGCTGCTGTTTCAGTGCAGCTCCAGAACCCAGGGAGTTAATGTCAATCACCTCCCCACTCTTTACTCACCAACAAAATCAGAGGTTCCAGTCACCCCTGCAGATTAAAGTTGGCAGCAAAGGAAAAGAGGAAATTTGGCAGCCGTGTGAACTCCCTGGGTTCTAGAGCTATGCGGAAACAGCAGCTCCAGCAGCCAGGAAAATTAATGCCACCACTGCTCTTTGTGGGTCATTCAGCCCACAGGAAGCCCCATAGTCTGGATTTACCCCACAGTGTCAAACAAGTTTGACACCCCTACTTTAATGCATTTATGTCCCCAACAAGTATCAGAGGCAGAGTAGTGTGCCCCTGTTCACAGGTGGGGAACTAAAATCACTCACTTTCCTGAATCTAACAAAACAGTGACAAACCCAAATGTCTTATACACTAACTGAATGCCAAAACCCCTCTCACAGAGGTTGGCAACATTTTCCAGCAAGGAGTCAGAATGTCCCAGTTAGGGTTAGAAGCAGGTGGGAATTAGGAAGAGGATGTTGCTGATACTTCTCCCCACCACCCATCTGTGACATGGCACAGTGAAAGCCCCGCATCCAGCTGTGGCATGGCATGGGCAGAGTTGCCTCTCTGCCAGGGACCCAGGGGGCTGACGGTGTTGCATCACAGGGAGAGCTTCCTTCCAACAAATGCTGCTGAAGCCACAGCTCCTCAGACCAGATCCAAAGACTCCATGGGCTGGAGCTTGCTCATGGGGCATAGGTTGCCAATCCCTGCTCTATCCTACTTGCTAATCTGGAGAGAGGCCTCTCAGTACTTTTTTTTTTACCTAAAACAAGTCTTGGTTTCATCCCCAGTGTAAGCAGTAGAAACTTTTTTATTTAATCTTGAAAATGTTCATAGAGCTGGGAAAATGATTTCCCACCCATCCCTAGGACTAATGCAGAAACAATATTACAACCTACTCCTCTGCAAAAAAAAAAAAATCTGAAGTCATCTTAACAAGGTCTGTGAAATTTAGAAATAAATCTATGTGCAATAAGCATAACCAAGCAACAACAGTGTGCTCTGCACTCCCCAGTTAATTTCCTTTTATCAGTCACTCTCCATACCAAGGGGCAAACTAATTTTAAAATGATTCCCAGTTGCCTTTTTTATGCAAGCTCCTTTGATAAGAGCATTTACTGAGCTGTGCCTTGCTGAAGCCAGAGAAGCCAATCTGCTGTGTGCCTGCAACTATGGAGAAAGGAAAACCCTGATAAGAACCCTGTGCATTCTGGACCAATGCTCTTTGGTCCCATCAGTTGCACGGCTCGGTTACCTGCAGACAGACAGGTGGCATCTCTCATCAATGCACACACCAGTGGCGAGGAATGGAGATTAAATGAGTTTCAGCAGATGCAATTGGCTCTGCCCTGTCCTGTAGGAAAATCAGAAGTTTTTGTTCAAGGAGTTTACACCACATTTTGTGGCAGCACTGACCATGACTGAGGTGTGATTCACTCTGCCAGGCTAGGGACAGACATTCAAAAAGCCTAAGCCTGAACTGATTTGCTCTTTGCAGGTTAGTCTAACCTGACTAGACTGAATCAGTTTATAACTGCCCAGACATCCCAGAAATGCAGGCACATGCCTGCAGTGGCTCAGGCTACAAGCCAGGGGGTGCTAGAGCAGTCCTCCCTTCCCTTCCACAGTAAAGCACACATGCAGATGAGGGCAGCTTGGCCAGGCCCCAGCAGGATCCTCTGATTAGGGAGGAATTCCACCCACTTCTGACCAGTCTAGCAGGGAATTGATAACACAGTGTTTATAACCCCTAAGTCACTGTTTATCACCCCATTAAGAAAACAACAGAGCGACATCAAGGCGCCAGACTTCCATGAGTAGACCCTGAGATGGTGCAGAGTCACTTGGAAGAACTGGATGCCTTTAAGTCGGCAGGCCCGGATGAGCTCCATCCAAGGGTGCTGAAGGCACTGGCCGACATCATTGCAGAG